>NW_022436941.1:31816416-31830703 GCF_009761245.1 Sapajus apella
AAAAAAAGGTTGAAAAATAAAATGAGAGGCTCCTTGGTGGGGCTGAGAGTAGATGTTTTTTCAATCTGTGTAAATTAAAGTCAGTCCCGATAAAGAATGTGATTAACTACTTTTAGAAAATGGCATGGGGTTGGGGTAGGAGGCATTTCTCAGTGGCTTCTTCCTGCTTCCTGCTCTACCCATTCTTTTTCCCACTGGATATTTACAGGTACTTTCCATTCCCTTCTCCTCACTCAGAGCAGCCTTCAGGCACTTGACTAGCCTAACTCCTCACATCTGCTCTTTATATCTGGACCAACTTGGTCCCTTTTAACTATTGACTTGACAATCACCTAGGATCCCTTTAATTTTTGGCTCATCTCACACTATTTCCTTCACCTGATTTGTGGGAGCGACAATCCTTCACCCATGCTTTGTTCTTCTTGGTCACCTCTTCTTACTGATTCTGAAAGAACATTTAGAGGCATTTGCATTTTTATTAAATCTATTAGAGGTGATTTTCTGTCTATAAGAAGCACTGACATGGTCCATGAACAGCTATGGGTAGGTATGTGTTTGGTAGTGATGGTAACAGCGACTGGGGGAATCCTTTACCACCTTTTGTACTTCTTTGTGTCAAAGGGTCTTTGCTTCTAAAGTAAATGTTTGTTCAGGGAATGAAAAAAAAACACCTCTAAGTTATTAACTTCAGCTCAATAGGCTAAAATTATTTTGGTTGTCCTCAGCATGCATTATAAATTAACAATCACTAGACTAATGTTCAAATTAGTCCAGGTCAATTTAAGACAAAATGCAATATACATTTGCTCCCTCAATATAGCACACAGCAATGCACATCATGTTTAAGGTCTATTATTTTTAAAAAATTTAAATGATGCTAAATTCATACTGCAAATGAATGTAACATTTTACATTATACTAAACATAAACTAGCGTTCCTTTGTATATAAATTTTAACATTCAAAATTTAAAATATTAGTTTAATTTATACAGCAGGGGTCAGGAGTTTGGAGTTTCAGCATTAACTCAGACTTCCCGCTGGTTTACTACTACTACTGCTGAACTCCCAGCTGTATGAACTGAGCCGTTGAATCCAAATCCATTTCTCGATCAAATATAGAATTTATCTTACTATAGGAATTATTTCCAGGCCTAGTTTCCCCAAGGCCTTGTCTTCTCCAATTGGATGCTCTATGTTAGACTGGTATTGTAAATACTTTTCCTAAGACCTTCCAATGTCTAAAGTAATGACTCTGGATCTGGGTGGCTACTGTAAGCACCCCACAGACTCTGGGGTCCATTCCAAAAGTCTGCTAATCTGGCCCATGTAGGTGAACTAAGGTTCTGACATAAAGCCTATATATGCTGGAAAAATTTGCCATTACAACTCAACATCCTCGTAAAGAGTAAATAACTCCATAAAACAACTCCTGTTTCCATAAAAACAGAAACAGTTTGAAACATAATTTTCAAAAATAAAATTTTATACTTTTTCATTTAAATATGAGTACAAACATAGTTTTAATTATAAAAGAAAAATGTACCTATCTTTCATGTGTGAAGTGAACATATAAATGCACTTATTTTTAAAATAACTATATATTCTGTAGGATTTAATGTGAGAAATCAAATTCTTGAAATAAGTAAAATACTATCACGAATACCTTTAGAAAGACAAATAAGCGTGTATAATTTTTTTAAAAATTCAAATACTTCTTAAAATTTGTTAGAAGTAGGGCCTTCAGATTCTCTTGTTGCCTTCCAACTATGACTACAATGCTAAATGGTGTTTCATCTGAATCAGAAGTAAAAAAGAATAATGATAATATTTTCTAATATAAGCATTAGGTACAAGAATTATTTAAAACTTTGACATCAGTATTAGATTTTACTTTAAAAAAAAAGATATCATTAAAAACAGATCTCAAAGACTTGAGAGTAATTACATATTTCTTTTTCTTATTAATAATTCTCCAACAGACACAAACCTAGTGTGAAATACACAGCATAGGTGGATTACAATACCGTTTCTGTGGGTGAAGTTAGATACAGTATTTGCAATGTAATTTAATTAACTTGAGAATGCTAGCCAGGCATGAAGCAATGAACTTTATAAAATTAACTATTTTGCCAGATAAAGAAGTAATGTTTAATGTACAAAGTTATTTTTAAACTATTCTTGATGATTTACCAAGGGATCTCTTGTGAAAAAGCTAAATTTTGAAAGAGAATGAGAATTGAAGTCCTCAAGTAATTAAGTCAGACTGTAAGCTCCTTGAATGCCTGGCAAATATTGTTTTGAAGCTCAGTAGCTTAAAAATAGCAAGTCCCCAGTAAATATTTCTTGGTTATCTAAGGCACTCCTAAAATAACAAAGGAATAATAATTAGCTATCGAAAGTTTGAAAATCTACAAAATAATCACACAATGTTGGAACTTAAATCCAAGATTATCTGACTCTAAAGTCTGTGCTCTTTCCACTGTCATTTATTTCTTTGCTTCACTGAAGTAATTTAGATAATTTAAAGATAAAAGCTTTCAAAAGATATATCTACATAATCTCAAAGTCTTGGCTGAGTTACATGACACATAAGTAAGGCAACTGTGAACATGCATACAGCTTCCCTAGTAAATTGTGGGGAGCAGGGGGAAAAGGAGACACAAAGTACATGTTGGGGGTAAGACAGGGAGAAGGAAGAGAGAGAAGGGGGAGAAACAGGGAGACCAAGGGAGAGAAAGGAAGCTGGGAGGAAGAAGATAAGGAAGAGAGGAAAAGGAGAGAGAAAGGAAGGAGAAAAGAAAGAACTGCATTTAAATCAGTATCACCGCCAGTGTCCTGGGAATAACAACAATATTTTTATTATGCAAGATATAGCCAAAGAGAGGAGCTGTTTACTTCATTTACTATGACAAAATAGCAAGAGAATATTTAACAAATAAACAAAGAGAAAATGTATTAATAAAAGAGAAAGGTAAATTTAAGAACCAAAGGAAAATAGAGACTCTAATAAAGGCTGTATTTAGCTAGGGAGAAAATTAACAAAACAAAAAGAAAATTCCTTCAACTTTGATAAAGAAAAAATATATAAATAGGAACAGTTTAGGTACATTTAAACATAAGGAACATATTGCCCAATTATAGCAACAGCCAAAGAAGTTTCTATTCATAAACTATGCTTCATCTTTACTGAAATCTAACATTTAAAAATTTAGATACAAAATCACCTAAGTACTTAATAAGAAACTATGACAATAAATCTGTTTGAAACATAAATAATATGCTTCTCTTTCCATTTATTTTTAAGACTTCTTACGAAAATTTTAGGACAATATAGACACAAAGTTGAGCTTTTATAAAAAGAACATAATGCTATAAAATGATGTTGTGGTTTTAATGACTTTTAAATAATACATGTAAAGAAGAAGATTTTAAAGTTTCTAATAAATATACCCCTATTTTTCTTATTTAAGCACTCTGTAATTAAGTAAATATGGTGAAAGAGAGAAAAGTTTTTAACATTCTTTCAATTCTATTACACATGCTACATAATTCCATTTAGTATGAACAATTCAAACATACTTTGAGTCATTTAAAGCAATGAAAAATTAATAAGACTTACTACACAGTTTGACAATTAGCCTATCTTGGCCTATTTTGAGTTTTTTATATGTGAAATGCTCTAAATGGAATCATTCCACTACTTACAAAGATAACTTTCTAATAGGAAGAATAAAAATCACCTTAGTAAACAATTTTAATAATTTTGCCTTACCTTTAGCTAAAGCTTCTTTATATTTCTCTTTGGCAGAATTCATTTCTTTTATTAATTGTCTATAGCTGGATTTTAATTTCTCCAATTCTGTTTTTGTAACCTGTCAAAGAAACAAAAAGTAGAAATTTTTTTTAATGTTTATATTTAAATTGTTCAATGAGAACACAGGGAGGGGAACATCACACACTGGGGCCTATTGGGGAGTGGGGAGCTAGGGGAGGGATAGCATTAGGAGAAATACCTAATGTAGATGTTAGGTTGATGGGTGCAGCAAACCACCATGGCACATGTATACCTATGAAACAAACCTGCACATTCTGCACATGTACCCCAGAACTTAAAGTATAATAAAAAATAAATTAAATTGTTCAAGAACTTAAGTTCCAAAACAATAACTGATGTGTATTTTACTACTTACAGATCAGAGTTGCTCTTTAATATGTAATTATAGAAAATAAACTGCAAACATGTTTTAAAAATCATTACTAAATTCAATACCATATGAAAACAAATAAATTTATTAAAAAGAATAGCAAATCAGGCCAGGTACAATGGCCAGGTAATCCCAGCACTTTGGGAGGCAGAAACAGGTGTATCACTTGAGACCAGTTCAGGACCAGCCTGGCCAACACAGTGAAACCCTGTTTCTACTAAAAACACAAAAAATAAGCCGGGCCGTGGCAGTGCACACCTATAATCCCAGCTGCTCGGGAGGATGAAACACAAGAATTGCTTGAACCCAGGAGGCAAAGGTTGCAGTGAGCCAAGATCATGCCACTGAACTCCAGCATGGCTGAAACCTGTCTCAAAAAAAAAAGTAAACAAAGGATACCACTGCCATTATCTAAAATTTTTTTTTAATTAACTTGGTGTGTGCAGAAATAGTTTCTGTAATTAAAAAATTTAAGATATTTATTATTTCTATGGAACAATGAAGCAAATGCAATTTAAGGAAAAAATATGTGTCTCAGATCTTGTCTACACTCTTCAAATTTGCCATTTGAGAAGATTAAAAAAGAGGAAGCATCAAAGCCTTGCAAAAGGGGTCATCAGGAACTTGCAAGATAACGTAAGGGCCCTTTTTAAAGAAATTATGTATCACCAATGTTCTTGATGACACAGATAATGACACTGTGTGGATAAACAAAAATAACTGCAATATACATATAAATGGGTTCAAATCATTCTCCATTCAAGAAAAAACTCACTGGTTAACTTTGTAAAACTATTAGGTAAAAGGCTGACAGATATAAAACTTTTTTTTTTTTTTTGAGACAGAGTCTCACTCTGTTGCCCAGGCTGTTGGGCAGTGGCATAATCTCAGCTCATTGCAACCTCTGTCTCCAGTGGACAAGCAATTCTCGTGTCTCAGCCTCCTGAGTAGCTGGGATTATAGACGTGCACCACCACACCTGGCTAATTTTTGTATTTTTAGTAGAGACAGGGTTTTCACTGTGTTGGCCAGGCTGGTCTTGAACTCCTGACCTCGGGTGATCAATCTGCCTACCTTGACATCCCAAAATTCTGGGATTACAGGCATGATCCACCACACAGAGCCAGAAAACTTTTTAAATAGATTGATCAGGTTGACAACACTGGAACCAATTAGTCAAGATTCACATAATAAAAAGATAAACCGACATTATAAACCACAAGAAGTGTATACCACCATCTGTGATGTATTCTTGCCCAAGATAAACAGCCAGAATCTTATCAAGCCTCTAGGTCTAAATTCCAAATTACAGAAAAAAGTAAAGATGAAGGAATATGTGAGAAATCACATCATCAGATGCTAACAGAAAAACTCAAAATGCAGGAAATTCAATTATATAGAATAAATTATCCAGTTTCTTTCTTCCACAAATAAATGACATTTTATTAAAAACTGGGCAGGAAAGAGAACATATTTTTTTAATTGTCATTCAAAAGCAATGTATAGATGGCATTTGGATCCTGATTCAACTCAACTAACTATAAAAAAAATTTAAACAATAACTATTTCAACACAGAATAATCAATAACATGAAGGAATTATTATTAGGTGAATTAATGATAATATAGTTACATTTTTAACAAGAAAACTTATTTTAGCTATCCATTCTAAAATATTTATGGATAAAATGATATCTGAGGATCTCTTTAAAATGATCCATTTTTTTTTTAAATGAGTGGGAGTATAGAAAAAACAGCGACTATTTAGGTGATGGGTAGGTGGCAGTTCATTTTACTACTCTCTCTTCTTTTACACATTTACAAATTTCTATAATAAAAATAATTTGAAAAAAGTTACGCAGAAGAGACAGAATGAATGTAAGCAAAATTAGGGATATGTAAATTTAAGAATACCAAAGTAATTTTGCCTATTATTTTCTTTTTCATTTACGCAGAGTAGTAGATAAGACAAATTTATTTTTAAAAGACTAAAAGAATTATTTCAGTAAATAAAAACTAAAAATCCTAAGTGATAAGAAAGCTATGTGTCATAGTTTAATCGGCAGCCTCTTTTTTCTTTCTTCCTTAGGAGTATATACAGTAACAGTGTATCCTATAACCAATGCTTTACATTCAATAAAAATATTACTTTTAGAGACCACAAACCTATTTCTTGTTGGGAAATGACAAATAAATAATTTTTAAAGTCAAATAAGATAAAATGGCTCAATGAATTTGAAAAACAATTTAAAGAAAGAACTTCAATATGGAAAAACAAACCTTGATCATCTCTGCCTCTATCTGCTGATGAACACCTATGTAACTTTTCTTCACCTGCTGCTTGTCCTTAATCATCATGGTGAGCCTGTGTAAGGGTCCAGAGTTCAAGTCCTCTGCATGTGTCTTCATTATCCTACTAAGTTGTTCTGTCTGCTGAATCATAAGAAGCCAAGACTTACCAAAAAAAAAAAAAAAAAGAGAGAGAGAGAAAAGAAAGAAAATTAACATTTACATTAAAGGTTTTCATTTGGCTGGGCTTTAAGAGTTCAAAACTTTAAATATTTGGTTTTATATAAATTATTACATTAATATAATAGGTTTCTGACAACTGTGCAAAGATCTATGAATGGTTCATATTTAACATCTTCAACTTCAACTACAAATGCTTCAAAATTCTATAATCAGAGACCACACAGAAAACTAAGAAAAAGATTAGAGGACTCTTAAGCGTCCACATTTGCAGTCTTCATTTTATCACTTCTCATTTGTTTTCCAACACTGAAATATTGCTCTGCCACACCATTCCAATGCCCCACTATGGTCTCCAGTTCCTAATGGTCAAATGCAACAGACATTTTCCCGTCTTCATCTTAACCTGCCTCTCTGTGAAATCTGATCCTGCTGACTCAACTTCATACTGAAACTGTCTTCTGTGAAGGCTTGCTTAGCTTCTTATTTTCATATATCTTGGCTTGTTTTCCTCCCTTTCTAAAATTTCCTTTTCCGTCTTTGGTACCTATTCTCTTGTTGCCTGTGTGAATACTGGTATTCTATGGATTTCTATCTATAGCTCCATTCTTTCCTTAACAAATACCTTTATATTTCAATAGTTATTCTAGCACAATACACTAAAGGGCACAACACACAGCCTCAACAGCAAAAGGCATGTAATTGTAGGTTTGGGATCAGTGGCCATTTGGAGACTGATAGAAGAACAAATCATTTACTAGTTAGACTTCCTGACATATATGCTTTAAAAAAAAAAAAAAGTAACAAAGAAATGCTTTTCACTATAGGTATTTAATATTCTATTCAGAAACAATATTAAAGACCCAGGATAGGTTGGGTCCAAAAGATATTTTCTAAGTGGACAAGGTTTAGTTTCCAATATTGACAATAGTAATTTTCCACTATTTCTACAATTATTTTTGACCTGTGAAGGAACAGAATTATCTTTCTGTTAATATTCCAGTGTAATAATCAAAAACCAAAATTCATAAGAATCTAAAGCAAAATTATAGCCTAAAGAAAGCAAATTCTTAGTTACAATACACACTTGCCAGGATCTGACTTGTCAATCTCGTTTTTTATATACTGTATTATATGTTTTTTAAAAATAACAATCTTTGAGAACACTTATTTTAGAGAGGGGACTCATTTTTAGTTGTGAAATGATATCATCAACATGGAACATATGTGTGGCCTATAAACCCATCATATTTACTTTTAAATATGAAAATATAATCACTAACACGCTCTTAACACCAAAGCAATTTAAAATATAGTCCTTATTTTAAAACCTAAAATTTAACAAAGATGTAAACAATATAAAACTATACAAACCTGGATTAAAGATATAAACTAAATAGCTATAATATATGTAGCTTTGCCTTTTTCATGTAGTATTTTCACTTCAAACTATGCAGTATTGAAAAAACATTCTATGGCATGAGCAGAATGTTAACACTACAAAAAAACAGAAAGTAAGAGGAGTCAGTGTTCGTGT
Organism: Sapajus apella; assembly: GCF_009761245.1. NCBI lineage: Eukaryota > Metazoa > Chordata > Mammalia > Primates > Cebidae > Sapajus > Sapajus apella. The sequence goes on from NW_022436941.1 coordinate 31,824,628, forward strand.
TCTACCTTCAGAAAATAAATATTCTTTAAGTGCTTTGTGGAAATAACTTTCTGTAATTCTTTGTAGGAGTCCTTGCAGCCTAGAGGAGAAGCTTTCTTGGAAGCCAAAAACCACACAGTTATGTCAGATTGCCCTCCTCTCCCAGAAAGGCACATCCCAACCTGCCTAAAAGCCCTGTTCACTGTAGTCACTACAGGAAGTCTAAGGTCTCAATGCATATATTGCCACTCTGTCAACCCCATATTGCCCTCAGTATCTCCTAATCCAACTCAAACCACTATCTATAGAACACTGTATCGTCAAGAACTCTTGCTCTGTAATTAGAAAACTCTTCATACCTCTTATCAGAACTTTCAATTTATCTTCCAGCTTTAACAAAAGCCTGGCTCTGTCTCACTCCCAATACCCCAATGCTGCTAATAAACATTCTTTGTGTTTCTGTAGTAGTCCCTGCTCTTTTCAATCTCAGGACACCCTCATCCATGAACAATTCATCAGCAAGTCTTTCAGATACTGTCTCAAAAGTCAATTACAAATCCATCACTTCTCTCCATCTCCACTGCCACTCCTTTGAAGGTTATGATCCTCTCTGACTTAAGACTATTAATACCTCCCCGAAATGGTGTACTCTCATGCTCCTTTCCAATCCATTCTCTTTAAAATAGCAATAATAATGATAAAATTAAAATTAAAATTTGATATAACTGACTTCCTTAAAACACTACATTGACTGTCCTTTTCATTTAAAGAAAAATCCAAACTCCCTTCTTTTATCTTCTTTTATGTTGAGATGGAGTCTTGCTCTGTCACCCAGGCTGGAGTGCAGTGGCACGATCTCCACTCACTACAACCTCCATCTCCCGGGTTCAAGTGATTCTCATGTCTCAGCCTCCCAAGTAGCTGGGACTACAGGTGTGAGCCACTACACTTGGCTAATTTTTGTATTTTTAGTAGAGACGGGGTTTTGCCATGTTGCCCAGGCTTGTCTCAAACTCCTGGCCTCAAGTGATCCACCACCTACCTCAGCCTCCAAAAGTTCTAGGATTGTAGGCATGAGCCACTGCACCCAGCCCAAACTCCTAAGATTTATAAAGTCTCCCATTATCTGTTCTCTAATCTATGCTTCCAACTTCATGTTTTGCCGTTCTCTACCAAGCTAAATAAATGCTAGAAATATTCTTTCTTCAGTTTGCTGAACATATCAAGCTCTAATCTCTTTCTGAAAGTTTTCTCTTCTAAGTGGAAGCTCTTCCACACCTTCACCTGGCAAGACCCATCTCTTCCTTTAGTAATCCGCTAAATCTCCTGTAAGTCTAATCATTGCTATTCCGTCTTACTCTTTCTCTGCATTTAAAACAATTATTTATCTGTATGTATACTTGGTGGTTTGTTTTTTTTATAATGTCTCCTCAACCAAAATGAAGGCAGTACCATGTTTAATATTTTGAGTATTTACTGTGATATTTGAGATAAGAGGGAGGGAAAGAAGGAAGAAGTAGGAAAAAAGATTTTAAAAAAGGAAAGATGATTGCAGAATAAAACCATGAATTAAACATATGCCATAAAAGTGGCTTAAAAAAATTTTTTGAGACAGGGTCTCACCCTGTCACCCAGGCTGGAGTAGAATGGAACGATCATGGCTCATTGCAGCTTCGTCCTCCCCGGCTTAAGTGATTCTCCCACTTCAGCTTTCCAAGGAGCTGTGACTACAGGCATGCACCACTAGGTTCAGATAATTATTCTGATGTTTAGTAGAGACAAGGTCTCACTATGTTGCCCAGGCTGATGTTGAACTCCTGAGCTCAAATGATCTTCCCTCCTCAGACTTCGAAAGTGATGGGATTATGGGTGTAAGCCACCATGCCCAGGCAAAAAAATTTTTAACATGGAATTAGATAATATACTGTGATAGTGAAGAAAAAATAAACATCTACCTTCAACTGAAAAAATAACAGAAATAGCAGAGCAGCATGTAATACAAATGAAACACTAACCTAAAAGGAATAGTTAAAAGTCATACACCAAAAAAATGTTTGAATGATCTAATTCCTTGAATTAGCTGGGTAGATGGGATATTTGTTAAAAGAGAGAACAGTAAAATCTTAACAGATGCTTAACAAAGAAACAAAAGTAAAGATACATTTCAATATTTGCAATAAAACTGGAATAGCACTTTGCAGATATAGATAGCTCTTTGGTTACAGCATAGCAATGATCAGGGCATAGATAAATTGTTATTTAGGATAATTTGTGGAAGATAATTCTTTTTCTTTTTTTAAAAAAAGAGAGACAGGGTCTCGCCATGTTGCACAGGCTGGCCTGAAACTCCTGGCCTCAAGCGAGCCTCCTGCCAGTCTCCCAAAGTGCTAAGATTATAGGCATAAACTACTGCACCCAGCTGCAAGCTAATTCTTTGTAATTTACGAAACAAAACATTGTCAGCCACTTGAAGACATTAAAATTGCTTCATTATACAGAAACCTGCTTGCTAGCAGTGTTACTTAAAATTGAATTTTACCAGTAGTAACTCACTGATGCTAAAAGTTATAGACAGGTTAAAAAAATATTAAAAAGTAAAAATATCTGAATTTTAATTTTAGAAAAATTTAATCATAGGCAAAGAACAATAATACAATCAGAAAAACAACACTATTAAAATTTGCAAAACAGAATATAAGTATCATCATTATTGAAAGAAGAACTACAAAACATTAAAGTTATAATAATTTAATTTTAGACTAGACAAAAACCCCACAGGATAAAAAAAATCAAGAATGAGAGACCGATGGAAAGACATTTAGGTAACTTTTCAAATAGAAGAATCAGAAGATAGCTTTAGTTCTGAAGTTTGTATATCAAGAAGTACAAACTTGAGTTTATAGTTTTTAAGTTTCAAAAGTTAACAAACTGAAGGTTTTAAGTAAGCAGACTATTTATACCTTCTGAATTATCAAAAGTGCTTTTTAAAGAAAGTTAACACTATCCATTTTTTCTTTTAAAAAGGAACAAAAAATGAATAACAATTGAAAATAAGTACAGAATAAAAATGAGGCCAGGAACAGTGGCTCCTATCTGTAGTCCCAGTGTTTGGGGAGGTCAGGGTGGGAGGCCAGGAGCCTCGGGACTAGCCTGGCCAATGTAGCAAGACCGTGTCTCTACAAAAAAAACTTTTTAACCAAAAATTTGAAAACTATGTTTTTAAATTTAAACATTAGCTGGATATGGTGGCTTGTTTCTGTAGTCCTAGCTACCCAGGAGGCTGAGGTTGGAAGATTCCCTTTAGCCCAGGAGTTCAAGGTCACAGTGAGCTATGGCTGTGCCACTGCACTCCAGCCTGAATGACAGAGCGAGAGCCTGTCTTGGGAAAAAAAGATACTAACTCTGTCTGTTAAATATTATATGAAAATGGGATAAACACCTATGAAAAAGAAAACATCAAATCAGAGAGGGTACAAAACTTCAGTATATGCAATACATATGAAACAGAAGTAAAATAACACACAGCACAACAACAAAAAGACAAGTGAAAACATGCCAGAAAAATATGAACAACAAGACACTGTAGTCACTATATTCAAATTATAAATATAAAGTAGAATTCTAGGCACAAAATATAAAACAAAGAAGAGCTTACTTAATTAGAGAAAAGGAAATAAATTCTCTAAAATTAAGTCTAAGAAAAGAGAAATAACATAGTTTATAATAACTTATGAGAACTTTGACAGAAAAATACTAAAGAATGGAAGAAATGGGTACTAATTTTTCTTCTTTTGAAGAGAAATATAAATTGCCAAAACTGACACTTCAAGATATAGGGTACAGATTATTTCATTGCTCACAGTTAGAATCCCAGCCCTTTATCTGTGCTCTCCCTTGCTAATTACCTTCTGATTAGGAGTGAGAAATAGGAAGAAGGCTGGCACACATTCATTCTTGTACTCTCTCTCCCTCTCCTGTTTCCTTTTAGCTCTTCCAAAATTTTTGAACATTTTCTAGAAATTAAACCCTGTCTATTGAACTACATGACATAGGTTCTACTTTCCTGTTTGAATCCAAACTTTTACAAGTACAAAATTCAAAGAGACCAACAGCCATGGAGTCCATGGCTGTCATAAACCAATTATCAATAACATACCTCTAAAGAAGTGCAAAGCTCAAATGTTTTGCTATTGAATAATATCTAACTTACTTGAATTAGTAAACTTTGGTGCTACTTAAATTGTCTCTAAGAATTGAGAATGGAAAAAAAAAGTTTCTAAAACCACCTTAACATTGAGAAACCGAGGCAGAACCCTGTGGAATCCCTGAGTTGAGGACACAGAGCTGGGAGTCTGCAAAGAACAAGGGACTATGAAATAAAAACAAATACAACCTGACAAAACTGAAACATGAATAAACAGAAATTCTGACTAGACCAAAACAAGTAGGAAGACTGAATCAGTAATCAAGCGCTTTTCATGAAAAAACCCAGACCCTTGTTTGACTCATTAGTAATTCTATAAAACATTTAAGGAAGAATTAACATCAATTCCTTTCAAACTATTCTAGAAAACTGAAAAGGAGGGAACATTTTCAAATTCATTCTATGAGGCCAGTATTACTCTGACAGCAAAGCCAGACAAAGATACTACATGAAACAAAAACTGTCCAGGTGCAGTGGCTCATGCCTGTAATCCCAGCACTTTGGTAGGTTGAGGCAGGAGGACCATTTGAGCCCAGGAGTTCAAGACCAGCCTGGGTAATAAAGGGAGACACCATCTCTACAAAAAATAAAAATAAATTGGAAAAAAAAAAGAAAAATTACAAGCCAATATCCCTGATGAACATAGATATAAAAATCCTCAATAAAATTCTAGCGACAAAACTGTACACATATTAAAAGGATCATATACCATGACCAAGTGAGCAAGTGGGATTTATCCCTGGGATGCAAGGATGGTTCAACATACACGAATCAATAAATTTGACACATCACATTAACAAAATAATGAATAACTTTATATGATCATGCAATATATGCACAAAGAGTATGACAAAATTCAACGTTTCATGATTAAAAACTCTCAAAGAATCAAGTATAGAATCAATGTAGCTCAACATAATAAAGGATAGATATGACAAGCTGACAGCTAACATTATACTCAATGGTAAAAAACTAAAAGGTTTCCTCTAAAATCAGGAAAAAGAAAAGGATGCTCACTCTCAAATTCTATTCAATGTCATATTAAAAGTCCTAGCCAAAGTAATTAGGCAATAAAAAGAAATTTTAAAAATCCAAATCAGAAAAAAAGAAAAGAAAATCATGACTTTCTGCAACAGACAGGATCCTATATGTAGAAAACTCTGGCTATCCAATTAAAAAAAGAAAAGACTAGAATTAATAAGTGAATTCTATAAAGTTGTAGGATTAAAAAAAAAAAAAAATCAGTAAAATTTTTTTGCTTTTTTCTTTTTTAAAAATGTATTTCTTTTCCTGGTGGAAGTATAAAAACAATCAGTAACATTTCTATACAGTAACAACAAACTATCCAAAAAAGAATTTTTTAAAAATCCCATATTAGCATCAAAAATAATACAATACATAGGAACAAATTTAACTAAGGAAGTGAAAGATCTTTGCACTGAAAACTATAAGATATTGATGAAAGAAGTTGAAAAAAGCACAAATAAATGGAAAAAATGCTTATGTTCATGAATTGAAAGAATTATCATTAAAATATGCAAAGCAATCTACAGACTGAAGGCAATTCCTATCAAAATTCCTAATTAAAATTCCAATGGTAAAAAAAATGCTATTAGAATTAACAAATAGAAAAAAAAAAAAAATCCTAAACTTCTTACAGAGTCATAAAATACCCTGAAAGCTAAAGCAATTTTTACAAAGAACAAAGCTGGAGGCACCATACTTCCACATTCCAAACTATATTTACAAAGTTATATTAATCAAAATAGGATGATACTAGCATAAAAACAGATATATGGCCAATGGAAGAATAGAGAGAGCCCAGAAATAAGCCCACACATATACAATCAACTTATCTTTGACAAGGGCACTAAGAACAGACAATAGAAAAAG
>NW_022436941.1:31840703-32044391 GCF_009761245.1 Sapajus apella
AAAGAAAGAAAAAAATTTATTACCAACTGACAAAAATGTGATCATTTTGCTGTAGAAATAGAGGATAAATCATAAATTATCAAATATCTTTAAGATGAGTTGTGATGAAATACTGCTCATATATAAATAACAAAAGCATATAATCACTTTTAAATTCAAACAACTCAAAATTAATGGATTCAAGAAAAAAAAGAAAAAAAACATAAAATTTCTCATTGGTGACAAGAGTAAATTTTGTCTCTTCCTTCAATTCCCTCATATTCTGTTAACGTCTACACCCAAGCCTGGCTGCTTTATTGATCTCATTCTCATAGTCATCTATCCTCTCTAGGTCTCAAAATCCTACTAGATATGGCTAGAAGATCCAGGGCACAGAAAAGGGAGGGGATGGGTCTTTTGTGATTCTCCCAGCAGGGCAAGGGGTGTGAAGAAGTACCAGTTGCCTTGTAGAATAAGAACAGAATTCAATGTAGGCAGAGTGAGAATTTTAATTTCTGGGAACCAACCAACTTGTTAAAAAAAACAAAAAAAGAAAAGAAATTGTAGTAAATATAATCTGTGTTTGCGTGTGAGTGTATGTATACACACATACAGTGGAATATTATTCAATCATAAAAAAAGAAGAAAATCTTGTCATTTTTGACAAAAGGGATTAATCTAGAGGCCATTATGCTAAATGAAAAAGCCAGGCATAAAAAGACAAATATTGTATAATCTCATCCATATGTGGAATTTTAAAAAGTCAAACTCAGAAAAAGAGAATAGAACGATGGTTGCCAGGGGCTAAGGGAGAAAAAAATGGGAAGATTCTGGTCAAAGGCAACAAAGTTGCAGTTATGCAGGATCAATACGTCCTGGAGATCTAATGTACAGTATGATAACTAGAGTTAAGAATAATTTATTATATACTTTGAATTTATTATATACTTTGAGTATGTATCTTAAGTGTTCTCCTCAAGAAAAGAAATAATAACTATGTAAGTGATAGATAATTAACTTGATTGTGATAATCATTACATAATATATATCAAAATATAAGGCATAGCATAAATACATACAATTTTTATAAAAAATAATTATAGAATTTTAATAACAAAAATAATATGTGTATGTGGAAACTTCTAAGGAGACAGGGGGAGAGACAAGGAAAGTACTCAAAGAATAATGGTTAAATTTATTCAAAATCTGATGAAAAATAAATACAGATCAAAGAAGCTCAATGAACCCAAGCACAAGATGCATGAAAAAGGCAACACTACCAGTACCATACTTGTGTCAGCCTTGGGATATTCAAGTTTTCATAATGATAATATAATAATTTTCAAAAACTGGTTATATGTATGAAATTCCTTCAACGGCATAACTCATTGTAATGAGTTCTTGGATATCTTCATTTTTCTTACAAGATTTTAAAATTTTCCCCTATAAATACAGCAGGAATTGACTAGTCTCCTTTCCTGCATCATTTATCTCGTGGTGTCCAGATTTATAAGCATGTTCCTATCTGGTGAATGTTTTCAAAAAACCAAAGGACTAAGGTTACTTGATAAATCAGAGGAATATGAATCTTCTGAGTTAACTATGTCCTTCAATGTCAGCAGAATTTCACTTTCTCTTAAAGCCTTTCTAACAATAGAAACGTTGAAACTTTTAAGACCTTGTCATTATTTTGAGAGGGAGTCCCACTCTATCACCCAGGCCGGAGTACAGTGGAGCATTCTCGGCTCACTGCATCCTCCACCTCCCAGGTTCAAGTGATTATCTTGCCTCAGCCTCCCAAGTAGCTGGGATAACAGGCATGTGCCACCACAACTGGCTTATTTTTGTATTTTTAGTAGAGTCGGGGTTTCACCATGTTAGCCAGGCTGGTCCCAAGTGATTTGCCTCCCAAAGTGCTGGGATTACAGACGTGACCCACCACACCTGGCCCAAGATCCTGTTATTTCAAGTATTACATAGTCTCAGATCATCAAACATTAATAACCGAAATGAATACAAATAAAAACAAAAATACTATGTGGACAAAGATCAATTAAATATTTTTAAATAAAATCAATATAATCAAATTAAATGATTAGTTTCTAATGACTGGTACCAAAGATGCTGAGCTGCGTTAGCTCAGTCACTGTTCAATCTCAAAAGTTAGAGAACCATATGACTACCAGCATATTACTACTGCTATTAAAAAAGTAAATCTAAGTACCTAAACACAGATAAGTCCAAAAAATAAATTAAGAAATTATATTAGCTTTTCTTTCCCAATAATTTTCCAGCTTCTTGGTGCTCCTCAATTGCTTTTATTCCTCTTGGACTTAAGGGCTACCTTACTTGTTCTTCTGAAGAACAGTAACCTGAAAAATAACTGGCCATAGTCACCTCTATTCTTCAGAAGTAAATTACCTAACCTCAGTAGTTTTCTCCTACCAAAAATTAAGTGTTGAATAAAAGACCTTCACAGTCCCTTTCAGGGCCAGCACCCTGTGATCTTTTCCCATTTATTAATAGCTACTTCCTTATTTAGTGCCATCCTCACAAACTCCTTGAGTTTTATAGTTCATATCCAGAGAAGATTCCTCTGTTGATCCAGCTCTAGTAGAACATTGTTAAAACAGTAATGGCCTATTTGAAAATTTTAAAGAAAAGAATGAACTATAGTTAGGATTCTGGGAGATTTTTATCTCTTCTTTAACTTCTTTTTTTACATTCCTGCTCTCCACTCTTTCCCATTCCCTTTCCGCATCCTAGACAAGCTGTTCTGTTATTTCCTATTTCCTGTACTTCCAGATTCTCCTTCATTGGCTCCATCAGCTCAACATTTTTTTAAAAAAACAAAGTACTCTCTTTCCACCTCCAACCCAATCAACCTTTTCATCTACTGCCTTATCCATCTATTTTCAAACCCCTCAAATAGACTTCTAGGGAAAAAAAAAATTTTAACTCAGTACTTATTCCCAGAAGGTATAAACTAGTCTGTACCCTCAGGACACTTCCTTCTTCTGAATCTCTGTCAAAAAATGTTTTTTTTCTCTCTCTCACATAGAACCAACAGGTGGAAATGATGGTCTCCATTAGCTCTTTCCAACCCCACTCCTTATCTAAATGACCCCCTGCTTCTCCTCATTAATATTACCAACCTCTTGCACACTCACCGACTTTCAATAAAACACTGAAAATAAATCAACAAGATAACTCAAACTCCTACAGGCTGAGGCAGGAGGATCACTTGAGCCCAAAACTTCAAAACGAACCTGGGCAACATAATGAGACCCTGGCTCTAAAAGTTAAAAAAAAAAAAAAAAAAAAAGCTGGGCACAGTGGTACACACCTGCTGTCCCTGTTACTTGGGAAGCTGAGGTGAGAGGATCACTTAAGCCCAGCAGTTAAAGGCAAGTGAGCTATGAGCATACCACTGCACTCCACTGATACTCCTTTTATCAACACTATGAAGAAAATATCTTCATCTTATAAATATGGAGTTTGAATGTCAGAGAAATTAATCTGTCTAAAGTCACACATCTAAACAATGGAAGAGCTCAGATTCAAATATAAAACTCTTTTTTTTTTTTTTTTTTTTTTCTTGAGACAGGGTTTCACTCTTGATGCCCAGGCTGGAGTGGAATGGCACGATCTCGGCTCACCCTCTGCCTCCAGGATTCACATGATTCTCCTGCCTCATTGCTAGGATTACAGGAATGTGCCACCACACCCAGCTAATTTTGTATTTTTAGTAGAGATGCCGTGTCTCCAGGTTGGTCAGGCTGGTCTCGAACTCCTGACCTCAGGTGATCCGCCTGCCTCAGCCTCCCAAAGTGCTGGGATTACAGGCATGAGCCACTGCGCCTAGCCATAAAAACTAATTCTTAATGTGCTAGACCTGACACAACCTGATGCTTGGAGGGAAAAGTGTGGGAACCGAAAGGTCTTCATATCTAAAAACTACTTTAAGAATAACTACCTAGACAGGCACAGTGGGACACACCTATATCCCAGCACTTTGGGATTACAGGCTGAGGCAGGAGAATCACTTGAGCCCAAAGCTTCAAGATGAGCCTGGGCAACATAGTGAGAACCCGGCTCTAAAAATTTAAAAAAAAAAAAAAAATAGGTGGGCACGGTGGTGCACACCTGCAGTCCCTGCTACTTGACAGGCTGAGGTGAGAGGATCACTTAAGCCCAGCAGTTAAAGGCAACAGAGAGCTATGAGCACACCACTGCACTCCAACCTAAGCGACAAGAGCTAGACCCCATTTCTAAAAATAAAAAAGAATAACTACCTAGGTAAACTAAGCAGAATATGTTTAAACTGGCTACAAATTACAGAGTAATCTTTTAGTGCTTAATCATTAAAAGTGAAGAGCCATAAGGAAAAGCACTCTACTACTTTAAGCTACCAACTTTGCAGTGTGAGTATATGTAAAGAGAAGTCATTCTAGGGCAAGATTAGTGAGTCACTCTTCATATGACATGCTCTGTGAGAAGCTATGGATATGAAAATGAAAGAGGCCTCTCATTGTAACTGCCTTTCTAACTAAAATAATGACCTATCCCTCAAATCTTCCTAAAAAGAACAATTACATAAAATCATCATCTTACCTAACCAGTCACAATACCTCACTGGATAATTAGAAATAGGACTGACTACTTTAAGATTGTGACAAAGACAGCACACATTTTCCAGTGCCTCAGGAAAATAAATTACTGATTTGAGATTTTTTAATTTTAGAATATTTTTCAGAATTCTGAGTTGTAAATTAATATTATTTAAGAATATTGCTTTTATCTGAAATATAAAATGTAATTTTAAAAGACTTATGCTTTTTCTTTTTTTTTTTTTGAAGACAGTCTTGCTCTGTCACCCAGTGGCACAATCACGGCTCACAGAAGCCTTGACTTCCCAGACTCAGGCGATTCTCTAACCTCAGCACCCCAAGTAGCTGAGATCAAACACACACTGCACACCACTAAGCCCAGCTAATTTTCTTCTTGTATTTTTTGTAGAGATCAGGTTTCGCCACGATGCCTACCCAGGCTGGTCTAGAACTCCTGGACTCAAGCAATCCACCCGCCTTTGCCTCCCAAAGTGCTAAGATTACAGTCATATGGCCGATTGTCTAAATTCTTAAATGTGACTTTTTTGGCAATGTTGTTTTGTGACCAAAAATAAAATGATTCCTAGAAATAAACACACCTATTTCATAATAAAAAGGAGGAATAACAATTGAATTTACAGAAATTTTATTCTCGTCTACCCTCAAAAAAGAGATCAGTTGCATATATTAAATAGCATCTCAGGTTTCTAAAATAATTAACATGAACCCTACAATGCCTATTTCATGCTTAGGAAGCCTATAGAGGTAAATAATACCAGTTAGATTAAGAAATGAAATAAAGAAAGTAAACTTTGTACTCAACTCTTGAAAAAGATAAAACTACATACAAGGGGAAAATGTGTATCTTTCAAAAATGCATAGTATGTCCTTTCTTGCTTTCTAGCTTTGAACTCACAGCTGTGTAGTGAGGTAAATCAGTATTCTACAAACAGGTAGTAATTTAAGTGTTCTAAGTTTATTATACCAAAAAGTATTTATTCTACAACACTGGATCAAAGAACAAACTACCACTGGAGTTGTAATTACAATAAAACATTGAAAATAAATCAACAAGATAACTCATGCTGGAAAAATAACTAAATAATCGTTTCATAAATAGCTTTTCACTGCAGACTGTACCTCCAACTACTTGTTTGCTTTCTTCTTGCTTGAATTTTTTAAGATGCAACATAAAAATTCCATGAAGAATGCACAGTTTGTACGCCACACAATAACTCAAAATAAACGGTTCTGTGAAACAACAATTTTTATTGTGAGTTTGCCCATTACATAGGAAGAATGTGTTTTGAGTCTCTGTGTCCTTATGGAATATAGAAATCCAGAAAACTCCTTAAATTTCCCTAAAACTGAAGTTTTCAAAGACTCAATTGCAAGTTCAAAGGAAATTTTAGATACTTTCCATTCATAAGAGCCTCTCTTCATTTTCTCCAAAGCTTCTCAGTTTCCCTAGACTAGTGGTTCACAACTCTGACTGCAATAAGAAGCAACTGCAAGCTTTTTTTTTTTCTTTTGAGACAGTGTCTTGCTCTGTTGCCCAGGCTGGAGTGCAGTGACACAATTTCTGCTAACCGCAACTTCCGCCTCCTGGCTGGGACTACAGGACCAGGCCACCATGCTCAGCTAATTTTCCTTTATTTTTGGTAGAGACGGGGTTTTGCCATGTTGCCCAGGCTGGTCTTGAACTCCTGCACTCAAGTGATCTGCCCACCTCAGCCTCCCAGAGTGCTGGGATTACAGGCGTGAGTGACCATGCCCTGCCCAGCAACTGCAAGCTTTTTAAAAATACCAATTATTAGCTCTATGTCCATAGATTCTTATATAATAGGCTTTGGATGGGGGTCTACACATCAGTACTTTAAAGCTCCACCACTAATTCTAACATTTAAGTTCTGCCGTAACAAAATATTTTGTGCCTAATAATCATGGGATTGTACAAAAATTACAAAATAAAAACCACGGGGCTTATGGACAAATGGGGTTAGAGGCATAATACTCAAGAAATTAATCAGGGATACATTTTTTTAAAACAGAAACCTAATTCTAACAACTTTGCATAGTTTTATACATATTAAATGTTAAGAAGCACATGACTACTATATTAACATGGTACTTTATTTTGAAAAGACCTGAAGTTTGCTTGTATCAAAGAAAGTTTCAGAAAGGTTGTAACTTGTGAATTACTGTAAAGTGGGAGAATTATCCAAAATTTGACAGAAAGTTAAAATACCCCATGAGGATGAGTGTAGCTCATAACAAACAGGTAAAGGAAGGTAGCCAGTAAAAGACTGAAGTGTGTGTCTACTATGTATTCCTACACAGGTTGGTTCAGCTAGTTATAGTTTTCTGCATTAACCTAGTACTTCTTCAGGTTTCAATATAAACAAATGCAAAATTAGTAATAAGCTCACATGTTCCTAATATGTCAATTGTGTGGGAACAAATTCATGTTTTTTAAAATAGATTAAAGCATGTATGTATACGTGGGTGTGTGTGTGGGTGTGGGTGTGTGTACAGTTAGCCAGTTATTAGTTAGTTGAGACAGGGTCTTGCTATGTTACCTAGGCTGGCCTTGAATTTGCTGCATCAAGTAAGTGATCCTCTCATTTCAACCAAGTTTTCAAATGTTGAAATGACTTCAACCAAGATTTCAATGTTTTCAAATCCAGTGGTATAGCAGAGGTGGCTCTATAGCCAGGATTTAAAATTACTGCTTTAAAGATATAAATAGTTGAAACCCTAGTTGTACAGACTCAAGTTATACTATATACATAGATAGATTAGATGATTGATAGATAGATGATAGATAGATAGATAGATAGATAGATAGATAATGTGACCACTAAATAAGACTGATTCATCTTATTGATATAAGCATTTTTCATTACTTTTTATTCCTATGTGGTATATGTAACATTACCAATATTTCAATTCACTTCATGTTTAAAAGGTAAGGCATACTTCCTCTTAAATACCTTGCATTATTTGAGGATTATAAATATCACTGTACTATTTCAGAAGCTGACTACGCTATGCAGACAAATTTTACATGAATAAGGAGACAAAGTAAAATTCATCTTCAGCACAGAAAATAGGTCTTCAAAATATAATAGCTGTTAAACATATGAAAAGATGTTTAATTTCACTCTTTTTAAAGAAATATAAAATAAAAGCACCCTAGATATCATCTCTTACCTATCAGAATAACAAAAAGATAAAAGTCTGAGAAAAAACTCTGCTGCCCAGATTAAGTAGACACTTACATCTTCATACGTTTCTGCTGAATATGGAAAATGATACAAGATACATAGAGGAAATTTATATAAATATAAATGTATAATTATATTGGCAATATATAATAAAAATAGGTAAGAGGTACATTTACAATTTGGCCTGGAAATATCATTTCCAAAAATTCACCCTGAAGACACCCATGTTGCAAAAATACAACTGTTCAAAGATATCTGTTGCAACATTATTTGTAATTACAAATACTGTGAAACCTAAAATTCCATACATAGTAAATTGATTGAATATTCAAATATTTTCTCCACTAAAAGAAACCAGGACTCCTAGGAAAAAGGGTTTATTCCAGGAATGTAGAAAAGAACTTTAAAGATGAGATTGGAATATCTCATTATGTCAAGAAGTGAACAAGTGCTCAAAGAATAATGGAAAAATAGACAGCAGGTAGTTGGGGGAAAAAAAGATGGCTACCTAGGTCTCTATCTTCTAATATTTCCTCCAATAGGAATACAAAAGAATAAAAAAAGAAAAGAAAACCACACAAAATACATGCCCTCAGGGTTAAAGACAGAATGCACACACTTCAAAATAACTATAAATGTCAGAGGCATTCAAACCAGAATGACTCCATTTTGAGTAGGAATCATGAGGCTGGAACTTGCTAAGCTGCATTCCCAGAAAGTTAGGTGTTTCTAGCCTCTAAATGTTTATGGTTAAGGGAACAGATTGATAATGTTTACTAAACAGATCTAGACTTAGGAGTGTCCTGATAACCCAATATCTTGAGAACAGAAACATTCCTAATTTTGCTTTAAAGATAATAATATCAATTATTGCAAAATATAGTATCCTTTATCACAAAACCTTATATCGGAGCACATCTCCCCATGATCTTTTTTTATCCTGTATATAAACAAGTATTGTACCTAGAGTGGACATGTTCCTCCTTTTACTTTCAGAAATGCCCTACTCGGTCTATGGAGTAGCTGTACTTTCCCCACTTTGCTTTCTTAATAAACCTGCTTTCGCTTTGCACTGTGGACCTGTCCTGAATTCTTTCTTGTGCGATGTCCAATAACCCTCCCTTGGGATCTGCACTGAGACCCCTTTCCTGTAATGTAAACAAAAAATGAAAAATTACCAAATCACAGGTTCATGTGATTTCCATGTTCATGTTCAAAATAAAAAGTCACTAAAGAGACACAACAACTATTAAATAAATGAAATTAGTGACTGCGCAATGAATTCTGGTTCAGAGTGAAAAAATAATTGCCAAAAAAGGACAGTATTGGGACAGATAACTAAAGTTGATACGGACTGTATTTTCAAAAATAGCATATGACAATGTTAAATTTCTCAAATGTGATCATTACATTGTGGATATGCTCTTTAAAAATATATGTGTAACTAGGAATAAAGGAACATGATACCTTCAGCTAATTCAATAATGGTGTAGGAAAACTAGTAATAGATATTTATATTAAGACAGAAAGAAAGCCACAGAGCAAATATGGTAAAATGTTAACAACTGATGAATCAAGTAAAAAACACAGAGGAGTTCTTTGTTTTATTCTTGAAATTCTGCTGTAATCTTTAATTTTTAAAAAATAAAGATATAAAAATCACTAATTCTAAGACTTCCATTTCTAGTCAAGATGGAAAAACAGGAACTGACTTATCCTCTGCCTAGAACAACTACCAACTAAACAAAAATATATGAAACAGCATTCAAGACACAGGACACTAGCATATGAAGGACACTGATTCCTGAGAGACTATAAACAAATAAATTGAGCCCAGCTCACTAAACAGAGAAAATGTCCAGGCCACAACATAGGAAGGAAGAGCCAGTCCAAACCCAGTAATTTCTGTGTGTTGAGGAGACTGAGTTCAGAGCACACACACATGAAAGTAATCAGAGTACTGAAGAAAGGACATGATTTATTAGAGAGGAGAGATCTGCACAAAGAGAAAACTCAGGAGATCAGCAAAGACTCCCCTTGATTATTTAGCTAAGTACTGAACAACTCAAGGGTGCAAGGAAACAACTCAATACTCAAGAAACAACCACATAAAAAAAATTAAAAGATACCATCTAGAACTCACACAGGGCTATGAATCATATCAGGTCCCAAAAATAAAAGTTTAAAACCTGATAACACAGGGAGCTTCCCTTTGAGTACTGAGGATGATTTTATCTCATTAGAGAAGATAAATTCACCTCAGACTCTGTACCTCTTGTAACACCTAACAAACATAAAAGAAAGAGCCAAAAGGATAAAATGGCCTGGGCGCACTGGCTCATGCCTGTAATCCCAGAACTTTGGGAGGCCAAGGTGGGGGATCACGAGATTAAGAGTTGGAGACCATACTGATCAACATGGTGAAATCTTATGTCTACTAAAAATACCAAAATTAGCCAGGCGTGGTGGCGCATGCTTGTAATCCCAGGTACTCAGGAGGCTGAGAGACAGCTGGGAGAATCACTTGAACCTGGGATGCAGAGGTTGCAGTGAGCCGAGATCGTGCCACTGTACTTCAGCCTAGATGGCAGAGCAAGACTCTGGCTCAAAAAAAAAAAAGGATCAAAATATTTTCATGTAACTTAAGCATATCCCAAAACAAAATTCAAAAAAAGTTAAATATATATATCCAGTACCTAAAAAAGGTAAAATTCACAATGCCAGGCACTGGATCAATGATTACCAGGTGGGAGATGCAGAAAAATACAACTCAAAATGAGAAGAAAAATCAATCAATCAAAACTGAATCAGAAGTAACACATGATAAAACACAGAAACAATGAAAGTTACTATGACTATATTCCATATATTCACGAAACTAGAGAAAGGAATAAATACATTAAGCCGAGAAATACAAGATATAAAAGGAATTCAAATCAAACTTCTAGAGATATTTTTGACTTGTTCGTTGTTAACATGGAAATGGCCCAAGTACTTGATTTCTGTTTATTCTCTAAAATTGTTCCACCCTAAACAATGGGTGTGGAGCAAAAGGAAGAGCTGGGTTTTGGCAGGTATAAGAAAATGAAGGAATGGTACACAGGCATAATTTAAATTTAAATATTGGCAAGAAAGAAAGTAATGTTGCCAGAAAAGGACTGAAAGAGGAAGAGACACTGCTGGAAATAGGCGGTCAGGGAAAGAATTAAAGTTAACCTCACTAATAGGGTCACTAAAGGAAGTTGGAAATAAAAATATCTAAGCTGAAAAATACAGTGGGTAAAATTAACTACAGATTAGACATTGAATAAAAGTAAAATTAGTGAAGCAGTAGACAACAATGAAAACTAACCACAATAAAACACAGAGAAGAAAAAAATACAGCATAGTAAACTGTAGGACAACGTTAAACAGCCAAATCCACAAGGAATCAGGGACCTCAAAGAAGATAAAAGAGGGAGCACTAAAAAACAATTTTTTTTCAATAATGCCTGAAAATTTCCCAAAGTTGATGAAAACTGTAGTAGCCCAAGGGTTTAAGAAGGTCAACAAGGCCCTAGCACAAATATGTAGAGAAAACTACATACAGGCAGATAACAAATTGCTTAACATCAGTAACAGAGGCAAAATCTTAAGTGCAGTCATAAGGAAAAAAACATTACGTGCAAATTTTTCATCAGAAACAATGCAAGCTAGATGATAATACAGCAACATCTTTAAAATATGTAAAGAAATTGCCAAACAGGACTTCTATACATGTAAAAAATTGTTTTTAAAACAGGTTTTTTACACTTTTAATAAAAGATACTTTTACAGTTTCAAACCTAAAACAAAAAAACAATTTTCAGTAGACTTGCACTATAAGAAATGTGAAAGTTCTTCAAGCAGAAAGAAAATGATACCAGCTAGAAACCTAAATCTACATAAATAAATGAAAAGTACCACACATTGTAGTTGAATGAGAAAATATAAGGACTATGTACTTATTATTTAAGCCTAGGATTGGCTCTTCATTTGGCAGAACTTCTCCATCTAGAATACCGTAGTCAGACCTGGTCCAAGGCTCACATAGTTAATTACAGGCCCTACAACCCTAGGGCATATTCCTATGATGAAAAGTGGAATGGGGGAGAAGGCTCAGGTCCCAAGGGCATTGTTCTGGCTTTGGCCATGTGGGCAGCCATTACCCTCTTTAAGATTGTTGTGCTTAGAGGCCCTTCTCAAGGAGTTTATTCTCCTAGGGTAGGTTTATGGTCAGGCCTATGTTAATTGAACTCTTGCTAGGGAATATTGGCACCCATTGCCCAAGCCTCACTGGCCTAGTTCTTCAAGGATGCGCTGGTACAGGGCTACTAAGGCCGGCAGTCCTCAGGTCCTTAAGGTGGCCAAAAAGGACATTAGTGATGGTGTGCCCATGATGCCGGTAAGTTGATTAAACCTAGGACATGGCGGGGAGAGGGGGGTGGTCCCAGAAGATGATCACGCATCTAGGGTGCAAGGAAAACTGCAAGGTGCTAGAACTGGAGGACACCTCAGGGCTAGCAGTTGCAAGGAATAACCAGGGATGCAGGCATCCCTGTGTTCAATTTCAGATGGGTGCTACTCTTCCCAAGGCAAAATCATCCTTTAGGTGTATCCTGGATGACTAGGACCAATTTGACCCCCAATCTTTGAAGAAGCAGCAGCTCATTTTTTCTGTCAAACAGCATGGCTGTGATAACCTCTGCTGAGCGGAGAAATCTGGCCTCCTAAGGGAAGTATAAATTATAACACACTTCTACAATTAGACCTTCAACAATTAGACCTTTTCTGTTCCCTATATGCAAGATTTTTTTTCTCTAAGGGATAATCCTCAGCTATTTAAAGCCTGTAACCTATACCCTACTGGTCCCTCCTCAGGACTATCCCCATATCCAGGACTCTCTGTGGCTCCTCCCTTCACGGATATGGACTAGGTCTCCTCAGCTCTATAACCCAAGAGGAATCAGGGAAGGCTGAAATGGCCAAGGCACCTCAGGCTACTAGGATGCCCCAATTCTGCCCTCTACAGGCAGTAGAAGGAGAATTTGGCCCATCCAAAGTACATAGCCCCTTTTCACTTTCTGACTTAAAGCAAATCAAGGAAGACTTAGGAAAATTTTCAGATGACTTGG
Source organism: Sapajus apella (assembly GCF_009761245.1). Classification (NCBI taxonomy): domain Eukaryota; kingdom Metazoa; phylum Chordata; class Mammalia; order Primates; family Cebidae; genus Sapajus; species Sapajus apella. Next base: position 31,853,673 of record NW_022436941.1, read on the forward strand.
ACAAGTACATTGACGTCTATAGAGCCTGGGTCAGTCCTTTGAATTAGATTGGAAAGATATCATGTTATTGCTTAGTCAGATCCTAACCAGCAATGAGAGAGAGGCTGCTCTAGTAGCAGCTCAAGAGTTTGTGGACCCCTGGTACCTCAGTCAAGTACATGACCAAATGACCTCAGAGGAGAAGAATAGACCCAAGGCGTGCTGTAGTGCAGTGGCGAGATCTCGGCTCACTGCAATCTCCGCCTCCTGGGTTCAAGCAATTTTCCTGCCTCGGTCTCCTGAGTAGTTGGCAACTACAGGCATGTGCCACCATGCCCAGCTAATTTTTTTGTATTTTTAGTAGAGACGGGGTTTCACCATGTTGGCTAGGATGGGCTCAATCTCCTGATCTTGTGGTCTGCACGCCTTGTGCTCCCAAAGTGCTGGGATTAGAGGCATGAGCCACCACGCCCGGCCCCTACCAGGACACTTTAAGCAAGACTGTCTCCAGTGGAACGGACAACCTCCTCGTCCTTGCCCACTGTGCCAAAGGGATCATTGGAAGAAACACTGTCCCAGGGGATGAAGGTTCCCAGGGCCTGAGGTGGCTAACCAGATGACCCAACAGCAGGACCGAGGGTGCCCAGGGCAAGCGCCAACACAAGCTATCACCCTCACTGAGTCCCAGGTAAAGCTAACCATAGAGAACCAGGAGGTCAATCTTCTCCTGGACACTGGCATAGCCTTCTTAGTTTTGCTTTCCTGTCCTGGATGGTTGTCCTCCAAGTCTGTAACTATCAGAGGAGTCCTAGGACAAGGCATCTCCTGATATTTCTCCCAGCCCCTAAGCTGTAACTTATGAGAAGGCATAAGTAACTTATGCCTTACGTAACTTATGCCATAAGTAATTTATGCCTTATGTAACTTATGCCTTCTCATAAGTTACCTCTTCTCCCATGCTTTCCTCATCATGCCAGAAGGTCCCACTCCCTTACTAGGGCAGGACCTGTTAGCCAGAGCAGGAACCATTATCTATATGAATGTCAGGGAGCAAATCCCTCTCTGCTGCCCATTATTTTAAGAAGGGATTAATCTCGAGGTTTGGTCAATGGAGGGACAATTTGGGCAGGCAAAGAATGCCTGCCCAATTCGAATAATGCTAAAGGAAAAGAGGTGGCTCTTTTCCTTATGAAAGACAGTACCCCCCTAAGACCAGAAGCCAAAAAGGGGCTACAGGATACTATTTTATAAGGAACTTAAAAGCTCAAGGTCTAGTGAGGTCCTGTAACAGCCCTTATAATACTACAACTTAAGGAGTACAAAAACCTAATGGACAATGGAGGCTAATGCAAGATCTCAGGCTTATTAATGAAGCTGTGATCCCTTTATACCCAGCTGTACCCAACTCATACACCTTGCTCTCTCAAATACCAGGAAAGGGACAATGGTTTACAGTCCTGGACCTTAAGGATGCCTTTTTCTATGTTCCATGACATCTGTACTCCCAGTTTCTGTTCACCTTTGAAGACTCTTAAGACTTCTCAGCTCACCTGGACAGTGTTACCTCAGGGCTTTCAAGGTAGCTCCCACCTGTTTGGCCAGGCTCTAGCTCAGGACCAGGCTCTACCTCCAGATACCCTGGTTCTTCAATATATGGATGACTTACTTTTAACTGCTAACTCAGAAACCCAGCGTCAGCAGGCCACTAAGGACCTCCTAAACTTTCTAGCCACCTGTAGATATAAGGTTTCCAAATTCAAAGGCTAACTTTGTAGGCAAGAGGTAAAATATAAGGGCTTGTCTTATCTAAGGGCACTCGGGCCCCTGATGGAGAAAGTCTCCGACCCATACTGGCCTTCTCCCATCCAAAAACCTTAAAATAGTTGCAGGGACAGGGATTCTTAGGAATAACTGGTTTCTCCGATTATGGATTCCCAGATATGGTGAAATAGTCAAATCCCTATACACTCTGATTAAGGAAACCCAAAAAGCTAACACCCATCTAATACAATGGGACCCTATAGCTGAGGCAGCATTTCAGACCCTGAAGTAGGCACTACTGCAGGCTCCAGCTCTAAGCCTTTCTACAGGGAACCACTTCTCACTATATGTTACGGAAATATCAGGAGTGGCACTGGGGATTCTCACCCAGACTTAGGGGACCACGCCACAACCGGTGGCATATCTAAGTAAGGAAATTGATGCAGTAGCAAAAGGCTGACCACATAATTGTAGCTGTGGTGGCTATACTGGTCTCAGAAGCTGTTAAAATAGTGCAGGGCAAAGATCTAACTGTATGGACTTTGTATGATGTAGCTGGAATTCTGGCCTCTAACGGAGGCTTATGGCTGTCCGACAACTGCTTACTCAAATACCAGGCCTTAATGTTTGAAGGGCCTGTACTTCAGCTGCACACATGTGCAGCCCTCAATCCAGCTACTTTTCTTCCTGAGGAAGGGACAGACAAAGAACATGACTGTCAGCAGGCTATAAGGAAACATAAAAAAATGCCAGCAGGTTATAGCCCAAAACTACGCAGCTTGAGAGGATCTCTTAAATACTCCTCTAGCCAATCCTGACTTTAACCTATACACTGACGGAAGTTCATTTATGGGAAAATGGAGTTCAAAAGGCAGGATATGCAGTAATCAGTGATCAAACAGTGCTTGAAAATAATTCCCTTCCTCCTGGAACTAGTGCTCAACTGGCAGAACTAGCAGCCCTCACTCAAGCTCTAAAATTAGGAAAAGGAAAAAGAATAAACATACACACAGATTCCAAATGTGCTTACCTGGTTCTCCATGCTCATGCTGCCATATGGAAGGAAAGAGAGTTTTTAACCTCAGCAGGAACTCCCATTAAATATCATAAGGAAATTTTAGACTTATTACAAGTTGTCCAAGAACCCAAAGAGGCAGTCTTACACTGCCAAGGTCACCAGAAAGGAGATGAGAAGGAAGCAGAGGGCAATCACTGAGCTGACCTAGAAGCAAAAAGGGCAGCTAGACAAGAATTTATAGAAGGACCTTAAATATGGGAAACCCCTCTCCAGGGAACTAGACCTCAATACTCATCAGAAGAGATAGAGAGGGCAATCTCCCAGGGGCATAATCTTCTTCCTTCAGGATGGTTAGCTATTGAGGAGGGAAGAGTACTCCTACCTGCTGCCAGCTGGTGGAAAGTACTTAACACCCTACACCAAACTTTCCACATAGGTATAGAGAATACACATCGAATGGCCAAATATATATTTATAGAAAAAGGTCTCTTCAAGGCTGTCTAACAAACAGTCAAAGGATGTGAAATATGCCAGAAAAATAATCCTTTGGCACATCTCAAAGTTCCTCCTGGGGAACAGCAAATGGCTCATTACCCAGGTGAGGACTGGCAAATGGACTTTTTCCGTATGCCTAAGTCTCGGGATATCAATAGCTGTTAGTATGTGTAGATACCTACACAAACTGGGTTGAGGTTTCCCCTGTAGGACAGTAAAAGCCCAAGAGTTCTGATTAATGAAATAATCTCTAGATTCGGACTCCCTCGCTGTCTTCAAGCAATAACAGCCTTGCCTGCAAGGCTGCAGTGACCCAAGGAATTTCCAAAGCGTTAGGAATACAGTATCATCTCCACTGTGCTTGGAGGCCTCAGTACTCAGGGAAAGTGGAGAAGATGAATGAAATTCTTAAGAGACACTTAAAAAAACTGGCACAGGAAACCCACCTCCCATGGCCTTCTCTATTACCAATAGCACTCTTAAAGAATCGAAACTCTCCTCAGAAAATAGGACTCAGCCCTTATGAGATGCTTTATGGACAGCCCTTTCTTACCAATGGTCTCATATTAGACAAGGAAACAGCAGATCTAATAAAAGCTATAACCTCCTTGGCTAAGTACCAACTGGCTCTTAGGATTTTACCTGAAGGACACCCTAGAGAAAAAAGGAAAGAGTTGTTCTGCCCTGGAGACCTAGTGCTTGTTAAGTCCCTCCCCTCAGACTCTCCCTCTCTAGGTCCATCTTGGCAAAGACCATTTTCAGTTATTCTGTCTTCCCCAACAGCAGTTAAGGTGGTGGCAATTAACTTGTGGATTCATCATACTAGGCTGAAGCCTCAGACACCTCCTGAAGAAAATCATAGGCTCTCCACTCCACAGCCTGAAGTTCAGGAGACGGCCCTTCGTATACCTGCAAGCCTTTAGAGGATCTATGTTTGCTCTTTTGACAAGATCCCCAAGAAAGTAACTACTCAAGAGTCTAACTTACATCTTGGCATTAACAGGACTATGACTCTTAACTTTACCATCTGCGACCAGGCTCTATGCGATCGTCCCTGCAGATTGGCCTACATCTCATAAACTCTCCTTATCCATGGCTTACTGCCTAATTATACTTCTAATAGCTCTCCTCTTCTCCCTCTGATATTATCCCTCCCTTACCAAGACCTCTCTTGTGGTTCTCATTATCTTCTTTTTAGCCGCACTCTTCCTCTCAATTTGTGCACATCCTACATGTAACTGTAAAGCTCACAGTATCGTGGAGCTTGTTTAACAACTGGCCGTCCTGGCTCTACCCTCTTCTAGGCCTGTTTATAACCATTCTGTTATTGGTGGCCTTTGGGTCTCTCATCTTTAACCTTCTTGTCAAATTCATTTCTTCTCGAATTAAGGCCATGAGGTTACAAATGGTCCTGCAAATGGAATCCCAGATGTCCTTGGCTCATGAGTTCTATCATGGACCTCTGGATTGATCTGCACCCCTGGAAGACTCCCCTCTGGAGGAAACCTCAACTGCAGGGACCCTTCTATGCCCCAATTCAGCAGGAAGTAGTTAATGAGTGATCAATGCCCATGTCCCAACAGCAGATGGACTTTTCTGTTCAGAGGGGGGACTAAGGGACAGTGTTAAAGAAACTTCTCTTCTCAGGTCCGCTAGGGGAGGGGTTTCAAATACAGGAATTTCTGGGCTCCACACCGCCATCCGCCATCTGGAGACCAGAGGGGTTTCAAATGTAAAATTCTTTGTCTGGTTTTCCCATGCACAGGCCAGGTAGGGAAAGCCAGGTGGGGATCTTTTGTCCCAAATTCCCAGGAAAGCTCTAGGAGGACGTGGCTCTGTAACTTAGGGTTGTACCAAGTAGCTAATCCAGTATCAGAGTCAAAGATGAATCACTACAGAGGAAGTCTGAAAGAACTCCTCTCACTGGATGAGAACATGAATAGGGAGGGAATAACTCAAAGGTTAAAACTTCAGCTGCTCCTACCTGAACAGATTTCCCACTCCGGGTTCCCCTCCCACAACAGCATGAGAGCTGTGTTCTCTCTTCTTCTCTCTCTCTCTCTCTCTCTCTCTCTTTCTGTCTGTGTAATAAATCACTCTTCTGCAAAACTCTTTCAGTCCATGATTTTATTTGAACGGTAAACTCACCGAGCCTCCGGGGACCCTTTCCCCATTCTTTGGGGTTAGAGAGGCCAAGAACATACAAGCTCTGGGAGCTGGGTACACCTCTCTATTACAACATGATTATGTAGACAACACAACAAAATCTAAAACAAGCTACAAATAGATGTGTTTCTCAAAGTTTAGGATACAAGATTAACATATAGGAGCAACAAATAATTGAAAACTGAAATTTAGAAAAAATATCATTTACAAGAGCATCAAAAATATTAAATACCTATACATAAATCTGAAAGACCTATGTACTAAAAACTAAAACACTGTTCAAAAAAAACTCAAGACTTTTTATTCTTCTAAGATAGTACAGTATCTTTAGTATGCCTCAACCACTTGGAAATCGCAAAATAGTACATAAAAATCAACTCTGCAAGCTTTAATTCAAGAAAGAACCTGAAAATCCACTGGAATCATGAAGGAAGCCCCAGATTCCAGGGAGGAGAATGCAGGCAAACAGTCCCGTGACAACATTCAGCTGATAAAAGGGAGTAAAGCCCCAGTAGGTAAGAGAGGCAGAGCCTCTCTCTGTGACCCACCTTTCCACTGGCAATCTGAGCAACCCAAGATATTTCTCCCTTACCCTGGAGCTAACTTAGAGAGAGGGTTAGAGATGCTGAGAGGGAAAGACACCAGAAAAAGATGCAGGCTTTGTACCAGACAGAGGACTAAGAGGAGGACGCCATTTTAATCAGGTGCAAACAATAACAGTTATTCTTTGGTGACCCAGCAATGTGACCAAACAGGAATTTTACTCTTGCATCAGAGGTTGGAGAGCTTGCTCTGGAGCAGGGTAGGGGCCTCCGTAGCCAGAATTATGGAAAGCACCTTGGCAGTAGGCACTGGAACTATGCTCTCCCCTGTCACAGGCCTGGGTCAGGAAGAAAGCTGTTATAAGCTGTAGTTTCTCCGGAACCGTATGACTTGCAAGCAAGTCCTGCTTAGCTACATGGAAGCAGACTGTTTGTCATTACTGAGTGTCCCAGCCAGCTCCCCTGAGACTGTGGTGCAGTGGGACCTTCTCCATCACCAGGCAGAACTCCAGGCTCAAAGCACCCACTTGCCTGGACCAGCAGCCTAAGCCACCCCAACTTTCCTGAGCATAGAACATGGTGCAGAACAGCCTTCTCCAATCCATGCCCCAGCACATCTTCAAGCATTCAGAGCACCCACTTGCCTAGTTCCACAGCCTGAGCTGGCCCACCTTTCCTAGGCATACAACATGGTATTTGGGGGCCCACTCCACTCCATAACCAGGCAGATCTCTAGGCATCTGGAGCATCCAGTTGCTTGGATCAGCAGTGTGACCTGCCCCATCCCTCCCGTTCACAGGTCCTGGTGCAGGGAGGCCCTCTCCACTTTACACCTAGGCAGACCTCCAGGCACCCACTTGCCTGTTTCAGCAGCCTGGGATGCCCTATCCTTCCTGGACATAGATCATAGGGCAGAAGCGCCAGGCAGATCTCCAGGCTCTCGCTCACCTGGAGAAGCAGCCTGAACTACCCACCCTTCCTGTGCACACAACATGGGGCAATATGGCCCTCTCTGCTCCTCACCAGGGCAGATGTCCAGCCATTTAAAGAACCTGCATGCTGGCCGGCACTGGTGGCTCATGCCTGTAATTCCAGCACTTTGGGAGGCTGACAAGGGCAGATTACAAGGTCAGGAGATCGAGACCATCCTGGCCAACATGGTGAAACCCCATCTCTACTAAAAATACAAAAAAGAAAATTAGCTGGGTGTGGTGGCGCATGCCTGTAATCCCAGCTACTCAGAAGGCTGGGGCAGGAGAATCACTTGAGCCAGGTAGTTGGAGACTGCAGTGAGCCAAGATCGCACCACTGCATTCCAGCCTGGTGACAGAGCAGAACTCCGCCTCCAAAAAAAGAGAAAAGAACCTGCATGCCCAGACTGGAACCACGAGCCATCCTACCCTCTGTTCGAAGATACAGGTAAAGGAGGGCCCTCTCTTCTTTACTCCCAGGTAGATCTCCAAACAGCTGAAACACCTCCTCACCTGGGTCTGCAGACTGAGTATCCAATCCTTCCTATGAAGACACCGTTGCAGATGGGCCCTCTCTGCTCGACACCAATGCAGATCTCCATTGGGAGCACCTACTGGCCTGAATCAGCAACCTGAGCTGCCCCACCATTCCTGTGCAGAGATTGTGGTGCATCAGTGCACTCCACGTCCAGGCCGATCTCCAGGCATCTGGAGTACCTACTCTCCTGGATTAGGAGTTTGGACAACTCTCCCTCCCCAGGCAGAGAACTTGGGGCTGAGGAGGTTTCCTAGGCACAACTCTGAACACTTGGTGGATACCCATTGGATTTTCCCTCAATGCTGGTGCTTCTGCTTGCCACTGGGTGACTTGTAGGCAAGCCTGGCCAGTCCAGCCCCTCACATATTGCTTCCCAGCCCAGAGAGCTAAACAGGGAGCTGAGACCACTCTGCACTCCATGGATCAATCAATTGCCTGAGGCAACAGAGAGCTTCTCTCAGTAAGGATCAAGTATACACCCAGCTATGTTAGCCACAGCCACTTCTTACCTATAAACACTATCTACTGACATATATATAAAGAAAGCCCAATACAAAAGCCCAGTATAAAACCTGGCAACAGAAGTCCATAGGGCACAGCCAAAAAGACATTACTGAACATTCTCTACAGTCACCCTACCTAGGAAGGAGGGGAAAGTAAAAGGGAGATTACAAATAATAATATCACAAGTAAAGAAAGAAAAACAAAAAATTCCTACCCACACAAAAATTATTACAAAAATTAGAAGTGCCAGCTCCTACAGATGAGAAGGAACCAGCAAAAGAATTATGGCATTATGAAAAATCTGAATGTAGTAACACCACCAAAGGATCACACCAGCTCTCCAGCAATGGTCTGTAACCAAACTGGAAACTCAGAAATGACAGATAAAGAATTTAAAGCACAGGCTTGGCTCACACCTGTAATCTCAGCATTTTGGGATGCCAAGGCAGAAGGCTCACTTGAGCCCAGAGGTTTGAGAACAGCCTGGAAAACATGGCAATATCCCATCTCTACAAAATATACAAAAATTAGCCAGGCATGGTGGTACACACTTGTAGTCCCAGCTACTCAAGAGGCTAAGGTAGGAGGATCACTTGAACCCAGAAGATGAAGGCTGCAGAGAGCAGTGATCATGTCACTGCACACCAGCCTGGGTGACAGAGCAAGAACCTGTCTTAAAAAAAAAATTCAAAGCCTGGAAAAGCATGTATCACAAGAACTATTAACAGGATCCAAGACAAAGATGAAATTCAATACAAAGAAACTTCGAAAGCAATTCAGGCAATGAACTAATACATAGGCATCTTAAAGAGAAATCAATCAGAGCTTACGGAATTAAAAAACACACTTAAGGAGTTTCAAAAGACAACTGCAAGCTTCAGAGGAAAGAACTTCAGAGCCTAAAGGGTCTGAAGAACTAACACAGTTAGACAAAAATAAATTTAAAAGATTTTTTTAAATAAACAAACTCTCTGAGAAATACAGATTGATTATGTAGAGCAACTAAACCTACAAATTATTGTCATTCCTGAGAAAGAAGGAGAAAAAGTAAACAACCTGAAAAATATATTTGAGGGAATAATTCAAAAAAATTTTCCATAATCTTGCTGGAGAAATAGATATCCACATACAAGAAAATCCAGCTAACATCTGTGAGATACTATACAAAATGAATAGCACCAAGACATATTGTCATGAGACTGTCCAAGGTCAAAACTAAAGAAAATATCTGACAGGTAGCTGAGAAAAAAGTCAGATAATTGCAAAGGGAACCCTGTCAGGCTAACAGTGGACTTCTCAGCAGAAATCTTATAAGCCAGGAGAGATTAGGGTTGTATTTTTAGCCATCTTTAAGAAAAGAAATTCCAATCAAGAATTTCACATCTCACCAAACTAAGCAACATAAGCAAAGGAGGAATACAATCTTTTCTGGACAAGCAAGTGCTGAGGGAATTCAATACCACTAGACCAACCTCACAACAGATCCTTAGGAGAATTCTAACCAAGGAAACAACAACAACAAAAATACCTGCTACCACAAAAAACATAGATACAGGCCCTATAAAGGAACCACACAACAGAAACTACAAAGCAATCATCCAATAACTTCACAATAGGATCAAAATCTCACATATTAATATTAATATTGAACGTAAACTGTCCAAATACCCCACTTAAAAGGCACAGAGAGTTGCAAGTTGAATTAAAAAAAGAAATCCAAACATCTGCTGTCTTCAAGAGACCCATTCTCACATGTTGACACCCACAGGCTCAGGGTATGGGATTAGAGAAAGATCTATCACACAAACAGAAAACAAAACCTTATATGAGATATAACAAATGTTGGACCAACAAAAAAAATGGACAAAGACGTAATAACAATAATAATGATAAAGAATTTAATTCAACAAGAAGACTTAACTATACTAAATATATGTGCACCCAACACTGAAGCACCTAGATTCATAAAACAAGATCATTGAGGCCGGGCGCGGTGGCTCACGCTTGTAATCCCAGCACTTTGGGAGGCCGAGGCAGGTGGATCATGAGGTCAAGAGATCGAGACCATCCTGGTCAACATGGTGAAACCACGTCTCTACTAAAAATACAAAAATTAGCTGGGCATGGTGGCGCACGCCTGTAGTCCCAGCTACTCGGGAGGCTGAGGCAGGAGAATTGCTTGAACCCAGGAGGCGGAGGTTGCAGTGAGCCGAGATCGCGCCATTGCACTCCAGCCTGGGTAACAAGAGCGAAACTCCGTCTCAAAAAAAAAAAAAAAAAAACAAGATCATTGAGACAGAAAACTAACAAAGAAATTCTAACCTTAAATTCAACACTTGACCAACTGGATGTAATACAAATCCAAAAAATACTCCATGTATCATACACAGAATACACATTATTCTCATCTGACATGGAACATAATCAAATATCAACCACATGCTTGGTCATAAAACAAGTCCCAATTTAAAAAAAAAAAAAAATCTAAATAATTACAACAACACTCTTGGACACAGTGAAATAAAAGTAGAAATCAATACCAAGAAGATCTCTCAAAACCACACAATTACAAGGAAATTAAACAACTTACTCCAGAATGACTTGAGGGTAAACAATGAAATCAGGGCAGAAATCAAAAATTATTTGAAATAAATGAAAACAGAGAAACAGCATACCAGAATCTCTGGGATGGAGCAAAAGCAGTGATCAGAGAAAAGTTTATAGCACTAAACACCACACCAAATAAAGAAAGATCTCAAATTTAAAATCCAACACTATACCTAGAAGATCAAGAAAAATAAGAACAAACTAACCCTAAAGAAAGCAAAAAAAGAAGTAACTAAAACTAAAGAAGAACTGAATTAATCATCCACACAAAGAAACAACAAAACAAAAACTTGGTTCTTTGAAAGGACAAACAAGGTTGATAGATCACTAGCTAGCCTAACAGAAAAAGATAGAAGACGCAAAATAAGCACGATAAGAAATCACAAAAGTGACATTCCAACTGAGCCACAGAAATACAGAAGATCCTCAGAGACTATTATGAACACCTCTATGCAAACAAACTGGAAAATTTATAGGAAATGGACAAATTCCTGGAAACACACAACTTCCCAAGATTGAATCAGGAATGTATTAGTCTGTTTTCACACTGCTGATAAAGACATACCCAAGACAGGCCAATTTACAAAGAAAAGAGGTTTTACTGAACTTACAATTCCACGTTGCTTGGGGAGGCCTCACAAACATGGTGGAAGGCAAGGGGGAGCAGACCACATCCTATGTGGATGGTGGCAAGCAAAAAGAGAGCTTGCACGGGAAAATTCCCATTTTTAAAACCATCAGATCTCATGAGACTCATTCAACATCACGAGAACAGCACAGGAAAGACCTGCCCCATAATTCAGTCACCTCCCACTGGGTTCCTCCCACAACACATGGACATTGTGGGAGTTAGAATTCAATATGATATTTGAGTTGGGACACAGCTAAACCATATCATTCCACCTTGGGCCCCTCCCAAATCTCATGTCCTCACATTTCAAAACCAATCATGCCTTCCCAACAGTCCCCCAAAGTCTTAACTCATGTCAGCATTAACTCAAAAGTCCACAGTCCAATGTCTCATCTGAAACAAGGCAAGTCCCTTCTGCCTATGAGCCTGTAAAATCAAAAGCAAGTTGGTTACTTCCTAGATACAATGGGGGTACAAGCATTAGGTAAATAAAGCCATTTCAAAAGGGAGACATTGGCCAAAACAAAGAAGCTACAGGGCCCATGCAAGCCTGAAATCCAGTGGGCCAGTCAAATCTCAAAGCTCTAAAATGATCTCCTTTGACCCCATGTCTCGCATCTGGGTCACGCTGATGCAAGAGGTGGGTTCACCCATGGTCTTGGGTAGCTCTGCCCTTGTTGCTTTGCACTCCCAGCTGCTTTCAAGGGCTGGTGCTGAGTGTTTGCAGCTTTTCCAGGAGCACAGTGCAAGCTGTCAGTGCATCTACCATTCTGAGGTCTGTAGGATGGTGTCCCTCTTCTCACCGTTTCACTAGGCAATGCCCAGGAGGGACTCTACGTGAGGGCTCTGACCCCACATTTCCCTTCCACACTGCCCTAGCAGAGGTTCTCCATGAGAGCCCCACACCTCGCCCTTGCAGCAAATTTCTGCCTAGACATCCAGCCATTTCCAAACATCCTCTGAAATCTAGGAGGAGATTCCCAAACCTCAATTCTTGACTTTTGTGCACTGACAGGCTCATCACCACGTGGAAGCTACCAAGGCACGGAGCTTGCACCCTCTGAAGCCACAGCCTGAGCTGTACCTTAGCCCTTTTTAGTCATGGCTGGAGCAGCTGAGACACAGGGCACCAAGTCCTTAGAATGCACACAGCACAGGGACCCTGGCCTAGCCCACAATACCATGTTTTCTTCCTACACCTCCAGGCCTGTGATGTAAGGGGCTGCCATGAAGACATATGACATACCCTCAAGATATTTTCCCCAATGTCATGGTGGCTAATATTCAACTCCTCATTTATGCAGATTTCTTGAATTTCTCTCAGAAAATGGGATTTTCTTTTCTATCACATTGTCAAGCTGCAAACTTTTATTCTCTGATTCTCTTATGAAACTGAATGCTTTTAACAGCACCCAAGTCACCTTTTGAATGCTCTGCTGCTTAGAAATTTCTTCCGCCAGATACCTGAAGTCATCTCTCTCAAGTTCAAATTTCCATAAATCTCTAGGGCAGCGGCAAAATTCCACCAGTCTCTTTGTTGAAACATAACAAGAGTCACCTTTGCTCCAGTTCGCAACAAGCTCCTCATCTCCATCTGAGCCTGGACCTTACTGTTCATATCACTATCAGTATTTTTGTCAAAGCGATTCAACAAGTCTCTAGGAAGTTCCAAACTTTCCCAATTTTCCTGTCTTCTTCTGAGCCATCCAAATCGTTCCAACCTCTGCCTGTTACCCAGTTCTGCCTGGTAGTGAAAATGTGTCACTACCACATTTTCAGGTATCTTTTCAGCAATGTCCCACTCTACTGGTACCAATTTACTTTATTAATCTGTTTTCATGCTGCTGATACCTGAGACTGGCCAATTTACAAAAGAAAGAGGTTAACTGGACTTACAGTTCCACATGGCTGAGGAGGCCTCACAAACATGGCAGAAGGAGGAGCAAATCACATCTTATGTGAATGGTGGCAGGCAAAAGAGACCTTGTGCAGGAAAATTCCTTTTTTTAAAACCATCAGATCTTGTGAGACTCATTCACTATCACAAGATCAGCGCAGGAGAGACCCAATCCCATAATTCAATCACCTCCCACAATATGTGGGAATTATGGGAGTTACAATTCAAGATGAGATCTGGGTGAGGACACAGCCAAACCATATCAAGGAAGAAACTGAAACCCTGAAAAAACCAACATCCAGTTCGAAATTGAATCAGTAATTAAAAAACCTACCAACTAAATAAAAATTTAAAAAAAAAAAAAACTAAATGGATTTACAGCCAAATTCTATTAGATGTACAAAGAAGAGGCAGTACCAATTCTATAGAAACTATTCCAAAAATCAAGTAGGAGGGAATTCTACCTAATTCATTCTAAAAAGCCAGTATCACACTGACACCAAAACTTGGCAAAGACACAACAAAAGCAGGAAGCTACAGGTCAACATCCATGATGAATATAAACACAAAAATCCCCAATGAATTACTATTAATAGCAAACTGAATCAAGCAGCACATCAAAAAATTAATTCACCATGATCCAATAGGCTTCATTCCTGTGATACAAGGCTGGTTCAATATATATAAATCAATAACTGTAATTTGCCACATGAACACAATTAGAAACAAAACCATATAATCTCAGTTGATGCAGAAAAAGCTTTTGATAAAATCCATCATCACTTCATGATAAAAATCCTCAATAAACTAGGCATGGAAGGAACATAACTTAAAATAGCAAGAGCCATTTATGACAAACACACAGCCCACATCATACGAAAAGCATATGCTTGAACTATTCCCCTTGAGAACTGGAACAATACAAGAATGGCCACACTCACCACTTCTACTCAATATAGTACTAGAAGTCCTAGCCAGAACAATCAGAGAAGAGAAAAAAAAAAACAAAAGGCACCCAAATAGGAAAATAAGTCAAACTATCTCTCTTCATAAATGATAGGTGTCTATACCTACAAAACACTAAGGACTGCACCAAAAGGCTCCAGAAACTGATAAATGACTTCAGTAAAGAATCAGGATATAAAATCAATTAGAAAAATCAGTATCATTTCTATACACCAACAACATTCAAGCTTATAGCCAAATCAAGAATGAAATGCCATTTACAATAGCTACAAAAATAAAACAAAATAAAACACTTAGAGATACATTTAACCAAGAAAGTAAAACACCCCTACAAGGAGAACTAAAATACACTGCTGAAAAGAAATCATAGATGACACAAACAAATGGAAAAACATTTTGTGCTCATGGACTGAAAGAATCAATATCACTAAATGCCCATACTGCCCAAAGCAATCTGCAGAGTCAACACTATTCCTATCAAACTACAATGTTATTTTTCACAGAACTGGGAAAAACTATTCTAAAATTCATATGCAACCAAAAAGTAGCCCAAATAGCCAAAGCAGTCCTAAGTAAAAAGAACAAAGCCAGTGGCTTGACATTACACAAGTTCAAACTATACTATAAAGCTACAATAACCAAAACAGCATGGTAGTGGTACAAAAACAGACCCATAGACCAATGGAACAGATAAGAAAACACAGAAATAAAAAAACTGCACACGTACAGCCATCTGATCTTTGATCAAAAATAAGCAAAAGGCAAAGGACTCCCCATTCAATAAATGGTGCTGGGATAGTTCACTAGCTTTATGCAGAAGAATAAAACTTGTCCCCTACCCTTCATCATGTACAAAAATTAAATCAGAATGGATTAAAGATTTAAATCCTCAAACTATAAGAATTCTAAAAGAAAACCTAGGAAACACCATCCTGGGTATCAGCTTTAGGAAGAAATATATTTATAACTAAATTATCAAAAGCAATTGCAACAAAAATGAAAATTGACAAATGGGACTTAATCAAGCTAAAGAGTTTCTATACAACAAAAGTAACTATCAATATAGTAAACAGACAACCTATAGAATGGGAGAAAATAATCATAAACCATTCATCCAACAAAGGAGTAATGTTCTATACAGAACTTAAACAAATCATGAAGAAAAAAAAATTTTTAAGTGGGCATAGGACATTAACAGATACTTCTCAAAGGAAGACATACAAGTGGTCAACAAATACATGATAAAATGCTCAACATCACTAATAATCAGATAAATGCAAATCAAGATCACAATGAGATACCATCTCGTACCAGTAAGAACGGCTATTACTAAAAAGTGCAAAAAAATAACACATGCTCATGATGTTGTGGAGAGACGGGAACACTTATACACTGTTGGTGGAAATGTAAATTTGTTCAGCCACTAGAGAAAGCAGTTTAGAGATTTCTCAAAGAAATTAAAACAGAACTACCATTAGACCTAGCAGTCCCATTAGTGGGTATATAGCCAAAGGAAAATAAATAGTTCTACCAAACAGGCACCTACATTTGTATGTTCATCATAGCACTATTCACAGTTGCAAAGCCATGGAATCAACCTCAGTGCCTATCGATGGTGGATTAGATAAAGAAAATGCAGTACATATACACCATAGAATACTACATGCTCAAAAAAAGAATGAAATCATGCCCTTTGCAGCAACATGAATGCAGCTGGAGGCCATTATACTAAGCAAATTAACATAGGAACAAAAAAACAAATACTAGATGTTCTCACTTATAAGTGGCAGCTAAACATTGGGTATACAAAGATATAAAGATGGAAACAATGGGCACTGCAGAATACTAGAGGAGAGTGGGAAGAATAGGGGAAAAGGTTGAAAACTAACTATTGGGTATTATGCTCACTACTTTGGTAAAGTATCCCCAGGTAACAAACCTGTATGTGTACTCCCAGAATCTAAAATAAAAGTTGAATTATTTTTAAAAAATTTTAAATGTATACCATTTTTACTCGTTGAAAGACCCAATAAATACTGTTATATAGATTTTCCCCAAATTTATCTATACATTCAATATAATTCCAAGCAAAATCCTAGTAGCCTTTTTAAAAAAATAAAAATTGGTAAGGTGCTTCTAAAATACATAAGGAGTTGCACAGGATTTAGAAAAGCCAAAATAATTTTGAAAAAAAAAAAACACTTCAGTAGTACCCCTTAATCTGTTGTTTTGCTTCCTGCAGTTTTGATTGCACATAGTCTAGTAAGGGAAAATTCCAGAAATAAACAATTCCTAAGTTTTAAGGTGACACCACTCTGAGTAGTATGATGAAATATCTAGCCTTCCCACTCTGTCCTGCCCAGGACATGAATCACCCTTTTGTCTCGTGTATCCATGCTGTATATGCTACTTGCACATTACTCACCTAGTAACCCTCTCAGTTCTCAGATCAACTGCCTTGCTATAGCAGTGCTTGTGTTTGAGGAACCTTTATTTAACTTAATAATGGTGCCAAACTGCAAGGACAGTCATGCCGGTAATTTGGATAGGCCAAAAAGTCAGAAAGTGTCTCCTTAAAGGGATGAAAAGTTCTCAACTTAAGAAAAAAACATGCTGAGGTTGCTAAGGGCTATGGTAACAATGAATCTTCTATCCATGCAACTGTGAAGCAGAAAAAGGAAATCTGTGCCTTTGAATTTTTGATGTTATACTTCAAACTGCAAAAGTTATATGCATAGTGTGCAATCAGTTCTTAGTTAAGATGGAAAAGGAATTAAATTTGTGGATGGAAAGCATGAACAGAAACATATTCTGATTGACAACAATGGATGTGCAGTACTATTCACACCTTCAGGCATCTACTGGAGATCTTAGAACACATCCTCCATAAATAAGGGATGACTACTATATACTACTTGACTTTGATATTATTACTTATAATCAAATGTGTTACTGGTGTCATGATAGACAAAAATCTGAATGGAACAGAATAAAGAATACAGAAATAGACTCACATTATGGTAAACTGATTTTAAACAAAGATCCAAGGCAATTCAATGGAGAACATTTAGTATTTTCAACAAATGGTGTTAGAACAAATGGATATCCAGAAGCAAAAAATAAATAAACTTCAATCCATAGCTTGCCATATATACAAAAATTAATCAAAAATAAATTATAGACCTAAACACAAAACTTAATACGATGTAATTTCCAGATGACAACATAGGCAAACTTTAACTTTGTGTCAGGCAAAGATTTTTTAAGATATAACAGAAGCACATCCTCTTTAAAAAATTATAAATTTGACTTTACTTATAGTTAGAATAAATGATAATTTTTCTGTGTTAAGAGGAAATAATGGCTTGGCACAGTGGCTCATGCCTGTAATTCCAGAGCCTTGGGAGGCCAAGGCAGGAGGATTTCTTAACCCCAGAAGTTCAAGGTCAGCCTGGGCAACATACTAAGATCCCGTTTCTACAAAGCAAAAAATAAAATTAGCCAGGCATGGTGGCATATGCCTATAGTCCCAGCTCCTCAGAAGGCAAAGGTGGAAGGATTGCTTGAGCCTGGGAGGTGAAGGCTGCAATGAGCCATGACTACACTACTGCACTCCAGTCTCGATGCCAGAGCAAGATCCTAAAAGTAAAAAAAAAAAAAAAGGAGGAAAAGCTAACACACTCCTTGATTTTCTGTGAGTTCCCACACATTGTTCAACTGTAATTTAATGTATAAATTAATAACAACAAAGAAAATAGAAACTATGAGACAATGCTAAATAAGACATGTCAACAGAACGTAAGAAAATGAAAAGCAAGTAAGTGGTAACTAATTAGCACATGAGGAGAAGTGAAGACATAAGTGTCCTGCAAAAGGGAGGTCAAGATTTATGAGGTCAGATGACTCCAGTAAAGCTCAGGAACTGGAGACAGCTGGAACAAATGAAGGAAGAGAACAGCATGCTAAAACAGTGGGATTGATTCAAAGTCTGCATAAGAAGCAGGAGACCAGGGGCAGTGGCTCACTCTTAGCCTTAAGCAATCCTCCCCTCAGCCTTCCAAGTAGCTGGGACTACAGGCACCTGCCATTGTATCCAACTAATATTTTACATTTTTTAAAAAACTATTTCATATTGTGGATCAGTTCATTCTGTAACTTGGAAAAAATATCACTTTTGCTGAATGCATTATAACAATTTTTTTTTTATCTTTTTCTCATCAAAAATTCCTGTTGGTAGGCCAGGCACGGTGGCTCACACCTGTAATACCAGCACTTTGGGAGGCCGAGGCACGTAGATCATTTGCGGTTAGGAGTTCAAGACCAGCCTAGCCAACATGGTGAAACCCCACCTGTACTAAAAATACAAAAATTAGCCAGGTGTAGTGGTACCCTGCTACTTGAGAGACTGAGATACAAGAATCACCTGAATCCAGGGGTGGAGGTTGCAGTGAGCCAAGATTGCACCACTGTACTCCAGCCTGGGTGAGAGAATGAGACTGCATCTCAAAAAAAAAAGAAAAGAGGGATAAATGAAGCAGAAAGCCTTTGGAATCAGAGACACCAAGCAGCTTACCAAAAACAAGAAGACTGAATAAAATGTGACTCTTAAAACATCAAAAGTACTTTCCCTATCTATTCCCATTAACATAATGGCAGGCTTATACCCACAGATAATGAGACAAATAAAATAAAAGATATCCAGTTATATTCAAATTTCAGAGAAATAACAAATAATTTTTAATGTATGTCTGTCCTAAATACTGCATGCAAATTTAAATGGTGTCTTGTATTTTTTGTGGCCATCTCTGGCAGCTCTACCTTCAGACTAGAGATTGGCCCAGAAAGGAATTTAAAGATATGAACATTAGTGACCCCTTTTTTTGTTTGTTTTTAGGTTGATTCTCGCTCTGTCACCTAGGCTGGACTGCAGTGGTGCAATCTTGGCTCACTTCAACCTCTGCCTTCTGGGTTCATGCAATTCTCCTGCCTCAGCTTCCCGAGTAATTGGGATTACAGGTGTGTGCCACCATGCCTGGCTAATTTTTGTATTTTTAGTAGAGGCGGGATTTCACCACGTTGGTCAGGCTGGTTTTGAACTCCTGACCTCAAGTGATCCACCCACCTAGGCCTCCAAAAGTGCTGGGATTATAGGTGTGAGCCACCTGGCCCAGTCAAGTGGGCTTTTAACAAAATCACAAATCCTTACTTGATCAAACACTATATATGCATTCTCCACGGGTAACAGAGTTTTCCTCTAAAATTTACTCAAATCCTAAGACCCAAAAGTGAAAGAAAATTAATTTAATATTCTAAAGTAAAAAAGATTTATTTTTAACTTAGAATAAATATAGTGAAATATGATATTAAATTAAGACATTGGAAGTAACAAAGCAAGAATCCAAGAACTATTAGAGTTTAATGTTTCTTCTTCAATGTTTTCAAAGAACAATTAACAGTACAATTCTGGCCCTTATTTTTATATGGCAGAATAATCTTGGGTTAAAAAATACATTATTCATCCAATAGATGTTTTAAAAGTGACTAACTCGACAATATACTAGTATTTTTGTACTGAAATGATGACAAATAACAGCTACACACTAAAATATTCCATATGATTCACAACACTCCCAGAAGAATTCAGGGAGTGGGTGGTTTATAACTAAAGTTTGTGCAAAAGGGAAAAATAGCAGGGTTCAAATGACCCAAAACCAAAAGAGTTAATAAATCAAAATTTGTAACAATGGTTCTCAAACCTGACCGATTAAGTCAGAATATCAGAGAGATACAGCTGCCAATTTTTTGTTTTGGTTTGGTTTTTGAGACAGGGTCTCACTCTGTCACCCACGGCTCACTGCAGCCTTGATCTAACAGGATCGAGCGATCCTCCCACCTCAACCTCCCAAATAGCTAAGACTTCAGGCATATGTTACCATGCCCAGCTAATTTTTGCATTTTTTGTAGAGACAAGATTTCACCACGTTTCCCAGGCTGGTTTCAAACTCCTGGGCTAAAGTGACATTCCCGCCTCAGCCTTCCAAAGTGCTAGGATTACAGATGTAAGCCAACATGCCCGACCACCTGAAACTTTATAATTCTTAAACACTGCTCCGTGAGATTCTCATAGTCTATAAAATTGTGGAATCACTGCTTTAGAATGCTGACTTGAGTATGCTCATTCAATACTATGATCTACTGCATTTTATGGACAACTATGATGCTATAAATAACAAATGATGAAATTATTCTTCTTACCTTGGACATGTTGCTGACATAATTCATTTGGACAGTACTTTCCTTATCAACTTGATTACAAAGGTTCTGTAAAGTAGATGCATATTCTTTGTCACTTTTTATTCTCAGGGCCATAAATTTCTTTACTGTTTCCAGTAACCGTAATTCCCAGTCTTGCAATTTTAACACTGCTTCATGTGAATTCTTCAGGTCACTCCCAAACCCCATTTTTGTAAGGCACTGGTTATCCTCCACACTGCACAAGCGGGCCTTCTAATCAGCACATATCTGTGTATGCAAACAGAAGAGAAAAACTCTTAAATAAAAAGGAAATTTGTCTTCAAAAAAATAGTTATGATAGATTCTTCTTTGGGGTACAAAAAATCACAACAGAATACTTTCTTCCAAAGATCAGAAACAAGATGAGGAGGTCCACTCTATTGTTGGCTTCAACATTACACCAAGGTCTTAGCCATTACAATGAAATAAATGAAATAAAAGGGGCATTCAGATTGGAAAGGATAAAGTAAAACTATCTTAACTTGCAAATGATATCATCTTATATGTAGAAAATCCTACGTAATGCAACAAAAACACTATTAAAATAAATGACTAAAAGCCTCCACCAATTGTGCCCCCCACCCCCCTGCCTGCAGGAACACCTAATTTAACAACTATTTACACACACAAAAATCACCTTCATAAGAACCAGAAATAAGCTGAGAAATCAGAGTACAAGGTTTAGCTTCCTATCGCTGAAAGAGGTACTAAAAAGGGTAGAAAACACAGTCTTGAATCATCAAGACCAGTCCTCTCCCATTCCCTGGGAGTGGTCACATGGTGCACAGAGTATGCTTGGAGGAGAGAGAGAGGGCACCGTGACTGTGGGACTCTGCAATAAACTCACTGCTGCCCTGTCACAGCAGAAAGCAAAACCAGGATGAACTCAGCCAATGCCCACCCAGGAAGGGAGCATTTAGACCAGCCATAGCCAGAGGGGAATTGCCCATACCAGCAAACAGAACTTGAGTTTCAGCAACCTAGATAGACATGAGAGAGGGAGGCTACAGGAGGGCTTGCAACACCCCTTCTGCACCCCAGCCAGCATAGCTTGCAGCAACCAAAGTGACTCCATCCTTCTGCTTGAGGAGAGGAGACAAACAATAAAGAGAATGTTGTCTTGCCTCTTGGGTACCAGCTCAGCCACAGTAGTACAGGGCACTGGCAGAGTCATTAGGCCTCCATTACAGGCCCTACCTCCTGAATGACATTTCTAAACATAACCTGGGCCCAAAAAAAGCCTGTTGCCTTAAAAGACAGGACCAAGTCCTGGTAGGCTTCAGCACCTGCTGACTTAAGAGTCTCTGATCCCTGAATAACCAGCAGTGATACCCAGGTAGTACACTGTGGGCCCTGGGTCAGACTCAGACATGCTAACCTCAGGTGAAACCTAACACATTCCCAGCTGCAGTGGTTATTGTAAGAAAAATGAAGAGAAAGGTAAAGGGTACTTTGTCTTACACATTAGGTACCAGCTTGAACACAGTAGGGTAGAGTATCAGGCACATTCTCACAGCCCAATTCCAGACCTTGCCTCTTGGATGTTACTTCTAGACCTGCTCTGGGCCAGATAAGAGCCTACTGCCCTGCCGGGCAAGTCCCAGGCCTGGCAGGATTCACCACAGTCTGACTGAAGAAACCTTGGCCCTTATGTCAACATCAGCAGTAGCCTGGCAGTACTTCCTGTGGGCCTGTAGTGGTGGTGGCCAGGGAGAGAGGCCCTTCTACCTGTGGAAAGGAGAGGGAAGAGCAGGAAAGACTTTGTCTCGTGGCTTGAGTGCCAGTTTGGCCATGGTAGAACAGGGCACCAAGTAGATTTCTAAGGTTTTGACTCCACTCCCTGGCTAACAGACGGCATCTCTGGACCCACCTGGAGCCCGCAGAAACTCACCACCCTTGAGGAAAGGACACAAGCCTGGCTGGCTTCTCTACCTGTTGATTAGAAAGCTCTAGGGCCTTGAGCAAACATAGGCAGGAGTCGGTGATTACAGCAGGCCTTGGGCATGACTCAGTGCTATGCTGGCTTCGGGTCTGACCCAGTGCAGCTCCAGTACTGGTAGCAACACAGTGACTGTTTCACCCCACCCCCAGCTCCAGGTGAGTCAAAACAGAGAGAGAAACTCCTTTTGTTTAGAAGAAAGTAGCAAAAGAGAACAAGAATTTCTGCCTGGTAATGTAAAGAATCCTTCCAGATCTTATCCAGGATGACAAAGGCAGTACCTCTACAAGTCTGCATGAATCATAGTGTTACTGGGCTTGGAGTGGCCCCTAATGCAGATACAGCTTAGATCACAACATCCAAGTACCTTGAATTACCTGGAAAGCTTTCCCAAGAATGACAGGTACAAATAAAGCACAGAAGTGAAGACTACAATAAATATCTAACTCTTGAATGGATAGACTCTGACAAACATCCACAAGATTCAAGACCATCCAGGAAAACAGGACCTCCAGGCACAAACTAAATAAGGCACCAGGAACCAATCCTGGCCTGAAAGATATGGGACCTTTCACACAGAGAATTCAAAATAGCTGTTTTAAAGAAACTCAAAGAAATTCAAGATAACAGAGAGCTGGAATTTAGAATTCTATCTAGATAAATTTAACAAAGAGATTGAAATAAAAAGAATGAAGCACGAATTCTACAGTTGAAAAATGCAACTGACATACTGAAGAATGCATCAGTGTCTCTTAATATCAGAATAGATGAAGCAGAAGAAAGAATTAGTGAGCTTGAAGACAGGCTATTTAAAAATACACAGTCAGAGGGAAGAAAAGAATAAAAGAGAATAAACTATGCCTACAAGAAGTATAAAATAGCCTCAAAAGGGCAAATCTTTTTCCCCTCTAGACACAGTCTCTCTCTGTGACCCAGGCTAGAGTACAGTGGCACAATCACAACTCACTGTAGCCTCAACCTCCTGGGCTCAAGAGATCCTCCTATCTCAGCCTCCTGTGTAGCTGGGACTATAAGTATATGTTATTACAGTCAGCTAATTTTAATTTTTTTTTTTTTTGTAGAGAAGGGGTCACACTTTGTTGCCCAGGCTGCAGTCAAACTCTTATGTGCAAGCAATTTTCCCACCTTGGCCTTCCAAAGTGCTGGGATTACAGGCATGCACCACCATGCCCAGCCAAAAAAAGGCAAATCTGAGAGTAATTAGAATTAAAAAGGAGGTACAGAAAGAGACTGGGGTAGTAAGTTTATTCAAAGAGATAATAACAGAGAGCTTGCCAAACCTAGAGAAAGATATATTCAAGTACAAGAAGGTTATTGAACACCAAGCAGATTTAACCTAAAGACTATCTCAAAGCATTTCATAATCAAACTCCCAAAAGTCAAGAATAAAGAAAGGATCCTAAAAGCAGCAAGAGAAAAGAAACAAATAGAGATCCCACATGTGTGGCAGTAGAAATTTTTTCAGTGGAAATCTTACACGGCAGGAGAGAGTGGCATAAAATATTCAAAGTGCTAAAGGAAAAAAAAAGCTTTCACCCTAGAACAGCATATCTGGTGAAAATATCCTTTAAGCATCAAGAAGAAATAAAGATGTTCCCAGACAAACAAAAGCTCAAGAACTGCATCAACACCACATTTATCCTAGAAAAAATGCTGAGGGGGAGCCAGGCACAGTGGCTCAGTCCTGTAATCCAGGTACTTTAGGAGACAAAGGTGGACGGATCATCTGAGGTCAGGAGTTTGAGACCAGCCTGGCCAACATGGCGAAATCCCATCTCTACTAAAAATGCAAAAATTAGCCGGGCATAGTGGCAGGTGCCTGTAATCTTAGCTACTTAGGAGGCCGAGGCAGGAGAACTGCTTGAACCTGGGAGGCAGAGGTCACAGTGAGCTGAGATTACACCATTGCTCTTCAGCCTGGGCAACAAGAGTGAAACTCCATCTCAAAAAAAAAAAAAAAAGGAAATGCTAAGGGGAATTAATCAATCAGAAAGAAAAAGACATTAATGAGCAATAACAAATCATCTGAAGGTACAAAACTCACTGGTAAAGTAAGTACACCAAAAAGCAAAGAATATTATTATGACATTTATAATAATAATGTGTAATTGTGGTGTATAAACTACTCCAGTCCTCAGAAGAACGACTACAAGATAAACAATTCAAAAATAATAACTACAACTTTTCAAGACACAGATAGCACAATGCGTTATAAAAAGAAACAACAAGTTAAAAAGCTGGGGGGGAGGGGGAAATGGGTGGTGGTCAAAGTTTTCATTAGTTTTCTTTTTGCTTGTTTGTTTATAAAATTATGTTAACTTGCCATGAGTTTAAAATAATGAGTTATAAGATAGTATTTGCAAGCTTCATGGTAACCTCAAATCAAAAAACATACAAGGAATATAAAAAAAGTAAACTTAAGTCATATCACCAAAGAAAATTATCTTCCCTAAAAGGAAGACAGGAAAGGAAGAAGACCAGAAAACAGCAAGCATGTAGAAGAGAACCCTGAAACACTGCTGCTGGTGGGAAGGTGAATTAGTACAACCACTATGGAGACCAGTTTGGAGGTTCCTCAGAAAGCTACCGTATGAGCTACCATATGATCCAGCAATCCCACTGCTGGGTATATAACACCCAAAAAAAGGAAATCAGTATACTAAAGAGATATCTGTACTCCTATGTTTGTTGCAGCACTATTTACAATAGCTAGTATTTGAAAGCAACCTAAGTGTCCATCAACAGACAAATAGATAAAGAGATGTGATACATATACACAATGCAATACAAAAAAGAATGAGATCTTGTTATCTGCAACAACATGGATGGAACTAGTGGTCATTATGTTAAGTGAAATAAGGCAGACACAGAAAGACAAACTTGAACTCATGGAGACAGAGAGTAGAAGGATGGTTACAACAGGCTGGGAAGGGTAGTGGGAAGTAAGAGGAAAGGGGATGGTTAATGGGTACAAAAAATATATAAAGAATAAGACCTAGTACCTGATAGCACAATAGGGTGACTATAGTCAATAATAACTTACTTGTACATTATCAAATAACAAAAACTGTACAATTGAACTGTTTGTGACATAAAGGATGAATGCTTGAGGTAATGGATACCCCACTTACCCTGATGTGATTATTACATACTGCATGTCTGTATCAAAACATATCATATACCCTATAAATATATAAACCTACCATGTATCCACAAAAATTTTTAAAATAAACAAAAAATAGTTAAGTAATATTACAAGGTACAAGGTCAATATATAAAAAATAAATTATATTTCTATATTCCATAATTGAACAATCAAAAAATGAAACTAGAAAACAATTCTATTTACAAAAGCACCAAAAAAGAATAAAATACTTTGGAATAAATTTCACCAAAAAAAAGCAAAATTTGTATGCTTAAAACTGTAAGACACTGTTGAAAGCAATTTTAGGACTGGGTGCTGTGGCTCACACCTGTAATCTTAGCACTTTGGGAAGCCGAGGCGGGCAGATCACCTGAGGTCAGGAGTTCAAGACCAGCCTGACCAACACAGAGAAACCTCGGCTCTACTAAAAATACAAAATTAGCCAGGCATGGTGGTGCATGCCTATAATCCCAGCTACTCGGGGGGCTGAGGCAGGAGAATCACTTGAACCCAAGAGGCGGAGGTTGTGGTGAGCCAAGATCATGCACTCCAGCCTGGGAAAGAGAGCAAAATTTCATCTCAAAAAAAAAAGAGGCCAGGCATGGTGGCTCATGCCTGTAATCCCAACACTTTGGGATGCTGAGGCGGGCAGTTCACCTGAGGTCAAGAGATCGAGACCAGCCCGGCCAACATGATGAAACCTTGTCTCTACTAAAAATCCAAAAAAAAAAAAAAATTATCTGGGCATGATGGCACACACCTGTACTCCCAGCTACTCGGGAGGCTGAGGCAGGAGAATCACTTGAACTCAGGAGGCAGAGGTTTGCAGTGGGCCAAGATCACACCACTGCACTCCAGCCCAGGTGACAGAGGGACACTCCATCTCAAAAAAATAAAAAATAAAAAGGATAGTAGTTTTAAAAGACCTAAGTAAATTGAAATATTCATGTTCGCAGATCAAAAGATTTAATATTGTTAAGAAAAAAAGATTCTCCAATTTGATCTACAAATTTAACACCCATATTAACATCTCAGCTTTTTTATAGAAATTGACAAGCTATCCTAAAATCTATATAGAAAAAGGAAATGAAATAAGTTGAAAAGAAGCACAAAGTGAGAAGATTCACACTTTCTGATTTCAAAACGTACTTAAAAGCTACAGCGATCAAGACACTACAGTAATAACCTATGCACAAACATAGAAATCAATGGACTAGACTAGAGGAACCAAATATAAATCTTCACATTTACGGTAAAGTGATTTTCTATAAGGTGCCAATTCCATTCCCTGGGGAAAGAAAAGTCTTATCAACAATTGGTCCTAGGACAACTGGATTTCCACATGCAAAAGAATGAAGCAAGATGCCTTCCTTAGATCATACACAAAACATTAACTATAAATGGATGATATACCTAAATATCAGATCTTAAACTATAAAACTCTCAGAATAAAACATACAAGTAAATCTTTGTAATCTTGGCTTAGGCCATGGTTTCTTAGCTACAACAACAAAAGCACAAATGACAAAATAAAAATACGTTAGTTGGATTTCATCAAAATTTAAAACCCCCACGCTTCAACAGATACCATCAAGAAAGTGGAACAGGAGTGTATATTTACAAATCATATATATATGACAAGGAACTTCTGGATAAAGGACATAAAGAATTTTTACAACTCAATAATAAAAAGACAAAGCAACAAAAAATCAACAAAGGATTTGAATAGACAATTCTCTAAGAAAAATGTAGAAATATCCAATAGGTGCATGAAAAGATGTTCAATATCATTAGCTATCAGGAAAATTCAAATCAGAACTACAATGAGATAACTATTTCACACCACTAGAATGTCTCTAATCAAAAGACAGATATGTAGTTTAGCACTAAAGTGCTAACTGAAACCTTAAATGGTGCAACAATTCAACGTGGTTCATCCCTTGCTACCTGAAACGTTAAATGGTGAAACTACTGTGGAAAAGAGTTTGGCAGTTCCTCAAAAGGTAAAACATAGAGTTAGCATATGATCCAGAAATTCAACTCCCAGCTATATATCCAACAGAAATGAAAACATATGTTTATGCAAAAACTTGCATATGAATGTTTGATGCAACATTATTCACAGTAGCTACAAAGTGGAACCAACCCAAATATACATCAATAGATGAACAGATAAATAAAATGGGATAGTATCTATACAATGGAATATTATTTGGCAATGAAAACGAAGTACCAATACGGGCTACAACATGGATGAACCTTGAAAATGTTTTACTAGGTGAAAAGAGACCAAACACAAAGATCACACTGTATGACTTCATTAATATGAAATGCTCAAAATAGGCAAATCTATAAAGTAGATTACTGGTTGACTGGGGCTGGTAAATGTGGGGAGAAATTAGGAATGACTGTTAGTAGATACTGGATTTCTTTTTGTGGTGATGAAAATGTTCTAACATTGATTGTAGTGGTGCCTGCATAACTGAATGTACTAAAAACAATTAAATTGTACAGTTTCAATGGGTGAATTCTTTGGTTGTTAAGTGTAGTCAAAAAAAGTTTTTTTAAAAACATTAATACAGCATGACTTACAATCATCTAAAGATCAGTTATCATAAGCTTCCCCAAAATACCCTGTTCATTTGTTATAAATCCTGAAAATGATGGTAGAATTTATTTTGCCCCCCAGTTTCCTAGAATTTCAGGCAGTAAAATCTTTCAGAGCCAGTTAGAAGAAATGAAGAAAAACACCTTTTATTTTTCATTCCAGTTCATCCATAATAGAGGTAAATTTCTTGTTAATTCAGCTGATATCCTCTAAGCTACACAGAAAAACAAGGCGTGTGGCTCTCTAACCTCAATCATCTTATTTGAAGACATGGTAAAAATTAGGGTTTTCCAAATAAAGAAAAAAATTACGTGTGTGTGTGTACACAGTTTTTTAAGATGGGATCTTCCTATGTTGTCCAGGCTGGAATGCAGTGGCTATTCACAAGCACAATAATAGCACATTGCTGGCCGAGCTTCCGGCTCTTAATGCTAGGGGCTTAAGCTGAGGCAGTCGACGACGCGATGGTGTTGACGACGTGACGGTGTTGTTGGAGAGTGAGCAGTTCCTGACGGAGCTGACCAGACCCTTCCAGAAGTGCCGGATGTCGGGAAGCGTCTATATCACCTTGAAGAAGTATGATGGTTGAACCAAACCCATTCCAAAGAAAGGTACTGTGGAGGGCTTTGAGCCCGCAGACAACAAGTGTCTTTTAAGAGCTACCGATGGGAAAAAGAAGATCAGCACTGTGGTAAGCTCCAAGGAAGTGAATAAGTTTCAGATGGCTTATTCAAACCTACTGAGAGCTAACATGGATGGGCTGAAGAAGAGGGACAAAAAGAAAAAAACTACGAAGACCAAAGCAGCAGCAGCAGCTCCAGCAGCACCAGCACCAGCTCCAGCAGCACCAGCAGTACCACTGCCAGCAGCAGCAGCAGTACCACCGCCAGCAGCAGCACCACCACCAGTAGCAGCAGCAGCATCAACAACAACAATAGCAACAGCAGCAGCAGCAGCAGCAGCACAGTAAAGGATACAAATTTCTTGCTTTTACCAATTAACCACTGAGTTGCTATTTTTTTCCTTTGGTTTTTACTTTTGGCCACATAGCTAGGCTTCTGGTTCCCCCACAGTAGGTGTTTTCACATAAAATGAGGGTCCTTTTGGAAAGAATAGTTGCAATGTTTATAGGGTAGTTGTAGTAAGAACCTAGTTTATTTTACATTTGGTTAATTGGTCTGTGCTGCATGGTTATATACTCCTGGATTATAGATTAAAAGTCTCTGTAGTCATCTCTGAAGAGCAAGCTATCATTAAACATGTCTGTTTATCCAAAAAAAAAAAAAAAAAGCACATTGCTGCCTCAAACTCTTGGCCTCAAGCAATCCTCAGCCTTCCAAGTAGCTGAAACTATAGGCACAAGCCATCGCACCCAACTAATATTTTACTTTTAAAAAAAAAAAAAAAAAAAGCTGTATCTGATATTGTGGTTCATTTTATTCCGTAACTTGGAAAAATATCACTTCTGCTTCTAAATGCATTGTGATAATTTTTTTTTCATTTTTCTCTTATCAAAAATTCCTGCTAGTGGGCCAGGTATGGTGGCTCACACTTGTAATCTCAGCACTTTGGGAGGCTGAAGCAGGTGGATCATTTCAGGTCAGGAGTTTGAGACCAGCCTGGCCAACATGGCAAAACCCTGTGTATACTAAAAATACAAAAACTGGCTGGGTGTGGTGGCATCTCCTGTAGTCCTAGCTACTTGGGAGTCTGAGACATAAGAATCACTTGAACCTGGAAAGCAGAGGTTGCAGTGAGCCAACATCATGCCACCGCACTCCAACCTAAGCAACAGGGTGAAACACTGTCTTAAAAAAAAAAAAAAAAGAAAGAAAAGAAAGAAAAAAAGGAAAATTCCTGTTGGTAGATATTTCAGATATTTCCTGGGTTTTTGTTGTTGTTGTTGCAAATATTACTGCAAATTAATTAAAGTTGGAAACACCCAGAAAATTTCTTAGAAATGGCAATATACAAATTAGGACTGAAATAGTGACCATGATTTAGACTATAAAAAGTCAAATGGGAAATGTAGTTCAGGAAATAGAGCAGAATAGGGAAAAAAAAAAAAAAAAGGGGGTATGAGGTACAGTTAAAAAAAAAAAAAAGCAAATGTCTCCAAAATCAAACTCTATGTGCCAAGTAGTGAGAGATGGCATGCCAAATTATCTTCGGCTAGTCCTCTGCTCAAGAAACTAAAAAGCCCAAACTCCTTGAATTAATTTGTGTCAACACAAGGTTACAATTTTTGAAAACCAAGATCATGAACACAACAGTTTAAAAAGATTAATTTGCTGGTGCTAGGTAAGCAAGTATGTTCAGTTTGTGAAAATTCATCAAGCTGAGCACTTATGATTTGTACATGTGTGTATGTTATAGTTTAATAAAAAGACAGAGACACAAAGATAAATTTTGATTTGGCAGCTAATGAGACATAAGAACTCATTATAGCAATATAGCTTGAGAAATGAAAATCTAAAATTGACAATGTCAATGAGAATTAAAATGAAAGATTCTTAACCTAGTGAATGGATTTAGTCAACAAAAGAGACAATTCAATGTGATTTTTAAGGCTTTAGAAATAAAGAATCATGACAATATCAATAGAAATAAAACAACAAGAATACGGAGCTACTTTGAGTAAACTACATTCATTTCAGCTGGAAATTTTACCTGTAGGTAAAATACTAAGGTTAAAAATCCAAATTTGAGAGTCAATTACTTAAAGTTGACTGATGAAACCAACAAACTGAATGTTGACAGAAAAGCAGAGAGTCAAGGACAAAACCCATGAGGCCAGGGAGTAAGAGCAGGTACTTTCAAGCCTCCTCCAAGATTGAAAGAAGGAGAGGCCAACCAAAGGATAGAAATTAAGTAAGCAAAAATATAACAGGGGCCTGGCAGAGTCATAGATGTCAGTAGGAAAGAAAAGATATTAGTGTCACAGGATCCTTTGGGTATTGCTTTGCCAACCAGAAACCTCTGTGGCCAGTGCTGCTTCTACTTGGGTTTTGCTTGTGCCAGCTGAGCTCATTCCATCCACTTGGACCGCCGGCTGCACTCAGCTCACACTACTGGCCTGGATCCCACACCTGCCAAGGATGAGCCAGGCACGGAGCAGCAAGCGGTTTATGAGCGAGCAAGTGCAGGATACGTCCACTGCACACAGCCAGGCGCACCAGCTGCAACAGGACAGGCAGCTCCGGGCACCAGCACAGGCACCAGCTCTGTGCAAGACTGAACCTGGACCACATGTACCACAAGTGGCTTCTGTAGCGTCTGGACAGGTAGGACGCAATGGCACCAGAAAGCTCAGAGACACCAGGAACCACAGAGTCCCAAAATGGGTGTTACAGAGTGTCACAGCCCTGGCTCAGGGGGTTCCAATATCTGGGCTCCTAGAAGTACCACAGCTCTTCTCTCTTTCTCATCACACACAATGTGGCGATCAGGGAGCATGTTTCCGCCGTGTTTGTGTTATATCTCTTTTAGTCCCACCATTCAGTGGGTCCCAAGTTCTTGTCCCTTGTCCAGAAATAATGAGATATGCAGAAAACTAGGGGATGAGTGAGGCAGAGAGGAGCTTCATTGAGCAACAGAATAGCTCTCAGGAGACCCAAAGTGGGTAGGTCCTTTCTGTAGGCAGGTTGTCCTAATGTATGTCTAACTCTCAGCAGGGAGGAGACCTGTAGTGGGTAGCTCCTTCCACAGGCAATTTGTCCTGACGAGCATCCAGCTCTCAGTAAAGAAGACTCGTAGTGGGTAGTTCTTTTTTGCAAGCAGGTCATCTGGATGAGTGTGTGAGTCTGGCTAAGCCTGGGGTTTTTTTGTGCTCAGAATCAAAGAACTGTATACTGACTGGTCCATGAACAGCCACAAGTGGGCCTGGAAAAAGCACCATCCAATTGGCCAAATGGTTATCAACGAAGTTCTCACTCGGGCACAGACATCAACTGGAACTGAGAGCCCAGCACCCAGGCTTCAGGCCATCCCTGGCCTGAGGTGAGGTTTTACTGGGGACCCACCACTTTCTGCCTAGGAACCTGTCTGCCTTTAACATGCCATCGATAGCACCCAAACTGTCTGTGCCAAGAGGTGCCTGCAGGCCAGTGCCAAGCCACCCTCAGCCCCTGCGGCACCCCCTCCCATGCTCATCAGTACCTA
Organism: Sapajus apella; assembly: GCF_009761245.1. Classification (NCBI taxonomy): domain Eukaryota; kingdom Metazoa; phylum Chordata; class Mammalia; order Primates; family Cebidae; genus Sapajus; species Sapajus apella. The sequence goes on from NW_022436941.1 coordinate 31,885,916, forward strand.
AAGTCTAGAGGGGACCACAGTGGCAAGGGGCTGGCATGTCAGCACCACCGTGAGCACACACATACCTGGCTGGGTTGCAACAGTACCTGGGCTTGACCACAACTTTGCTCCACCCTAGAGTGGGCGCCAGGAGCAGGAAGGGGCCAAGGAGTGAGAGCAGGCACTTTCAAACCTTTAGGGCCAGGGGGCTTCCTGGGTCCCCAAGAGTGCAGGGATGTCTGGGTCCAGAGCCACAGTCGGGCAACAGCAGATGCACCAAGGAGCACAAGGCTCCCGCCTGTTCCCAGCCCTTGCCGGCTCTACAGAGTGCACAGCCCCAGCTGGTACAGCCCTGGCCACACTTTCTCAGCCACAGCTGGCATCCCCACAGCAGCTGCTCCAGATGGGTTGCTGCCGCCATCATTAGCAATGTCAAAAGTCAGAGGAAAATGTAAAAATTGCAAAAATCTCATAATCAAGCTATACTTCAAAAACTCCTACTGACAATAGTGAAAAAAAATTTTAAGAAAAAACAAAAATTTAAACATATCACCAACAAATAAAGGAGTACAACCTTATGCCATAAATTTCACACCATAGTTTTAGTGAGTCCAATACCACCCCAACCAGTCCAGAAGATATTCTGGCAAAGAAAAGTTAATAAAATCCTGAGAATTCACAATAGATCCTCCAATATGAAAAGAAGCAGGCAGAGTGAATAGACCAAACTAGGGAAAGTCAAGCAAATATCTAAAGATAGGGTAGGGATTTAGAAAACACAGGGAGGACAGCACAGAATTATAATTTTCCAGAGCTCTTTGATGAACTTCTGAATGAAATTTAAGTCCAGGAGTACAGGATGAACTCTTTTAAATGTGAATAAATCTCAGGGCCTCCAACAATGCCAAACTCAACCCCAGCTGGTATGTCCCCACTCATTTACCTCCACACTCACATGCCACAGAAATTGAAATTAGAAGGAAAATCCAGCTTGTTGTCCAGACAAGATGGCATAGACCATTTTTCCCATTCCTCCCCACTAAATACAAATATAAACAGACAATGCAAGTGATAACCAAAGAACTCTGGAAGGTGGAAAGAAGAAGGCAAACTCTTTCGAAACCCTACAACTAGAAGAACAACACAGAGGCAGGATGTCTTATGCCTACCTCACCCAAGTGAAGAAGGCCACCCACACATGGTTTTTCTCAGCCACAGCCTAGTAGCAGAAGGCAGCCCACGTAAGTTAATTCCTCCCAGAATAGAATAGGTGTCCCTCTGACAATATCAAGGAAGCCAGACACCACCAGCAGGAGAGATTAATTAGGAACCTCAACAAAAACAAATAGCTAGGGAAACACTCTCCTTCCCTGTGAGACCTGAGACTCCCCACGTTTTTTTCCAGTGTTTTTGTTTTTTAATTTCTAAAGCTCTGCCATAAACTTCTAGTGGGTGCCCATGTCATTTGCCACACTCACACCAGGTTGTCTGTGTAGCCAGCAAACAAAATCTGACCATCAACAGACCAGGCCAGGGAGGTACACTGGGGCAGTTCTGCCATGCTGCCAGTACTGAAAACTACTTGCTTCAGTTCACCTATGATGATATTTACCACTAAGTCCCCAGTCTTGATGCTGGGGCCCATGGCAGCACAGAGCCAGTAGCAGTTGGGGCTGAAGCACAGGGTGTTGATGATGAAGCTCCCACCATCTAGCATGTAAAGGTACTTGCTTTCATTGAGATCCCATAGCATGGCCTGGCCATCTTTGCCTCCAGATGCACAGGGGGATCCATCTGGAGATAGTCACAGTGTTCAGATAACCTGCGGCCAGTGTGGTTAGTCTTCAGCTTGCAGTTAGCCAACTGCATAATTTGACCAGCTTCTCCCAGCTACAGGAAGACAGTGACAGGGTTGCTGCTGTTAGGCGAGAAGTGAACACAAGATATCCACTCTGTGGTTCTCATACTAAACAGTGTATCTGATACATAACTTGATGGTTTTAGCTCACAATCCACAGACATTCTGCTGGTTGTCACGGGAGGCCACTTTCAGCATGCCCTTGGTACAGCCCACAAATCGTCTCATGGTGATGTCCACTGTGAGATCCCAGAGGCACAGCGTTCTAGCCAAGGAGCCTGAGAGGGCAATCTGGCCATCTAAGGAGATGAACATGTCACTAAAAAAGTGGGAGTGACCTTGCAAAGCATGTTGTAGGATGCCATAGTTGGTATTTTCCCTGTTCAGTTTCTACATAATGATGCTCTTGTCTTGAGAGGCAGACAGGATCATGTTCAGGAACTATGGAGTAGCAGCAATATGGGTTATCCAGCCACTGGGGCCCTGAGGGTGCCACAAAGGGTAAGCTGCTCAGTCACAGTGATAGCAAGTCAAGGTTCCCCTCTTCCATCAAGAGAAACAAAGGCAAGCAGGAAGAACCAGAAGAGAGACAACCTGGTCAGAAATGTCTGTCTCCATAAGCAGCCCAGTCAAGAACCTCGGTTTCACAGGTCTCAGGATCTCCTTCTTTACCCAGAGACATCAGAACAGGCTACTCAGAACCGGCCAGCAGAACCCAATTTTGCTAGATAGCCAATCTCAGGAAGCCTCTTGTTCTCCACATATCCAAGACTCTCCTCCCTTGTCCAGAGACAACTGAGTAGCAGGGAGCATGGTAAGGAAATCCCAGCCCATCCCTTCCCCAGCAATAGATATACACTAACTCGGCATAAGAAAGAATCTCCTACTCCCTCAAGCAGCACCAGCAGAGACAAGTGAGAGCCCTAGTGCCAACCAGATACAAGAAGCCAACCAAAACAACAGTGCAGACTCAAAACTAAACTATCATTGGAACTACAACCCAAAAAAATATAGGCTTAGATCTGCATGATAACACCTAAACAGGATGACTGCTTGTGAAAATAAAAGGTTGAACTAGCCCTCAAAATCTCTTAACATAATAGAAAAAATATCTAAGTTTCAAATGTAAATCACCTGTCACACCAGGAACCAAGAAAAATCATAACTTGAGTGAGAAAAGACAATCAACCAATGCAAATACCTAGATAAATCAGATGTTGAAATGATCTGACAAGAATTTTAAAACAATCATCATAAAAATGCTTCAACAATTATAAATTCTCTTAAAACAAATGTAAAAATAGAAGATCTAAACAAAGAAATACAAGTTAAAAAAAAAAAACAGATGAAAATTATGTAACTAAAAAATGCAATAACAACAACAAGGTAGATAGGCTCAGAAGTAGAGTGAAGATGACACAGGATACAATCAATGAGCTTATGGACAGAACAACAGAATTCACCCAATCCAAACAGCACAGGAAAAGAAAATTAACAAAGCCTCATGGACCTGTGGGACAATAACAATAGATCCAACATTTGTATCATGAGAGTGAAAGAAGGAGAAGAGAGAGTCAGATTGAAAGAAAATTCAAAGAAATATGATGCAGCCTGCCATACAGCTACAGAAATCAAGACAGTGTGCTATTAGCGGGAGGCAGACAATAGATCAATGAAACAGAACAGTGAATCCAGAAATAACCAACATAAATATGTTCAACTGATTTTTGACAAAGGGCTAATAGTAATTCAACAGAAGAAGAATCGCCTTTTCAACAAACAGTATAGGAGCAATTAGGCATCTACTGGCAGAAAAGAAAAAAGAACGCTAACAACTGTTTTTGTTTTTTTTTTAATTGCATTTTAGGTTTTGGGGTACATGTGAAGAACATGCAAGATTGTTGCATAGGTACACACGTGGCAGTGTGATTTTTTGCCTTCCTCCGCCCTATATCTGGCATTTCTCCCCACCCTAACAACTGTTAAGAAAAATTTAACCCAGGCCTGGCACAGAGGCTCACACCTGTAATCCCAGTGCTTTGGGAGGCCAAAGCAGGCATGCTGCTTGAGCACAGGAGTTCAAGATCAGCCTGGGCAACAAAGCACAACCACATCTCTACCAAAAAAAAATAAAAAGGAAACAAAAATTTAACTCAAAAGGATTATGGACTTAAATATAAACGTAAGGCTGCTAAAGTTCAGAGAAAAAAAAATATAGAAGGAAATCTTTAAGATAGAAAACTAGGTGGATTTCTTAGATTTGACATCAAAACCACAACCATCAAAAAAGAAAAAAAATGAATAAAATGGACCTCATCGAAAGTAATATATTTTGCTCATGTGAACAAGATGAAAATAAGCTGCAACTTCTGCTTCTAGTGGGCATATAAGGAACTTGGGCTATGCAGGAGGTTGAGGCAGGAGGATCACTTAAGGCCAGGAGTTCCAGTCCAGCTTGGGCAACATAGCAAGATCCCATCTCTAAAAAAATTAAATAAATAAAAAAATAAAACTTGGAAGTCACTAGGCCATCTTACCAACAAGAAAAGCTAAAAAATCTGAAAAATCTATGACTCTTCTCAGATCAGCAAGAGAAATGAAGACACACGGCAAACCACTGCCCCATAAATTGGAGAAACAGGTGACTGCAGAGAATCCTATCACACTGAAGCAGAAAACTCTGCAGGAAAAAGTGCAGGGTAGGAAAGACCGAACTTTAATTGACAAACTGCTGAAGGCTCAATGTGGACAAGTGGGAAACTTAAAAATGCCAGGGGGACTCAGCCATAGGACAGCCTTCATACTTTTATTAGTTTTACCTCCAGGGAACCAATTTGGTTCTCACAATATATATTAGAGGGGAAATAAAACCCTCAAGCTTATGACAGAGGGAGGGGAAACAAAATCATCTTTAAATAAGTCAGAGCATTCTGTTCTTAATAAGGTCTTTCCCTCAGGAGAAACTATTTAATCAGAGCCTGCTGGGGTTTATCAGAGCCTAACTTGCAGGAAGGGAACTAGGAAATACTCATTGCAGCCCATACTAGCCATGCTGTCTTACTTTGGGAGACAGGGGACTAAGTCCTAAAAAACATCTGTGAAAGTCACAGCCAGAGACACGGACTCATCAAAAGACTGGGATCTAATCATTGGGCTGTAGAATGCTTCCGATAAGAACCCACAACACCTTACTGTCACGTTACTAAAGGCCTATTTACAGCAGCTCCTTTTACCCAGGACATCAGATTCAGCTACGCATACTAAAAGCCAAAAAACACAGTCTAGGCTGGGTGCGGTGGCTCACGCCTATAATCCCAGCACTTTGCGAGGCCAAGGAGGGTGGATCACCTGAGGTCAGGAGTTTTAGACCAGCCTGACCAACATAGTGAAATGCTGCCTCTACTAAAAACACAAAAATTAGCCAGGCATGGTGGCAGGCGCCTGTAATCCCAGCTACTTGGGAAGCTGAGGCAGGACAATCGCTTGAACCCAGGAAGCAGAGATTACAGTGCACCAAGATTGCACCACTGCACTCCAGCCTGGTTGACAGAGTGATACTCCATCTCAAACAAACAAAAACACACAGTCTGAAGACAGCTAATATAAGAACCAGACTCAGACATAGCAAAGGATGTGAGAATCATCAGATCAATTACTAAAAAAAAAAAAAAATGGTTAATATACTAAGGTTTCTAATGGATAAAATAGACTGCATACAAGAAGAGATAGGCAATGTAAGCAGAGAAACAGAAATTCTAAGAAAGAACCAAAAAGAAATACTAGACATCAAAAACACCATAAGAGAAATGAAGAATGCCTATGTTGAGTTCAGTTAGGTTGATAAGTTCAGTCTAGTAACCTGGACACAGCTGAGGAAAGAATATCTAGAGGATATCCCCCAATAAAGAATATCTAGAGGATATCCCCCTAAAAAAAACTACAAGCAAACAGAAAAAAGACTGAAAAAGTACAGAACAGAATACACAAAAGTTGTGGGACAACTATAAAAGGTATAACATACATGTAATAGGAATACCAAATGAAGAAAGAGAGAAACAGAAAAAATATTTGATACAACAGTAAACGACAATTTCACCAAATCAATGTCGAGCACTAAACCACCAATCCAAAAAGCTTAGAAAACTCCAAGCAGGATAATGATTTAAAAAAAAAAAAAAGTTTACACCTAGCTATATCAGAATTCAAACTACAGAAAATAAAAGATGAAGAAAAAATCCTGAAAGAAGCCAATGGAAAAAAGACATTACCTATCAAAAAGTTAAGAGAACAGTTACATAGATGTTACCTCCAAAACCATATAAGCAAGAAGGAAGTGAAGTGAAATATTTAAAATGTTAAGATAAAAATTTAAAAAAACAACTAACCAAGAATTATGTACCTTGCAAAATTATCCTTCAAAAGTGAAAGAGAAACAGTTTCTCAAACATAAAAACTGAGGGAATTTGTTGCCGGTAGACCCAATGTGCAAGAAATATCCAAAAGAGAAGTTCTTCGGTGGAAAGGAAAATGATACAGGCCAGAAACTGAGATTATATATAAAGAAAAGTACTGGAGAGGGAGAGATCGAAGATAGCTGAATAGGAACAGCTCTGGAGTGCAGCTCCCAGTGAGAACAACGCAGAGAGTGAGTGATTACCGCATTTCCAAACGAGTTTTTACTGTCCACACACCAAGAGATTCCCGGGGTGTAAAGCGCCACAAATACCCAGCACAGCTGCGCTACAGGTCTCCACACAATAACACACACAAATCCGGCGGCTGTTTCAACAGGCACCTGGAACACCTGGGAGACAGAGCCGCCCGTTCAACTGAAAAAAGGGGCTGAAACAGGGATCCAGGTGATCTGACTCCATAGGTCCCACCCCCATAAAGACACGCAATCTGAAACACTCTGGATGGAGAGTTTCAAAGCAAGCACAGCAGAACCCGGGACAGTACAGCTCGATGGGGGGAAGGGCATCGGCCATTACTGGGGCAGTTCGCCATTACCGAGGCAGTCCACCATTATGAATACAGTCTGCCATTACCAAGGCAATCCGTCTTTACTGAGGCAATCCACCATTACTGAAGCAGTTATCATTGCACCTCTGTAAACAAAACCACAAGGAAGTTGACACAGCAGCTGGGTAAAGCCCACAGCAGCTCAGTGACGCCTCTGCTGGCACACTGTGACTAGACTACCTCCTTCCTGAGCAGGGCATCTCTGAAAAAAGGCAGCAACATGTCAGAAACTTTATAAATAAAGCCCCTTCCCGGAACAGAGCACCTGGGGAAAAAGGCATTTATGAGTTCCGCTGCAGGAGACTTAAATGTACATACCCAGAAGCTCTGAATGGAACAACGGAGGTCCCAGCTCAGCACTTAAGCTCCTATAAGGGGACAGACTGTCTCCTCAAGCAGCTCCCTGACCCCTATATATCCACAGAGACACCTCAGAAAAGAGAGCGCAGGCTCACATCTGACGGGTACCATTCTGGGATGAAGATAACAGAAGAAACTGGCAGCAACTCTTGCAGTTCTGCAGCCACCCCAAGTGATCCAGGCAAGCAGGATCTTGAGTGGACCTCCAGCAGTCCTACAGCAGAGGGGCCTCACTGTTAAAAGAAAAACTAAAAAACAGAAGGAACTTCAACATCAGCAAAAAGGATGCCCACTCAGAGACCCCATCCAAGAGTCACCAACTACAAAGACCACAGGTAGATAAATCCACAAAGATGGGAAGAAACCAGCACAAAAGGTATGAAAACACCAAAAATCAGAACGCCTCTCCTCCTCCAAGGGATCAAAACTCTTCACCAGCAAGGGAATAAGGCTGGATGGAGATGAGTCTGATGAACTGACAGAAACAGGCTTCAGAAGGTGAGTAATACCAAACATTTCTGAGCTAAAAGAATACGTTCTAACCCAATGCAAAGAAACTAGGAACCTTGAAAAAAGGTTAGACGAAAAGCTAATGAGAATAAACAGTTTAGAGAAGAATATAAATGAATTGATTGAGCTGAAAAACACAACACGAGAACTGCGTGAAGCATACACAAGTTTCAACAGCCCAATTGACCAAGCAGAAGAAAGGCTATCAGAGGTCAAAGATCAACTCAATGAAATAAAACAAGAAGGCAAGATTAGAGAAAAAAGAGTGAAAAGAAATGAACAAAGCCTCCAAGAAATATGGGATTATGTGAAAAGAACAAATCTACATTTGATAGGTGTACCTGAATGTGATGGAGAAAATGAATCCAAACTAGAAAACACTCCTCAGGATATTATCCAGGAGAACTTCCCGAACCAAGCAAGTCTGGCCACATTCAACTCCAGGAAATGTGGAACACCACAGAGAACACCACAAAGATATTCCTTAAGAAGAGCACCCCAAGGCACATAATCAACAGATTCACCAGGATTGAAATGAAGGAAAAAATGCTAAGGGCAGCCAGAGAGAAAGGTCGGGTTACCCACAAAGGGAAGCCCACAGGCTCACAGCAGATCTCTTGGCAGATACCCTACAAGCCAGAAGAGAAGGGAGGCCAATATTCAACCTCCTTAAGGAAAAGAACTTTCAACTTACAATTTCATATCCAGACAAACTAAGCTGCATAAGCAAAGGACAAATAAAATCCTTTCCAAACAAGATATTGCTGAGAGATTTCGTTACCACCAGACCTGCCTTACAAGAGCTCCTGAAAGAAGCACTAAACATGGAAAGGAACAACCAGTACCAGCCACTCCAAAAACGTACCAAATGGTAAAAAGCATCGACACAATGAAGAAACTGCATCAACTAACGGGCAAAACAACAAGCTAGCAACAAAATGGCGGGATAAAACTCACATGTAACAATATTAACCTGAAATGTAAATGCTAAATGGCCCAATTAAAAGACACAGACTGGTAAATTAGATAAAAAGTCAAAACCCATTCGTGTGCTGTATTAAGTAAACCCATCTCACATACAAGGACACACATAGGCTCAAAATAAAGGGAGGGAGGAAGATTTACCAAGCAAATGGACAGCAAAAAAAGCAGGAGCTGAGATCCTAGTCTCTGATAAAACAGACTTTAAACCAATAAAGATCAAAAGAGACAAAGAAGGGCATTACCTAATGGTAAAAGGATCAATGCAACAAGAAGAGCTAATGATCCTAAATATATATGCACCCAATACAGGAGCACCCAGATACATAAAGCAAGTTCTTAATAACCTACAAAAACACTTACATTCACACGAAACAACAGTGGGAGACTTTAACACTCCACTCTCAATATTAAACAGATCAATGAGACAGAAAATTAACAAGGATATCCAGAACTTGAACTCAGATCTGGACCAAGCAAACCTAATAGACATCTACAGAACTCTCCACCCCAAATCCACAGAATATACATTCTTAGCACCACATTATATCTACTCTAAAATTGACCACATAATTGGAAGTAAATCACTCCTCAGCAAATGCAAAAGAACGGAAATCATAACAGTCTCTCAGACCACACTGCAATCAAATTAGAACTCAGGAGTAAGAAACTAATTCAGAACCACATAACTTCATGGAAACTGAACAACTGGCTCTTGAATGTTGACTGGGTAAACAGTGAAATGAAAGCAGAAATAAAGATGTTCTTCGAAACCAACGAGAACAAAGACACAACGTAGCAGAATCTCTGGGACATATTTAAAGCAGTGTCTAGAGGAAAATTTATAGCAAAAATGCCCACATGAGAAGCGAAGAAAGATCTAAAATCGACACCCTGTCGTCACAATTGAAAGAGCTAGAGGAGCAAGATCAAAAAAAAACGCAAAACCTAGCAGGGGACAAGAAATAGGTAAGATCAGAGCAGAACTGAAGGAGATAGAGACACAAAAAATCCTTCAAAAAATCAATAATTCCAGGAGCTGGTTTTGTGAAAAGATCAACAAACTAGACAGACCACTAGCTAGATTAATAAAAAAGAAAAGAGAGAAGAATCAAATAGATGCAATAAAAAAAGATAAAACGGATTTCACCACTGATTCCACAGAATTACAAACTAACATCAGAGAGTACTATAAACAACTCTATATACGTAACCCAGTAAACCTGGAAGAAATGGATAAATTCCTGGACACGTGCATCCTTCCAAGCCTACACCAGGAAGAAGCTGAAACGCTGAATAGACTAATAAAAAGGGCTGAAGTTGAGGCAGCAATTAATAGCCTACCAACCATAAAAAAGCCCAGGTCCAGATGGGTTCACAGCCGAATTCTACCAGACGTACAAAGAGGAGCTAGTACCGATCCTTATGAAACTATTCCAAACAATCCAAAAAGAGATAATCCTTCCCAAATCATTTTATTAGACCAACATCATCCTGATACCAAAACCTGGCAAAGACTCAACAAGAAAAGAAAACTTCAGACCAATATGCATGACGAACACAGATGCAAAAATCTTCAATAGATACTGGGAAACCCACTGCAACAGCACATCAAAAAATTTATCCATCATTATCAAGTAGGCTTCATTCCAGGGATGCAAGGCTGGCTCAACATATGCCAGTCTATAAACGTAATCCACCACATAAACAGAACCAAAGACAAAAACCACACGATCATCTCAATAGATGCAAAGAAGGCCTTCAACAAAATTCAACAGCCCTTTATGCTAAAAACCCTCAATAAACTAGGTATTGACAGAACATATCTCAAAATAATAAAAGCTATTTACGACAAACCCACAGCTAAAATCATACTGAATGGGCAAAAACTGGAAGCATCTCCTTGGAAATCTGGCACTAGACAAAGATGCCCTCTCTCACCACTCCTATTCAATATAGTATTGGAAGTTCTAGCCAGAGCAATCAGGCAAGAATAAGAAATAAAGGGTATTCAATTAGGAAAGGAGGAAGTCAAATTGTCTTTATTTGCAGACAACATGATTGTATATTTATAGGACCCCATCGTCTCAGCCCAAAATCTCCTGAAACTGATAAGCAACTTCAGCAAAGTCCCAGGATACAAAATCAATGGACAGAAATCACAAGCATTCCTATACACCAATAACAGACTAAAAGAGAACCAAATCAAGAGTGAACTCCCATTCACAATTGCTACAAAGAGAAGAAAATACCTAGGAATACAACCAACAAAGGATGTAAAGGACCTCTTCAAGGAAAACTACAAACCACTGCTCAAGGAAATAATAGAGGACACAAACACATGCAAAAACATTCCATGCTCATGGATAGGAAGCATCAATATTGTAAAAATGGCCATACTGCCCAAAGTAATTTATAGATTCAATGCTATCCCATCAAGCTACCTATGACCCTCTTCACAGAACTGGAAAAAAACCACCTAAACCTCATGTGGAACCAAAAGACAGCCCGCATAGCCAAGACAATTCTAAGCAAAAAGAAGAAAGCTGGAGGCATCATGCTGCCTGACATCAAACTATACTACAAGGCTACAGTAATCAAAACAGCATGGTACTGGTACCAAAAAAGAGTTATAGACCAATGGAAAAGAACAGAGGCCTCAGAGGCAATGCCACACATCTACAACTATCTGATCTTTGACAAACCTGACAAAAACAAGCAATGGGGAAAGGATTCCTTGCTTAATAAATGGTTTGGGAAAACTGGCTAGCCATGTGCAGAAAACAGAAACTGGACCCCTTCCTGACACCTTACACTAAAATTAACTCCAGATGGATTAAAGACTTAAACATAAGACCTAACACCATAAAAATCCTAGAAGAAAACCTAGGCAAAACCATCAAGACATAGGTATAGGCAAGGACTTCATGACTAAAACACCAAAAGCATTGGCAATAAAAGACAAAATAGACAAATGGGATTTAATTAAACTCCAGAGCTTCTGCACAGCAAAAGAAACAATCATTAGAGTAAACCGGCAACCAACAGAATGGGAAAAAATTTTTGCAATCTACCCATCTGACAAAGGGCTAATATCCAGAACCTACAAAGTACTAAAACAGATTTACAAGAAAAAGAAAAACCCATTCAAAAGTGGGTGAAGGACATGAACAGACACTTTTCAAAAGAAGACATATATGAGACCAACAAACATATGAAAAAAATGCTCATCATCACTGGTCATTAGAGAAAGGCAAATCAAAACCACATTGAGATACCATCTCATGCCCGTTAGACTAGCAATCATTAAAAAATCTGGAGACAACATGCTGGAGAGGATGTGGAAAAATAGGAACACGTTTACACTGTTCCTGGGAGTGTAAATTATTTCAACCATTGTGGAAGACAGTGTGGCAATTCTTCAAAGAACTAGAAATAGAAATTCCATTTGACCCAGCAATCCCATTACTGGGTATATATCCAAAGGATTATAAATCGTTCTATTATAAAGACACATGCACACATATGTTTATCGCGGCACTGTTCACAATAGCAAAGACCTGGAACCAACCCAAATGCCCACTGATGATAGACTGGACAAGGAAAATGTGGCACATATACACCGTGGAATACTATACAGCCATAAAAAACGATGAGTTCATGTCCTTTGCAGGGACATGGATGAATCTGTAAACCGCTGTTCTCAGCAAACTGACACAAGAACAGAAAATCAAACACCACATGTTCTCACTCACAAGCAGGTGTTGAACAATGAAAACACATGAACACAGGGATGGGAGCATCATACACTGGGGTTTGTTTGGAGGGTCTAGGGGACAGACAGCAAGGTGTAGGGAGGTTGGAGAGGGTTAACATGGGGAGAAATGCCAGATGTAGGTGACAGGGGGATGGAGGCAGCAAACCACATTGCCATGTATGTACCTATGCAATAATCCTGCATGATCTGCACATGTGCCCCAGAACCTAAAGTAGTATTTAAAAAAGAAGAATAAGAAGAAAAGAAAAGTACTGGAGAGTAATAAGTAAAGGTAAGATTTAAAAACCATTTGTTTTTCTTACTCTCAGTTGATCTAATACATAAGCATTTGTTCAAACAGCAAAAATATATTTGATTATGTGTGTGTATATAGATATATGCTTATGTATGTTTATCTATAAGTAATAAATAACAGCAATGCTATAAGGGATGGAGGTGGTAATTAGTATTTTATTATTTTGATTCCACTAAAATCTGGAACAAGGTAAAATTGTCCCCTGTCACCTCTCCTTCTCAACATCTTACTGAAAGTCCTAGCTAATGCAGTAAGAAGAAGTTAAATGTATATTGATTGTGAAAAATAAAATAAAACTGTGTTTGTTCACAGATGACAAAACTGTCTATGTAGAAAATCTGAAAGAATTGATGCAAAGAACTTTTTAAATTAATAAGCAATTACAGTAATGGCAGGCTACAATGTTAATATACAAAAGTCAATTGCTTTCCCATATACCAGCAATGAACAAGTACAATTTGAAAGTAAAAACACAATACCATTTATATTTGTAGCCTCCAAAATGGAATACTTACATATAAATCTAATAAAGTATGTTCAAGATCCATGAGGAAAAACTTACACACTTCTGATTAATCAAAGAACAAAATAAACAAAGAGATATTCCATGTTCATAGACAAGAAGAGTCAATACTGTCAAAATGTCAATTCTTCCCAATTTCATTTATTAGATTCAATTTAATCTCAATCAAGATCTCAAATAGGCTCTGACAAAAGACCCAGAATAGCCAACAGAGCATTAAAAAGAGGAATAAAGTTGGAGGACTGACGCTGCCCAATTTCAAGACTTACAATAAAGTTACAGTAATAAAGACAAGTGTGGTATGGGCAAACGAACAAATAGATCAATGGAACAGAATAGAGAGTACAGAAATAGACCAACAAAAATACAGTCAACTGATCTTTGACAAAGAAAGCAATACAACCAAGAAAAGATAGTATTTTCAACATATGGTGCTAAAACAAATTGGACACCCACTTGTCAAAAAAAAAAAAAAGAGCCTAGACACAGATCTTAAAACACTTCACAAAAACTAACTCAAAATTAATCATAGCCCTAAATGTAAAACGCAAAACTCAAACTCCTACAGGACAACATAGGAGAAAATTTAGATTCCCTTGAGTTTGAATATGACTTTTAAGATATAACACCAAAGGCACAATCCATGAAGAAAATAAGCTGGACTTCATTAAAATTATATTTTCTGCTCTTTGAAACACATTGTCAAGATAATGAAAAGGCGAACCACAAACTGGGAAAATATATTTACAACAGATCTCTCTGACAAAGGACTGTTATCCAAAATATACAAAGAATAATAAGAAAACAAACAACCGAATTTAAAAATGGGCCACAGACCTTAACAGACAACTCAGCAACGAATATAGACAAACAGCAAATAAGCATACGAAAAGATGCTCCACATCACATGACTTCCAGGAAATGCACATTAAAACAACATTGAGATACCACCGTACATTTATCAGAATAGTCAAAATCCAGGACACTACTAACCCTCAATGCTGGTGAGGATGTGGACCAACAGGAACTCTCATTTATTGCTGTTAAGAATGCAAAATAGTATAGCCACTTTGAAAGACAGTTTGGCAGTTTCTTACAAAACTAAACACACTCTTACCATACAAAATACGATCATATTAACTACAACTAAATTAAATGCCCCATAAATTCTTGGTATGGAAAGAGTTGAAATTTTATATCCACACAAAAACCTGAACATCGAACATCAATGTTTACAGCAGATTTGTTCATAATTGCCAAAACTTGGAAGCAACCAAGATGTCTTTCAATAGGTGAATAGATGAACTGTGGTAAATGCGAATGACGGAATATTAATCAGCACTAAAAACAACTGAACTATCAAGCCATGAAAAAACAAGGAGAAATTTAAAGGCACATTACTAAATGAAAGAAGCCCATATGAAAAGGCCATATATGGTACGATTATAACTATATGACATAGGCCAGGCGCGGTGGCTCAAGCCTGTAATCCCAGCACTGTGGGACGCCGAGGCAGGTGGATCACGAGGTCAAGAGATCGAGACCGTCCTGGTCAACATGGTGAAACCCCGTCTCTACTAAAAATACAAAAAATTAGCTGGGCATGGTGGCGCGTGCCTGTAATCCCAGCGACTCAGGAGGCTGGGGCAGGAGAATTGCCTGAACCCGTGAGGCGGAGGTTGCGGTGAGCCGAGATTGCGCCATCGCACTCCAGCCTGGGTAACAAGAGCGAAACTCCGACTCAAAAAAAAAAACTATATGACATTCTGAGAGAAGCAACACTATGAAGACAGTTGATACGGTTTGGCTCTGTGTCCCCCTACAAATCTCATCCTGTAGCTCCCATAATTCCCATGTGTTGTGGAAGAGATCCAGCGGGAGATGACTGAATCATGGGAGTGGGTCTTTCCATTGCTATTCTCATGAATAGTGAATGAGTCTCACGAAATCTGATGGTTTTAAAAATGGGAGTTTCTCTGCACAAGCTCTCTTTGCCTGCTGCCGATCACATAAGATGTGGCTTGCTCCTCCTTTCTCCTTCCACCATGATTATGAGGCCTCCACACTCATGTGGAACTGTAAGACCAATAAACCTCTTTCTTTTGTAAAATTCCCAGTCTCAGGTATGTCTCTATCAGCAGCATGAAAATGTACTAATACAACAGTAAAAAGATCAGTGGTTGCCAGGGTTTAGAGGGAAGAGAGAAATGAATAGTTAGAGCACAGAGGATTTTTAGGACAGTAAAACTAGCCTCTATGATGCTATAATGGTGGATACATGTCACTGTACATTTTTCTAAACCCATAAAATGTACACCACCAAGAGTGAACCCTAATGTAAACTACAGTCTTTGGGGGATAATGACATATCAGAGTAGGTTTGCCAATTATAAACACACCACTCTGGTGAGAAATACTGGTAATAAAGAATGTGCAGTGGGTGGAGGTACATGGGAAATATCTGTATCTTTCTCCAAATTTTGCTGTGAACTTAAAACTGCTCTAAAAAATTCTATTAGATAAAAATAAAAATAAGAACAAGACCAGCTACAGGCTGGGGGAAAATATTGGCAAGCCATATATATGACAAACGACTATAATTTAGAACTATAAAGATCTTTCCAAATTCACCAGTTTAAAAAAACAACAATCACAGACTGGTCTCCAACTCCTGGCCTCAAGCAATCCTCCCACCTCGGCCTCCCAAAATGCTGGGATTACAGGCATAGGCCAACATGCCTGGCCTGCAGAGGTCAATAAAATGAGATTTTTAAACAGTAATTTCTATAATTTCCTGGATAGTAAGTATAAATCAGGCAGAAACAGAATATTATACAAAAGTGCATGTTATTAGTAAAAGTACCTAGTTTTAAAAAGTGTATTTCTAAAAAGTGAATCTAGTAAAAATCCTACTAAAGTATTGACTATGTAGATTTATTTAAATCTATCTTATTTAATGTTCTTTAATTTGGTAATTATTATTGAGTGAGTACTTACATGTTGAGTTTTCAATTCACCATAAATAGTGATGTAAAACTTTTTTCAAACCATGAAAATTGCTATTTTCTAAAATGAGAAGTTTAATTTCAAGTTTTGCTCTTGTTGTCCAGGCTAGAGTTCAATGGTGCGATCTTGGCTCACTGCAACCTCCACTTCCCAGATTCGAGCGATTCTCCACCTCAGCCTCCCCAGTAGCTGGGATTACAGGCATGCACCACCAGCCTGTCTACTTTTGTATTTTTAGTAAAGATGGGGTTTCTCCATGTTGGTGAGTCTGGTCTCAAACTCCTGACCTCAGGTGATCTGTCCACCTTGACCTCCCAAGTGCTGGGATTACAGGCATGATCCACCGCACCCAGCCTAAATACATAGTTATTCAAAGAAATGGAAGTTACTAAATGGTAAAATGTAAAACAGATAACTCATTTCCTTGGAAGGATAATAGCATTCCCATAGCATTTCTTGTGAATATAAGGGTATATGCAAGCATCTGTATAAAATGTCTCCTGTTTTTAAACTTTTGCCTCCACAACTGGCAACTTTTACATTTTCCAAGTACAAAGATGCAAATATTGTTTTTATATAACATGAAATTTAATCAGTTTTGAGCATTTGCTTTCAAGAAAGGGCAATTTATTTTTTAATAGGATTATGTCTTAGGGTTGAAAATAATTATTTCCTTTATTTTAACATTTTGATAAAGATTCAACTATACTACTGAAAGTATGCTAACTTATAAAAATCAGAAATACATGAATAAAAACTATGTAATAGAAATAGGAATTCCTTCATTCTTCCCCCTACATATATTCTTATGAACTAGAAGGAAATTCAATACAGCTTAAATGTATAATCCTTGACTAATAAAAACCTTTCAAAATTAGTTTATGGTGCAAGTTACATTATCAGAATGTGTTTGTATAGCAATAGAGACTATTAAATGATTAACCAGTTAAAGTACAATATGAATTACCATAAGGTATGTCTTACTTTTACATGCTTCACTATTGACAGAAGTCACAAATAGAGTGACTGTGTTTGAATAAAATATTAAGCTGCCCTAGCTAGATAGAAACAAAGTCACAAAAAGCCACTAAGGATGCAAGCACAAACCAAAAAACTGACTTCCTGAGAATACAAAGTGAGGTCTTTTTTCAGAAGCACTTAAACACAGAAATGAACACTCACCAAAGCTTATCTACCAAAACAATACTATTCATTACCAATTAATATATTCTGATCTTTGTTACCTATGGACATAATATTTAAAACTCCTCCTATGCTTTCTTTATTTTAAAGTATTGGTTATAACTCAATTTAAAATAAAAGTTACATGCAAGTGAAACAGCACCGGACTGCCCAGCCTATTGGAGCAACATTAATGGATAATGATCTCCCACTGAGAGAAAACAATTAATAAAAACTTTGAAAGTCTATAAACAAATGAACAACATGTTTGCTTTTAAATCAACTATAATATTTTTAGTTTTAAAATACATTTGAAGTACTGATATTTAAAAGTATTTAAGAGAGCAGAATTATTAACAGAAATGTTTTCTTTAAGGTATTGATATAAATCAACAGGCATTTATTAATGTGAAAGATAACTTAGGGATATAATGGTAAATAAAATCTAGATTATTCCTTTCAAACAATTTACAGTGTAGTAAAAATAACTAGACAAGTTCACGGGTAATGAGAATACAATTAATTCATTCAAAATTTGCTCAGTGAATCTGTATGTGAGCAGCTACTTGCCAAGCATATTTCTTAGCACCAGGAATCAGATGAGTAAGTCTCTGGCTTCCAGAAGCTCACAAACTACTAAAGGTGACAAACATGGAAATAAAAATAGTCTCCAGACAAGTCCAGAGAACAAAGAATAAAAAGGAATTAACAAAGCCTCCAAGAAATACAGGACTTCATAAAAAGACTAAATCAACGATTGACTGGAGTACCTGAAGGAGACAGGGAGAATGGAATCAAGCTAGAAAACACACTTCGGGAAATTATTCAAGAGAACTTTCCCAACCTAGCAAGACAGGCCAACATACAAATTCAGGAAATAAAGAGAACACCATTAAGATACTCCATGAGAAGATCAATCCCAAGACACATAATCATCAGATTCTCCAAGGTTGAAATAAAGGAAAAAATGTTAAGGGCAGCCAGAGAGAAAGGCCAGGTCACCTACAAAGAGAAGCCACTAGACTAACAGTGGACCTCTCAGCAGAAACTCTACAAGGAAGAAGAAAGTGGATGCCACTATTTAGTATTCTCAAAGAAAATAATTTTCAACCCAGAATTTCATATCCAGCCAAACTAAGCTTCATGAGTGAAGAAGAAATAAAATCCTTTCCAGACAAGCAAATGCTGAGAGACTTCATTACCACTACACTTGCCTTGCAAGAGATCCTGAAAGAAGCACTAAGTAAGGGAAGGAAAAACCAGTCCCAGCCATGCAAAAACACACCAAAATATAAAGACCAATGACACTATGAAGAAACTGCATCAACTAGTGTGCAAAATAACCAGCTAGCATCATGATGACAGGATCAAACTCACACATAACAATACTAACCTTAAATGTAAATGGACTAAATGCCCCAATCAAAAGACACAGACTGGCAAATTGGATAAACAGTCAAGACTCATTGTTGTGCTGTATTCAGGAGACCCATCTCACAGGAAAAGATACACACAGGCTCAAAATAAAGGGATGGAGGAAAATTCACCAAGCAAATGGAAAGCCAAAAAAGCTGCGGTTGCAATCCTAACCTCTGACACAACAGACTTTCAACCAACAAAGATCAAAAGGGGCAAAGAAGGGTATTACATAATGGTAAAGGGATTGATTCAACACGAAGAGAGCTAACTATTCTAAATATATATGCACCCAATTCAGGAGCACCCAGATTCATAAAATAAGTTCTCAGAGACCTACAAAGAGACTTAGACTCCCACAGAATAAGGGGGAGGACTTTAATAACCTACTGTCAATATTAGACAGATCAACGAAACAGAAAATTAACAAGAATATTCAGGACTTGAACTTACCTCTGGATCAAGTGGATCTAAAAGACATCTACAGAACTCTCCAGCTTAAATCAACAGAATATACATTCTTCTCAGTGCCACATATAACTGACCGCATAATTGGGAGTAAAAAACTCCTCAGCAAATGCAAAAGAACTGAAATCTTAACAAACAGCCTCTCAGACCACAGTGCAATCAAATTAGAACTCAGTATTAAGAAATTCACTCAAAACCACACAATTACACAGAAATTGAACAACCTGCTCCTGAGTGACTACTGGGTAGATACTAAAGTTAAGGCAGAAATCAAGAAGTTCTTTGAAACCATTGAGGACAAAGAGACAATGTATCAGAATCTCTCAGACACAGCTAAGTAGTGTCAAGTAAATTTGTAGCATTAAATGCCCACATCAGAAAGCTAGAGAGATCTCAGATCAACACACTAACATTACAATTAAAAGAGCTAGAGAGGCAAGAGCAAATTAATCTAAAAGCTAGCAGAAAACAAAAAATAACTAAGATCAGGGCAGAACTGAAGAAGACAGAGACACGAAAAACCATTCAAAAGAATTAATGAATCCAGGAACTGTTTTGTTTTTGTTTTTGTTTTTTTTTTAATTAACAAAATAGATAGACCACTAGCTAGACTAATAAAGAAAAAAGAAAAGAGTCAAATAGACACAATAAAAAATGATACAGGGGTTATCACCACTGACCCTACAGAAATAACAAACTACTATCAGAGAATATTATAAACACCTGAATGCAAAAAAAAAAAAGGAAAAGAAAATCTAGAAGAAACAGATAAATTCCTGGACACACACACTCTACCAAGACTAATCCAGGAAGAGGTCAAATCCCTGAATAGACCAGTAACAAGTTTTGAAATTGAGGCAGTAATTAATAGCCTACCAATCAAAAGATTCCAGGACCAGACAGACTGACAGCCAAATTCTACCAGAAATACAAACAGGAGCTGCTATCATTCTTTCTGAAACAATTTCAAACAATTAAAAAGGAGGGACTCCTCCCTACTTCATTTTATGAAGCCAGCAACATCCTGATAGGAAAACCAGGAAGAGGCATAACAAAATAAGAAAATTTCATGCCAGTATCCCTGATAAACATCGATGCAAAAATCGTCAATAAAATACTGGCAAACTGAATCCAGCAGCACATCAAAAAGTTTATAGTTGGCTTCATCCCTGGGATGAAAGGCTGGTCAATATACACAAATCAATAAACATAATTCATCACATAAACTGAAATAAAGGAAAAAAAACCACGATTACCTGAACAGATACAGGAAAAAAACTTTTGATAAAATTCAACATCCCTTCATGTGGAAAACTCTCAATAAACTAGGTATTGATGGAACATATCTCAAAATAATAACAGCTATTTATGACAAACCCACAGCCAACATCATATAAAAAAGGGCAAAAGCTGGAAGCATTCCCTTTGAAAACTGGTACAAGACAAGGATGCCCTTTCTCACCTCTCCTATCCAATACAGTATTGGAAGTTCTGGCCAGGGCAATTAGGCAAGAGGAAGAAATAGGCTGGGAGTGGTGGCTCATGCCTGTAATCCAAGTACTTTGGAGGCCAAGGCAGGCAGATCCCCCTGAGGTTGGGAGTTCAAGACCAGCCTGACCAACATGGTGAAACCCTGTCTTTAAAAAAAAAAAAAAAGAGGAAGAAATAAAGGTATTCAAATAGGAAGAGAGAAAGTCAAATTGTCTCTGCTCAAATCTCTCAGCATTTGCTTGTTGGGAAAGGATTTTCTTTTTCACTTATGAAGCTTAGTTTGGCTGGATATGAAATAAAGGGTATTCATACAAGCAAAGAGAAAGTCAAACTGTCTCTGGACATGATTTTGTATTTAGAAAATCCCATTGTCTCAGCCCCAAAACTCCTTAAGCTGATAAGCAACTTCAGCAAAGTCTTAATATACAAAAACAATGTTTACACCAACAGCAGGCAAGCAGAGAGCCAAATCATGAATGAACTCTCATTTGCAACTGCTACAAAGAAAATAAAATACCTAGGAATATAGCTAACAAGGGATGTGAAGGGCATCTTCAAGGAAAACTACAAACCACTGCTCAAGGAAATAAGAAAAGACACAAAAAAATGGAAAAATATTCCATCCTCATGGATAGAAAGCATCAATATGGTGAAAATGGCCATATTGCCCAAAGTAATTTATGATTCAATGCTATTCCCATTAAGCTACCATTGACTTTCTTCACAGAATTAGAAAAAAACTACTTTAAATTTCATATCGAATCAAAGAAGACCCTATATAGCCAAGACAATCCTAAGCAAAAAGAACAAAGCTGAAGGCATCACACTACCTGACTTCAAACCATACCTAAAAGGCTACAGTAACCAAAGCAGCATGGTACTGATACCAAAACAGATATACAGACAAATGGAACAGAACAGAGACCACAGAAATAACACCACACATCTACAACCATCTGATCTTTGACAAGTCTGACAAAAACAAGCAATGGGGAAAGGATCTCCTATTCAATAAATGGGGCTGGGAAAACTGGCTAGCCATATGCAAAAAACTGAAATTGGACTCCTTCCTTACACCACATACAAAAATTAACTCAAGATGGATTAAAGACTTAAATGTAAAACCAAAAACCATAAGAATTCTAGCAGAAAACCTAGGCAATACCATTCAGGACACAGGCATGGACAAAGACTTCATCATGAAAATGCCAAAAGCAATTGCAACAAAAGCCAGAACTGACAAATGGGATCTAATCAAACTAAAGAGCTTCTGCACAGCAAAAGAAACTATCATCAGAGTGAACAGGCAACAGAATGGGACAAAATTTTTGCAATCTACCCATCTGACAATTATCTAATATCCAGAATTTACAACATAAAACATTTACAAGAAAAAGAAAAAGAACCTAAAAGTGGGCAAAGGATATGAACAGACACGTCTCAAAAGAAGACATTTATGTAGCCAACAAACATATGAAAAAACCTCCACATCGCTGATCATTAAAGAAATGCAAACCAAAACCAGAATGAGATACCCTCTCATGCCAGCCAGAATGGTGATTCTTAAAAAGTTAAGAAACAATAGATAATGGCGAGGCTGTGGAGAAATAGAAATGCTTTTACACTGCTGCTGGGAATGTAAATTAATTCAACCATTGTAGAAGACAGTATGGCAATTCCTCAAGGATCTAGAACCAGAAATACCATTTGACCCAGCAATCCCGTTACTCAAAGAAATATACATCATTCCACTATAAAGGCGCGCGCGCACACACACACACACACACACACACACACACACACACACGTTTATTGCAGCACTATTTACAATAACAAAGTCATGGAACCAACCCAAATGCCCATCAATAAATGACTGGATAAAGAAATATGGTACATATATACAATGGAATACTAGGCAGCCATAAAAATAAATGAGATCATATCTTTTGCAGGGACATGGATGAAGCTAGACGCCATTATCCTCAGCAAACTAACACAGGAACAGAAAACCAAACACCGAATGTTCTCAGTCATAAGTGGGAGCTGAATAATCAGAATGCATGGACACAGGGAGGGGAACAACACACACCAGAGCCTGTTGGAGCTGAATAATCAGAACGCATGGACACAGGGAGGGGAACAACACACACCAGGGCCTGTTGGGGGTTGGGGAGTGAGGAGAGGTAACCTAGAGTACGGGTCAATAGGTGCAGCAAACCACCATGGCACACATATACCTATGTAATAAGCCTGCACCTTCTGCACATGAATCCCAAAACTTAAAGTAAAATAAATAAACAACAAGATACCATCTCACAACAGTCAGAATGACTATTATTAAAAAGTCAAAAACCAACAGATGCTGGTGAAGTTGTGGAGAAAAATGAATGCTTTTACACCGTTGGTGAGAGTGCAAATTAGTTCAACCATTGTAGAAACAGTGTGGCAATTCCTCAAAGACCTAGAGACAGAAATACCATTTGACCCAGCAATCCCATTACTGGATATATACCCGATATTCTATTATAAAGATACATGCACACGTACGTTCACTCCCATACTATTCACAATAGCAAAGATATGAAATTAACCTAAATGCCCATCAATGATAAAATGGATAAAGAAAATGTGGTACATATACACCATGGAAAACTATGCAGCCATAAAAAGGAACGAGATTACATCCTTTGAAAGGACATGCATTGGCCAGGTGCAATGGCTCATGACTGTAATCCCAGCACTTCATGAGGCTGAGGTGGGCAGATCACGAGGTCAGGAGATCAAGACCACTCTAGGCAACATGGTGAAACCCCATCCCTACTAAAATTACAAAAATTAGCTAGGCATGGTGGCATGTGCCTGTAATCCCAGATACTTGGGAGGCTGAAGCAGGAGAATCGCTTGAACCTGGGAGGTGGAGGTTGATGGCACCACTGCACACCAGCCTGGTGAGAGTTAAGACTCCTTCTCAAAAAAAAGGGGGGGGGGGACATGGATGGAGTTGGAAGCCATAACCGTCAGCAAAGTAATGCAGGAACAGAAAACAAAATACCACATATTCTCACCTATAAGTGGAAGCTGAACAATGAGAACACATGAACACAGTGAGGGGAACAATACACACTGGGACCTGTGGGGCAGCAGGGGAATGGGGAAAGGGAGAGCATCAGGGAGAATGATGAATGCTGAGCTTAATACCTAGGTGATGGAATGATCTGTGCAGCAAACCGCCATGGCACACGTTTACGTATATAATAAACCTGCATATCCTACATATGTATCCCTGAACTTAAAATAATAAGGAAAAAATTAATAAATAAAAATAAATATCCTGCTTAAAAGTTATCCCACATCCTCCCAAAAAGAGCTACACTTGTTCCTAATTTCATACACTTCTCAAAGAAAACCTACCAAATCTATGAAACTCAAAAGGAAAGAAGGTAAAAGAGAACACTCACTGAGTGACAGTTCTACACAAGTACCAGAGAAAGAAGGTATTTAATTAAATCTTTTCTTATTGTGCTTAGCTCTGAGGGTCTCTGTGTACTTACTTACACATCATTTGCATTTTAATCTATTTGACTTGAAAGTTTGCATTTTTTAAAGACTACACTGCCACTGCTTTATAATGTCCAAAGCTACTATTAATAGATACATATTCCTAGATAGAATTCCTGCTTTGAAGGTGGGTATAGGCAATGGAGGATGGAGGAGGAACTCCTTGAATTTCAATTGCTGACTAGTGCCAGCAGATCAAGTCCAACATACATCTACCAGTTTTCTTATCTTTAACTAAATGCAACCAATCAGAAAAACCTCAGCCAATGCAGTGTATATTTAAAGGTGAAATTATGTTTCGGAAAAAAAAAGCTTGGAAATGACAATGTTATCTCCAGCTATCTCAGAGAATTTAAACAAAAAAGCAAACTGCAAATAAATTTTAAATGAATAGTACTCTAAGAAACCAGGCAATTCCCAGAAGAGATGTTAAGTACATACAAATTTTATCTCTGAAAATACAGATCACAAGGAAAAAAAAAAAAGCCAGCAGCTATTTGAAAATAAAAGAGAATAAAGAGGCATAAGAACCAAATGCAATCCATGAAACCTATCTGAATCCTGTAACAAATATATATATATATTTAGGGATAACTGGGGAGATCTGAATATGAACCACTGCATTAAACATTATTATGGTTTGAATGTATGTGTCCCTCCAAAATTCAACTTAACCCCAAGGTGACAGTATTAAGAGTAGGGGCCCTCAGGAGGTGATTAGGCCATGAACGATCTATACTCATATATAGAATTAATGCCCTATAAAAGAAGCTACAGAGAGCTGCACTCTCCCTTCGCAGTTCCATCCCTCCTGTCATGAGGTCACCAAAAAGGAACATCTATGAAGAACAAGCCTCCTCCAGACACTAAACCTGCTGATGTCTTGATGTTGGACTTCCTAGACTCCATAACTATGAGAAATAAATTTCCATCGTTTATAAATTACCCTGTCCCAGGTATTTTCTCATAGCAGCCAAAACGAACTAAGACAAATATATTCTTAATGTTAATGGTTATTTTCTTATATATGACATTGGTACTATAATTGTGTAGAAAATTATCAATTTTCTTAGGATCTGCATGCTAAAAGTTTTAAGTTATTCTGATGTCTTTAACATTGTTTCAAATGATTTTTTAAATATATAAATATGTAAAAAGAGAAAATGTGGCAAAATGTTAACAGTGAGTCTAGATAAATGGTAACATAGGTATTCATTGTCCTATACGTTCAATTTTGATGTAGCACTGAACATTTTCAAAATGAATGTTGAAAGGAGAGAAATAGAGAAAGCATGAGAGGAGGCCAGTTTGTAGCATAATGAATTAAAGCAGCACTAGTCTCAACAATCATGAAAATCAGCTACATGATCTTGGGCAGGTCACAGAACCTCTCTAGGTCCCAGGTAAAGGAGAAGGAAGTGGAATAATCTCCAAGGCATTTTTCAGCTATACAATCCCATTATTCTAGTAGTACCTCTCAGTTCTAAACCTCAAAAGATAACCATATGCAAAGAAGAAAAAATAGAACTGTTGTAAGGATAAAAATAAGATAGTTAAAACAGACAACCAAATGCCTTTTATATAGAACACAAACAACTACTAACTCTTTTTTGAGAAAATATGTGAAAAATTCTTCAGAGGGACGGGTGCAGTGGCTCACGCCTGTAATCCTAGCACTTTGGGAGGCGAAGGTGTGTGGATCATGAGATCAGGAGTTCAAGGCCAGCCTGGCCAACATGGTAAAACCGTGTCTCTACTAAAAACACAAAAATTAGCCAGGTATGGTTGCAGGAGCCTGTAATTCCAGCTACTCGGGAAGCTGAGGCAGAGGATTGCTTGAACCTGGGAGACAGAGGCCACAGTGAGCTGAGATTGCGCCACTGCACTCCAGCCTAGGTGACACACTGAGACTCCATCTTAAAAAAAAAAAAAAAAAAATTCTTCAGAGAAAAAATGAAACATAGGAGTACTGATGAATTTAGAAGAAACAAATAATACATAGATTTATTTTAATGTTTATTCCATTTCATTTTACACCTAAAATAACAATCCTAAGAAGTTGAATATAAATATCCTCTGATGAAGCTTTAAAACCAAAAAGATAATAAATGAACTTCCTAGGAATTTAGACAAGCTAGATGCTTTCAAGTGAGGTTAGTATGACATACATCTAAGGATGGGATGCTTGAAAATCTCCAAATAGGCCAGGCACTGTAGCTCACAGCTGTAATCCCAACACTTTGGGAGGCTGAGGTGGGAGGATGGCTTGTGCTCATCCTAGGCAACCTAACAAAACTCTGTCTTTGTCTCAAGGCTGCAATGAGCTGTGATTGAGCAACTGCACTCCAGCCTGGGCAATACAGCGAGACTCTGTCCCACAAAGAAATAAAAAAGAAAATCTTCAAAATAAAATAATAATAAAATTACATATTAGAACTTTGAATTAACAGTCTGAGAAGAGTTCAGATTAGCCAAAAATCTTAAAACAATTATCTCTTTTAAAAGAGCACAAGGGAGAGTAGACTTAAAACTCAGTATAAAAATATAGACCAATTATTTTCACTTCCAGAAAGACTCTGAAGTCACATAAAATTCAACTCATCATTAATTAAAAATCATACAAGGCCAGGTGCGGTGGCTCATGCCTGTAATCCCAGCACTTTGGGAGGCCGAGGCAGGCGGATCACCTGAAGTTGGGAGTTCAAGACCAACCTGATAAACATGGAGAAACTCCATCTCATCTAAAAATACAAAATCAGCTGGGTGTGATGGTCCATGTCTGTAATCCCAGCTACTCGGGAGGCTGAGGCAGGAGAATTGCTTGAACCCAGAAGGTGAAGGTTACAGTGACCCAAGATCATGCCATTGCACTTCAGTCTGGGCAACAAGAGTGAAAGTCCATCTCAAAACAAAACAAAACAAAATTAAATCATAATAAACTAATTATCATTGGGAAAAAAGGCAAAATAAAGTAATAACTAGTACATGTTACAAATTTGCCAAATGCTTTATTTCCAGCACTAATATTATTTCTAGCACTATAGCTAATTGTCTTTTAGTAAAATAAGCAATCCATCAGTTAACAGGATAGTTTTCTAAAAGGTTTCTGTATATCAGCTTTTAATCAGCTGCTCAAAAACCAAAATTCTTGAAGTCATCCTTGAGTATGTTCTCTCTCTTTCTTTCCATGCCCAAACAAAATATAAGTCCTATGAGTTCTGTCTCAAAAAAACACACACAAAAAATGCATCTCTAATCCATCCATCTTGCTCTTATTGCTACCACCATCATGCAGGCCACCACTATCTTACCTCAGCTCCTAAAAGCCAGCTTTCACTTTCATTTCAACCAGTCCATGTCTCACATAGTATATAAAATGATACAAAATGCAAACTTTAGGCCAAAACCTTCAAAGCCCTAAATATTTGTATAACCTCTTCCTACCCACATCTGCCTCTTTCACTATGTCAACCGCACTGGTATTTTTTGGTTCCTCAAATTCACCAAGCTCTTTCCTCATTCAGGGTCTCTGCACACAGTATTCCTTCTAATGAGAATGCTCTTCCAGTCAAAAACAACTCCCTTCCCCTGCCCCAACACACATACATTACTCACTCTTTAAATAGCTCCTTCTCATAAAATAGGTCTCATCTTAAATATCAACCCCTCAGAGGAGCCTTATATGAACCTAACTAAAGTAGATTCCACCCCCTCATTTCCAAATTATCTGTGTTTGTGCTTTCCTTAAAAAATTGTAGTATAATTCATAATTGTTTTGTCAATTTATTTTTTAACCTGTCCCCTCTCCCAGAACGTAAGGGTGAAAATAAGGACGGAACATCCAGCTTATTCATCATTACATTCACTGAAGCAGCATATTGTATGATACTTAGAAGAATATCGATGTACCTCAAATGAATTAATGAAATAGTCAATGAATATGTGATTTGACAATGAGGTTAACAATGC
This sequence comes from Sapajus apella, assembly GCF_009761245.1. NCBI lineage: Eukaryota > Metazoa > Chordata > Mammalia > Primates > Cebidae > Sapajus > Sapajus apella. The sequence goes on from NW_022436941.1 coordinate 31,914,312, forward strand.
TATTAATGGAAATACAGAAACCAGAACAAAGTGCAAGTGTTTGAGAAGAAAAATATGGTATGTTCAGTTTGGTGCCAAGTGGTAAAACACAGGACTGGTGGGCACACAGGCTGAGGAAGAGATATAGATTGGGGTTCTGCTAATTATAAGTGTTAGTTGAGAAAAATAATTATGTCACAAATGAGATAAAATCACTGAGATAAATGACAAGCAAAAAATAAATAAACACAAATACAAAATGATCATAGCCTACACAGATAGGAGAATAATCTAACATAAAGAACACTACAAAATCAAGACAAGTCACAACTTCAGAGACCCAAAATAAAAAATGTTTTAGTAACTTGCTAAGAAGAGTAAAGTAATCCTACCTTACTACTGTTCATTGCTGGTCATGCCTTAGCTAAAGTAGCGACTCCATGCTGAGATGTCACACGTTAGGGACGAAGAAGACACTTGAGAAAACGTCCAGTGAAGTCTAGCGAAAATGATCATACGTCTAGCCAAAAAAACATGAGCTGCAAGAAGAAATTCAAGAAGTCAGAACTGTTCACTACAGGTAAAGAGATTAAAATGTACACTTTCAGTATACTTGGCTATTCCTGGAAATCAACTGTGGCAGCTTATGACAATTGCTGCATTAAGAATGCTACACGTACTTATCTATCCATTGCTTACTCTCTCCCCTATCTTTCTCTAACTTTCCAAAAGAGTAATGTATTTTTACCTTCTCCTCCAATCTGTTCCCTCAGTTTTCAAGAGATAATTCATGTTTTTCTCCATTTTTACATCATAAAACTAACTTCAGGTTTGAAACACACCAGGCACAGTGGCTCCCATCTGTAATCCCAACACTTTGAGAGGCCAAACTGGGAGGATGGCCTGAGTCAAGGAGTTCAAGTCCAGCCTGGGCAATATACTGAAACCCAGTCTCTACAAAAAGTTTAAAAATTAGTTATGCATGGTGGCACACACCTGTAGTCCCAGCTATCTGGGAAGATGAGGTGGGAAGATTACTTAGCCAAGGAGTTTGAGGCTGCAGTGAGCCATGATTACGCCACTGCACTTCAACTTGGGTGTCAGGGCAAGACACTGTCTCAAAAACCAGTTTGAAAGGCATCAGAAGAAGCCAGTGATTATACTTGTTAAAATATTATTATAGGCTAAACTAGTAATTTAGTACATAAGAAAAACTTTTTCAAAGGCTGGGGAAGGTTGGGGAAGGATTCCCCCAGCAAACACAAACTTCTTTGCCTCATATGCTTTGTTTGTTTGAGATGGAATCTCACTGTGTCGCCCAGGATGGAGTGCTATGGCATGATCTCGACTCACTGCAGCCTCTGCCTCCCAGGTTCAAGTGATTTATTGTGTCTCAGCCTCCCAAATAGCTGGGATTACAGGCATGTGCCATCAGCTGATTTTTGTATTTTTAGTACAAACAGGATTTCACCATGTTGGCCAGGCTGGTGTTGAACTCCTGACCTCAGGTGATCGGCCTGCCTCGGCCTCCCAAAGTGCTGGTAGGCGTGAGCCACCGCATCTGGCTTCTGCCTCATATGCTTCAGTATGCCAAAGTATGACCCTTGAATTAACTGTTCTCCCCTCAGTTCTTAAAAACTGTGAACGCTTCTGAGAGGTTTTTTGGTCACTGACTCTCTCCTTTATCACTGATGTCAATATATGCAGTTTACAGCCCTGTTACAACTTCTCACTTTTTGCTTGTATCCTCCTATTTTTAATCTCATCTTCCTGGCTTATCATAAGCTCTTCCCTTCTTCCAAGCTCTTTTTGTTTGTTTGTTTGCCTATTCTGTTTCCCGTCATTTCCCCTACTTCCTTGACTTTCACGTGAATCAGATGACATTCCATAAAAGTTACCAACAAGATTACTCCTTTCCTTCTGGTCAGGAAACAGATCAAACACAGTATGTTAGGCATATTCTCCAACTCTACTTTCCTAATATTTTAACCATTTCCAAAGGGTGCCTTTGTCCCCAGGAAAGTATTTTATTCCCTTCTAGATATAGCAAAGCTCCTAAAGCTAGAATTGGTTGGAAATCTAATCTACATATAATTAAAGTGTTAATAGATTTCTCTTCTTCCACAAAACTGTGACATGATTGAGAAAGAAATTTCTATCTTCATACAGCAGCTTGCAAAATACCTGGGACACAGTAGCCATCAAACAAGTGACTACCAAATGAATGAAATTCCAAAATGAATTATGGTTTCCTCTGATTTGTACACTTTGGTGTAAAGTTAGGCTTCAACAAGAGTTGTTATATAAAATGATAAAATTCATGACAAAATTATTTTTAAATATAAAAATTTTAATGATGGCCAGATAAGGTGGCTCATACCAGTAACCTCAGCACTCTCAGAGGCCAAGGCAGGAGGATCACTTGAGTCTAAGAGTTCCAAACCCTCCTGGATAGCATAGTGAGAGCTCATCTCTACAAAAAAAAAAAAAAAAAAAAAAAAAAAAACAAAAATTATGGCATGGTGGCATGTACCTGTAGTCCCTGCTACTTGAGAAGTTAAGGTGGGAGGATCACCAGAGGCCAGAAAGTTGAGGCTGCAGTGAACAATGAGTGTGCCACTGCACTCCAGCCTAGGCAATAGAGTGAGACCCTGTCTCAAAAAAAAGAAAAAAATTCAGTCATGACTTCACTTTTATACTGCTTTCAATATATCATCTTTAATTAAACCCCCAGGGTATAGTTCAGTAAACAGTATTACTCATACAGCTTTCTGAGGAACAAAACACTTTCTATATACATTCGATTCTACTCCAAAGATAAACCCAAAAATCACTGGATCATCCAATTCATATTAAAAATGTTTAAACTCTCTTCTCTATCAGCAAAGATAGTAGCGTTACTTAGAATTCCCTGTTCTGGTCTCTCACTTTGCTATGAAAATAGTTATTTCCACAGTCCTAAGTTAAAGAAAGACAATTATTCAACTGAGATTCCATTCCTAATATTGAGCAGTGTCAAGTTTCTTGCTCAGGAAAGTTAGTCAACCGTAGTCCCAGCTACTCAGGAAACTGAGACAGAGGGATCAGTTGAGCCCAGGAAGTCAAGGCTGCAGTGAGCTGTGATAGCACCACTGTACTCCAGCCTGGGTAAGAGAGCAATACCCTGTCAAAAAAAAAAAAAAAAAAAAAAAGAAAGAAAGAAAGAAAACAAAGCAAAGAGAAAAGAAAGCCAGCTAGTCAAAGCACCCATGTATTATGCCTCAATCTCCAACTCAGGCTTTACTGTAATTTTTATTTTTCAATGAAATAAAAAGCATTTTTCTTTGATATTGAAATGATGTGGGTTAAAAGTAACAACTTTTTTTGGTGGCATCTCTAAATGGAACTTTTTAAAAATCAAACTACTATAAAGCCATGAATCAAAAAAATTATATTCCTTGTGTTACTTCAAAGGTATTATCATGCTTACTAGACTCAGCAAAGGTTTCCACACATAACAGTTGAAAATGCATAATTACTACTTTCTAGTGTACCTTAATCTTCCCCACCAACTTCCTCAGTTACACATACTATCATCTCTAACTCACATTCATAGTCTAAAAGCAGTTCCTATTCTTAAAATATGCTTCTCTTCACAAATGGGACTAGGGTGATGCAAGAGAAATACCTGGGGTGCAAAATTTAAGGAGATACTCTCAGGATCATGCAAGTGCCACCCTGCAGTTGCATGACCCTAAAAGTGATTATGTCTCACATTTTGTGTCCTTAGGCAACTCTGTTGCCTTACCCTAGTCCTGGATCTACTTCTCTTTCCCATCTCTGCTCTCCCCACTTCTCTAATAAATATCCCCTTAGTTTTTCAAAACCCAATTCTGATAAACCAAGTGTCTGTTTTAAACAATGAATTTGCCAAATATCTATTTTAAACAATGAATTTAAGTATACTTTTACAACAATTTAAAATTATGTTTTCGAAGAAAATTTCTTATTCATGATATGTGAAGGTGAAAAATAGACAAAGTAGTTATATATGGTAAGATTCTATTTTTTTAAATGTGAGTTGCATGTGCATGTAAGTAACAGACCTGTGTGGTTTTTTTACTCTGAAGCATCTATCTCCCTTTCTTTTGGTAGCAGCATCTTAATTTTCTTTTCCCAAACTATCTTCTTATCATCAACCCACATGGTTTGGGTGGCATTAATCACTAGCATTCTAATGTTTCTGGGGTAGGAACAAAACCCAGTTCTGGGAAATGAGCATATTCCCTCTCACAAGCAGTAGTTCAGGAATAGGTACATTACCTAAATTGGACAGATAATACTGAAGCCCAACATTTTTTCCAGAAGCTAATCAAGAAGGAAAGATATCTTTCAGCCAAGGTTGCTAAACTGAAAGACGTTAAGTACCTACTGGACAATCAAGCAACCTAAACAAAGAACCAAGAGAAAAGAACTAGAAAAATGTCTGAAAATATTTTGTCCCTAATCTGAGTTCAGATGTAAATAGATGTTAACTGCTGAAATTCAAAATTACTGCAGGGAAACAATTCACTCTGCATTTCTTATATTCCTGCATAGAATCTTCTGAGAAAAATGTACTACAAATGGATATTTACATAACAGACAGCCTTAGAAGCTAAAGATAGTATCTCCCTAAAGATAGAAACCTCCAAAAAGCTTTGGAGAAATTAAGCCCTCTCCCTCCCCTCCCTGGAAGCAACTACTTACATTCTAGGGTAAGAAACCTAAAGATACCTTCTCCCTCACCTCTGGAAGAGTTGCGCTTAATGAGTAATCTCTCTCGTTCTGCAGGGGAGGATGGCAGATGTGCCAACACCCTATACAAGCTTGGAGTCTCCTAATTTCAAGGCTCCTCTCCTGTGATGCAAATCTGCTGCATGTGTGGGTAGACGTCTCACCCTCATCACATTGCTCTGTCACAGAGATGCGGCAGGGAGACCCAGCACTATGGTATTTCTCTGGCAACTGCTTTTGCTGTAATAAACCCTCTGAGTCTCTGACCCAGGGCTCTTCTATTAATGTCATGTATATAAAAGTATGGCAAGGTAACTTGCTTGTTTGCAAGCAGGGTATTCTCAGTCCCATCAGTGTTTCAGAGTTAATGGTCACTTAAGGGGACACATTATTTTTTGTTAATTTGTCCAACAAATATTTGCTGAAAGCCTACTAAGCTATCTGTGTGCCATGAGTTTTCCTATGCAACAGGTAAAAATTCTTTCCCTACACATATACACCATGGAATACTATGCAGCCACAAAAAAAAAAAGGATGAGTTCATGTCCTTTGCAGAGACACGGATAAAACTGGAAACCATCATTCTCAGCAAACTGACACAAGAACAGAAAACCAACCACCGCATGTTCTCACCCATAAGTGGGTGTTGAACAATGAGAATGCACAAACACAAGGAGGGGAACATCATACACTGGGCCTGGGGGGTTAGGGGGCTAGAGGAAGAAGAGCAGGGGGAGGGGGGATAGGGAAGGGATGGCATTAGGAGAAATACCTAATGTAGATGATGGGGTGATGGATGCAGCAAACCACCACCATGGCTTGTGTATACCTACGTAACAAACCTGCACGATCTGCACATGTACCCCAGAACTAAAAGTATAATATAAATAAATAATAAGATATAGACACAACACGGTTAGCCAGGAGCATGAATATTTTAGGGTCTTGCTTCTAATAAGAAGTCATCTCAGCAAAACTGCAAATATTTCAAAACAGACCTTCAGAATCGCTCCCAAATAGCTGAAACTTCTACTAAATCCAAGACATTAATAGTTTACTATATTTAGACTTTTACCATTTATATTTATTTCAGGTTTAGAGTATGAAACACCCAAGTTCAAATCCCAATATCATTTTATAACTCGGTCTCCTTGGATAAATGATATGACCTAATATTGGTTCCAGATCACAAAAAGAAAATTCAAGCCATCGAATTCATAAAATCAAAAGAAATGTACAAAAGTGCATTGCACTTTTGTAGGCACTAAAGAAATGTTAGTGCCACCACCATTATGATATATCTGAATCCGTGTAATTTACTAAAAGACTTAAAACTTATATTGACAGAAACTGTTTCTACCTGAGAAGTTAAAATGTTGAGGAGGAGAAAAAAAAGAACTTTATATAAACAAAAACAAAACAAAAAATGTGTGTGGGAGTAGGAGGAAAGAACTGGCTTCCTGCTTTGTAAAAAGTTTCTATCATTTATAAATCTACATAAAGATTCTTACACATCATCCCCAACATAAATGCTTGCAAAAAACTGGAATACTGACATACCATTAATTAATTATATATTATCATATTACTAATAGGTTATATGGATCCATAATTAGGTAATTACATATTATCATTATATGTTATCATTAATAATTATCTGAAACTACATTGTTTAGTTCCCCTTAATTTCTCTATTATAGCAAATTTATTAAATATATAAAAAGTAGACAGGCATCACAAAGTAATGGTACTTAGCCAAATATATGAATTTGCAGTAAATTCAGAATGGATGGGAAATGTGATAGTGACTGGGTTTGCCATATTAGAAAGTCCATCACATAATTCTATACTGAAACAAAGAAAAAAAGGTGATGCCTGGAAATATTTCCTTTGTTCCTGGTAAAGCAAAGTTTGCAAAACCTTAGTGAAAATTAAAATGATGGTTAACCTATATAGGAATGTACATAGAAACCACGTAAGTCTAAAAGAACTATAATTCAAGAGAAAGTCAAGATACCATATATTTTCTTTTTTTTGATACGGAATTTCTCGCTCTTGTCACCCACACTGGAGTGCCATGGGGCAATCTCAGCTCACTGCAACCTCTGCCTCCCAGGTTCAGGCAATTCTCCCGCCTCAGCCCCCCAAGTAACTGGGATTACAGGCATGTGCCACAATGCCCAGCTAATTTTTATATTTTTTTAGTAGAGACAGGGTTTCACCGTGTTGGCCAGGCTGGTCTCAAACTCCTGACCCCAGGTGATCCACCCACCTCAGCCTCCCAAAGTGCTGGGATAACAGGGGTGAGCCACAGCACCCAGCCAACACCATATATTTTCATGAAACAAGATACGGTATAGCTGCTAGGGTGGCTATTGACCCATTTGTTATCAAAACTAAACACTGCTAGAAGTGTCAAATGCACTTTTATTTGTATAATGTGAAACTAACAAGAGAGCCCACAGGACACATGCTACAGAAATATTCAACTCCAAGAAGAAAACATCCAAGAAACAGCAGCATACAGAAAGCATTACAGCAACCAAGGACTAACCATTGTGACAATGCAGGAAGTTTTGTGATTAAGCCATAAATGATCTTTTATTCAAACCATAAGTATACAAGGGTCAAGAATAACAACAATTGCCTGTATACAAATAATGTAATGCAAGGTTGTCTAGCCTTCATTTCAGAAGCAAAAAAATTAATAGTTTTAATGACTCGGGTCCTACTTACAGGATTGTACGAGTCTGAAGGGATCATTTAAATCTTCCCACTAAATTTGACCGTATTTTACGGAAGTGGTTACATCCTAGATTCACAAAGGTTTCAAGAAATACCACTTGCAAATATCAAAAGGTCTACTGAACATAGTTTTTCTAAGTCTTCACTTAGAACTGTATATTATACATTGTACTTCTACTAGGATGAGTGATTTAAGTTCTATTCATAGTAATGCAAAGATACTTTTCTGACTGAGCCAATGTAAAGGGCATTTTTATATTCTAAGTGCCTAGAAAATAAAAATTCTAGTACTGTTTCTACTTACCTAAAACTGCGAGTCCCACTATAGAAATAGCCTTTTTGCAAGTAAAATGATGTATACTGGAAAACTAACTTCAATTTTTCCAAAATAATTAGTGTTATTCTAGTCACAATAAAGACTAAGGTACTGTCACCCATATATTTTTAAATGTTCATTAAGCTATTTGAACTTTTAGATGCAGGACTCTATAAATTACATAAAATCAGTATAATAATATTTTCTTCTGTCGCATTATAAGAATTATAAAAATAACTAGAGGGACATTCATTTTAGGAAAATGTGGAAATAACTTGGGTCTCTAAAGAATTGTAAGGTATGTCTTCAGTATATGTTACTAACAATACTTATACACTTTTTTTTTTTTTTGAGACAGGGAATCACTCTGTTGCCCAGGCTGAAGCACAGTGTTGCTATGATAGCTCAATGCAGTCTTGAACTCCTGGGCTCAAGGAATCCTCCTACCTTAGCCTCCTGAGTAGTAGTACAAGCACATGCCATCACATCTGGCTGATTTTTGTTTATTTTTTTGTAGAGATGGGGTCTCATTATGTTATCCAGGCTGTTCTTGAACTTCTAAGCTCAAGTGATCCTCTCATTTCAGCCTTCCAAAGTACTGTGATTATAGGCATGAGCCACTGTACCCAGCCCACATTTTTTTAATGACTCACTTTCTCCAATAAATCAGAGTAGATTCAAGTTTATACCCATAATGATCTCACACTCAATCATCTGCATTCTAATATGCTTTCTTGAATAGGAAAAAGAAAGTGAATTAGAGCTCACAAGCTAGAAAACTGCACAGTGGACACAGTGGAATACGCCACACATGTAAATATCTTGTACCTGGATGGGAAAAATATATAAGAAACACTGACTTAGATCACAAAATCTGTTTTACTGCTGGATGAGAACATAAGGACTCTAGTTCAACGCCTAACTCAATTCATTGCTTACTTCTCTGCACAGGATAACTATAGGTTGGTCTGTCCATTTAAATGGTATGTTTTTTAAGAATCAGAACCCTACACTTACAGGACACAAAATCTGAAATAGGGATATCTGTAAAACACTGTTCCTTAAAAAATAATCATATATATCAGTAGGAGGTGGAAAAGATACAACTAATATACAAATAAGGGTATTATTAAATTTAAAAATAAAGTTTAAATTTTAAACAGATTGAGAAAATGTGGTTATGGGAGCACTAGTTAGAGATTTAAGACAGTAACATGTAGCTAATACCTGTGGTTTAAATGAAAGGAACTTAGGGCAACCATCCAAAAACATGATCATCCAGGGAAGAAGAAAAATAAATCAGGAATCCAGACAAACTGGCCATATTTTGGGGTTAAAAACCATTTAAAGTAAATTTATAATTATCCCTACTGAGATACAATAATCTAAGCATTATAAAAAGAACAGCTAATCTGAGATATTTCTAATTATTTGTTTTATTTGTATAAATGCAAATGTCATTCAACTTAAGTAAATTTAATGTACATTATATTTTAATTTCTTATGTCTGAAACAAGGATTTTGAGGATGGTATAATAAACATATTAATACAAAAGGAGATAAAATCAATGCTCCCATGTAAGTAACTGAATACAGAAGATGAATACTTCCAAAATCTTACCTATGTTGTCTCATTTCTTCTATGTAACAAGCTAGTGCAGTAATTTTAATATCCCTATGTAACAGATGAGAAAATGATGACTTAAAGAGATAAAATAACTTGTCAAGATCCCACAGAAGAGAAACTGGAACTAAAACCCCAATTATCTGATTCTAAAATACATGGCTCTTCTTTTCACTACACTTTGCAACGTAGTAAGGAACACCTACATAAAATGTCCAGTCTTTTTATACCTACTAAAAAAAGTGACAATATGAAGTTTATAATGAATGGTGATAATGAACAGACTGAAAATTAGTAATAATCTAATATAAATATTTAAGAAATTATTCCAAATTATGCATGACATTAAATTTTTTAAAGCTGAATTATGTAATATCCTGCAAAAATTGAGAAATCTGAAATATTCATAGAAAAGGACCAAGTAAACTTTGTTTTACCTAGATATTCTGAATTCTAAAGAAAAAACATGGCCCCATATTTTGTCAGCCATACAGCAGTTTTATACGGTAAACTAAAATTATACTTACAGAATAAGAAAAAGTAACTGCTTGGGTCTAATTCCTTTGTTCTGACTCTAATCTATCCTCTATTTATTCTTCTCCATTTTTCCCCCAGATCTAGGAGGCCTCTTCTAATTTAGGGTAGCAGCCTTGAGTTCCAGAACTCTTAACAGATTTTGATGCAAATGTAGATACACTGAAATGAAAACCATAAAGTTGCAACAATTGGTAGAGTATTACAGAAGAAATCAAAGTTTTGGTTGGTTTCCAAATCATTATGGTAGAATAACGGGTGACTTCTCTTTCTTCTCTATATCAATTTCTTCTGAATCGATTATAAGGCATTTAACTTTTATAATCAAACAAAAATAGGAAAGGAGTAAAAAAGGGAAGAAGGTAGGGAGGGAAGGGAAAATTGGAGCCTTGATTTTTAAAAAAAACTAAGTGTTTCTGAATTCACTGAATCTCCAACTGAAGTTATAAAACTATGACCTACTTGTTCCCCCTCTCAATAGCATGATAGGTTAACCATACATAAGCATGCCAAAGACAAATAGAATGTGGAAAATAATAATAAATCATTCCAGAGATCTATAAATTCTGAGACATAGCTCTTAATGTTTAAGAAATTATTATATGAATGAGGTACGTATGAAAAACCTATTTAGGGTACACAAAAACTAAAAAGCAAGATTCAAATACTTAAAAGTAGTGTGCAGGAATTTCCCAGGTATAGAAAAATTACAAATATACAAATGTGTGAATTTACCCATTTCCACTTATTTCTTTACTATAAATTGAAGTTTTATATCAAAATATTCCTCAGAACCATGAGACAACACCTAAGAGAGTTGAGTTCTGTTGAAATACTAACTTCAATGTCTCTAGATAATTACTTCAGTCTCCATGAAGCAGTTCTACTAAAAGAAAGTTCACATTTGTAAGCTTTTTCCATTACAAAAGTACATTCTTTTGTTGTTGTTGTTTTTTGTTTGTTTATTTGTTTGAGACAGTCTTGCTCCGACGCCAGGCGCCAGGCTGGAGTGCAGTGGCGTGATCTCGGCTCACTGCAACCGCCACCTCCTGGGTTCAAGCAATTCTCCTGCCTCAGCCTCCCGAGTAGCTGGGACTACAGGCGTGCGCCACCACGCCCAGCTAATTTTTTGTATTTTTAGTAGAGACGGGGGTTTCACCATGTTGACCAGGATGGTCTCGATCTCTTGACCTCGTTATTCACCCGCCTCGGCCTCCCAAAGTGCTGGGATTATAGGCGTCAGTCATCACGCCCGGCCTAAAAAAGTACATTCTTACTCCAAATGAACAGACATAAGATTAATCCAATTTATCAAGTTTGCTACCAAAATTTCACATAATTGATAGTTCCTTGGACTTCCCTCCAAAAAATGTTCATTTATAAATCAAGTACAAAACTATAATCTATTTACCTGAGTCCAATTTTAAAGCAAAACTTTTATTTATTCATCAAACTTCCTTTTTTCAGATTACCAAAATGCAGTTTACTCATTTGAGCCTTGATTACAAAGACGATGACTTTCTACTCACTCACAAGACTGCCTTGAACAGTCTCATGTAATTAAGTTACTATAGTTTTAATAAGTATAATTCCCATTTACAAATTAAAAAAAGCACCTTATGATAATTTGGTAGGGTGTATATACATGGATATTACATATCCATGTATATACGTATGCTGGGTTTTTTTCTTTATCTTTTTTTGAGACAGAGTTTCGCTCTTGTTGTCCAGGCTGTAGTGCAATGGCGTGATCTCGGCTTACTGTAACCTCCCCCTTCCGGGTTCAAGCGATTCTCCTGCCTCAGCCTCCCAAGTTGCTGGGATTACAGGCATGCGCCACCACACCCAGCTAATTAGGTATTGTTAGTAGAGACGGGGTTTCTCCATGTTGGTCAGCTGGTCTTGAACTCCCGACCTCAGGTGATCCTCCTGCCTCGGCCTCCCAAAGTGCTGGGATTGCAGGCATAAGCCACCGTGCCAGGTCACAAATGCTGGTTTTTTAAGCTTGATCATTTTAGTTCCTCTATTCCTTAATGTTTACTGTGTAACAGTGGTCTTGAAATCATTATTGCTAAATATATAGGTGGTAGGTACAACTCGACTCTTCTGCATTGTTTGAAATTTTTCATAGTAAAATAGTTGAGAAAAAACTGGCAAATTTGAAATGTTCACAATCCAGGTTTATAGTAACATCTACACTGAAGATGAAATGTGATTTATCTTCCAAAGCCTGAATTATTTCTTTTGGACTAACGATATCAACCTTTGAAGTAGGCAGAAGCTCCATAAACTTGACACTACAGTTTTAGATGATGCTAAAACTTTGTAGTTTAACTATGTTAGTTTTAACTATGTTAATGCTGTCAATAATCAATGCAGAAGAGAAATAGATCTTCACCCAAGATCTTTCAAAGATGAAAACAGAACTATGCCTGTGTACTCTCTTAATATATTCCCAACATCTTTGGAAGCATAATAATCTTGGCTCAAAAGTACTAGCAGAAAAGGTTTCCTGAACAACAAATAGATACACTCTGCCTTCCGCTGCAGTGACTGACAAACCTGGAGCTATTTACAAATGTCTTCTTAAAGGCAACATAAGTATACCAGGACTACAAATTAACGCACTATACAGATTTTGCAATACTTTTTTTTTAATCCTGTTCTCATTCCACATGTAGATTGAAAAGTATTTTCTAATCTTTAATCATTAAAATAGTTTTGATCTATTCTCTTACTGATTTTTCTGTTACACTTTTATATAGGTGACTTCATCCGAGAAATGCATCTTAAAATACCTGGAGAAAAGGAAAATGGCAGTACACCTTTACAGCAGTTTATGTCAAAGTGATAGTGAGATCACCATTAATACATGCAACTTCATCTGAATTAAAAAGATTAAAAAGCTTCTCCTTTTTTAACCATAAGGCGAAGGAAAAATGTAAGACTACCAGTCTTAACAAATTATTAGATTTTGGATTACACTGCAGTGGATAGCAAAATCGCTAGATTTTGGATTACACTGCAGTGGATAGCAAAATCGCAAACGTACAAAGTAAAAAGTGCCCACCTCACAGTAAACTCAATTTGTGGAAGAAGTACCCTGTCCCTATTAACACAACCCAATGAGCGTATTCAGAAACTCGATCCTAAGAGAAACTCTAAGGCAGAAAGAGGATCCCCAAAGGTGCCTCCAAACACCTCCCCAATAACCGGCAAAGAGACCACAGAGCAGAAATGACCAACAACAGCACTAGCTTCACACTTAAGAGCCTATCTCTTGTTTAGACTCTCGGAGGACACCTCTAGCCAAGACAGGAGGAGAAAGATGAGGTAGGGGATAAAAGCGGGAGAAGGTGACACATAGGAGGAGAGCTGGGGAGGACCGAGGGATCAAGGTAGACTGACTGCGGGGCTCCAGAGGCAGGAAGAGATTGGAAGAACACAAGGGGTTGAGGGTGCCCCCCCAGCGGGAGGGCGGCGCCCAGGAGATGACTGCTGCCGAAAAAAAGAGGTGCGGGTGCGGGCAAGATTGGGCGTTGCCCACAGTCCTCCCCACCCCACCTCACGTCTAGCAGCCCCCAGACCCCGCGACGGGGCGGAGCCACTGCGCCCGCCACAGCCCGTTCGCGCCCGCGCCCGCCCCCTCAGCCTTCGGGTCCCGGGATGGTGGGAGGGGCGGGCCTCGTGGGGCTGGGTGTGTAGCCTCGTCCAAGCCCCAACCAGGAATGCTCCGCCGCGGGCGGGAGGATGGGCGGGTGACCCTGCAGCCTGGGACAGGGGATGGGGGGGCGATGGCTGAGGGCGGAGGAAGAGCCTCGGCGCAGCCCACAACGCCCGGGCCGAATCCTGGGAGCCCTTCTGCGGGCAGAGATTGTTGCCCCCGCTCTAGCCTTGCCTTCCCTCCACTACCCCCCTTCCCCCGCGTTGCCCCGGGCAACAGCGCCTGCCGCCGGCGGCGCCAAACGCACCTACCTAGAACCTGACAAGCCCGAGCCCCTCAGACTCCGGAGCCAGTCACCACCCCGCGTCACGGGGGCTGCCACAGCCAATAGGCGCCACTGTCACGAGCCTCTGCAACCAATCCAGCTGTACTCCGGTCTCCGGGCACCCTTGAGGCCTCAGCCAATGGGCAAGAGCGGAAGGCGGGCGCTGCCGCCCGGCCCCTAACCCCCTCCTCCACTACCTCCCAGGAGGCGGGGAGCGGCCGATTGGCCCCGGCCCCGAAGGGGCAGGTCTTGGGCCCTAGGCTGGGTGGGCGCGTGCTTAGCCCGGGCTGCGGGCGCTGGGATTAGAGGCTCGGAGCTGCGGCTGCGGCCGCCGCCCTCTGGGCTCGCCCCCTAGCCCGGGTGGAGTCCCGAGGTCTGCGCGTTTGTGCCGCTCTCCCCGCCTCGGTAACCTGCTCCTCCCTAGCTGGTGTCCTGGGCTGCCGGGGTGAGATGGGGCTGGAGGCGGACGGCGGCGTCACAGGAAACTTTGGGAGGCTTGCCTGGCCGCAGCCGGGAAGTGGCCGGACCGGGGGATGATAAGCTGAGGCCGCCTAGAAGGGACTACTCTGCGGGTCGGCAGCCGGAAAGGAATTCGGAGAGTGGGGGCGGAGGCGTGATTAAAATGTTAAGTGTGCCTGCCGGGCGCTGGGCGATCCCCGAAGCTGAAGTCCCCGGGAAGGGAAGCCGCTTTAGGGCCGCGGGGCCCCTACCCCTAAAATAGGCACTTTTCAGCCTCACAATTGGTCACTTTTTCCTGTACGTTCCCACATTTTACCTCTCTGTTGTGGATTGCTTTAGAATGATTTGCAGCAACTCCAGTTTACTCTGAGTACCTTAAGGGCAGGAACTGTCTTTCAGTCCTGTATTCTCAAGTGCCTGAGCCTGCCTAAAAATGTAAGAAACTCCATGCTGGAATTGTAATGGATCTTGTTTAAAAGCAGGTCCTGGGAATGGCCCCCCTATAATAAATTCTTACCTCTTCGAGAGTCTAGAATGCGTGGAGAACCCAAACGTGTTTGCTCTTCAGTGCTGGTCGTTTCTGAAGCGTCCTTCACCAAAAGAATTTGGTGAAAAATGAGTAATGTGAACTGCAGGCTTATTACTAGGTAATCAGTAACAGTAGGATAGGTATTCGTCATTATTTGAGGGTGTGATCCTCCCATGTTCCTGTAGTAGGCTTTTTAAAGCGGTGCATCTTTTGCATTGGTTGAACCACAGAACCTCAATCCGTATTTCCCCTCCCTCTAAAAAACTGGGTTAGTAGGAGCCAAAGCAGAGTGGTGAATATTTTCTCTAAGCAGGGTTATTTATTTAACCATAGAGAACACATAGAAAAACATAAATCTTAGATTGGACTTTTTTTAAAGTCTGCTGTTTTAAAGCTAAAGAAACAAAAACCAACATAAAAATTTTAAATAAGAGATTTCATTCTCTCTATTGAAACTGGGGGATAAGATTTCCTGTCCCTTTTTCTCCGAGCATTAGCCTTAGAAAACTTAAGTACTTTCTTATTTAATAATTGTTAAGTGCTTTCTCAGCTCTTTGAAATGTGCATAAATCCATTTGAGGACTAGATAGGACTTAAACCTGGAAGCTTTTTTTTTTTTTTTTTTTTTTTTTTCCCTTCCAAGTGCTTCAAGGGAGTTAGCATCCTTCCCTATCTCCCAGTTTTTCTGAGAGTAGGAACCTAACTTCAGTGGGCAACTTGCTCCAAGTTGCAAAACTACCTTCTGTCATAAAGGTAAGTATTTTTTTCCCCTCTGGATAAAACCAATTAACTAACACAGAAGGCCACCCCAATTGCTAAGACGAATTATATGTGACAAATGTCTTACTTGACGACTACTTATTGTTCATCTTGAAAATATGTATGTAATGGGTCATATATACTTGGCTATATAAAAGGGCGAAATTTCTGTTGCAATCTCTTAGCAAATTGTCTGTGATGTGCATCACATTCTAGTTTAATGCTTATTCAATAATAAAAGTGTTTTGTGTACTCACGTTTGTGGAGAGGATTTCTGGGTTGGGAGATTTGGATTTTTAATTATATTTTTCCAACAATGCCTATACCCATAATGTTGGGATGATAAAGTTAAAGCAAGTAATTACTTCTGAGATTTCCCTAAAATTTGTTCCCTAAAATGATAATGATTGGTGTGTATTTCATAGTGACTGTTAAATGCACAAACTATGGTTCTGTGAGTAAATTTCTTAAAATATAAGTTAATTTTCTGTGAACAGTAAATGTTATAGTCTAAGTAATGTCAATAAGAATGAAATGAATGAAAATTTGTGCATTAGTTGGATAATGCCAAAATACAACTTTGGAGGTTGCTTCATGACTGAATACTTTTCCCAAGAACCTTAGGATTTGTCTACCTTCATACAAAGGGAACTAAAATGTAGAAAGATGCTGTTGGTGAATTAGTTATAACACATTTGCAAAAAGTAGCTTTCAATAAAGATATGGTAGAAATAGAGCTGTTTGGTACACAATGTGTGTGTGTGTGTGTGTTTAAGGAACCCAAATCTAAAAAAACAACAGTTAAGAATCTTTCCATATCTACAATTGTTCTCTGAGTTTTCACCTATTCATTCCAAAACCTTAAAAGTTGCCTACCATATACCAGTCATTGTGCTAGGAAATGCAATTGTCAAAGAATGTACTTGAAGTAAATGAATGTGGCAAAAATCCATGCTGCATTTTTGAAACAAAAAATATATATATAGCAAATCCAGTTTAACATTTTTTTCTCTGTTGGAATTATCACATTGCATTGCAACACATTTAATAAACACTTTGGGTAACCTTAGTATATATTCCATGTTCCCAAATACCAAACTTTGTTTTAATAGCATTACTTACTGGACAAATGAAAATAATAATGTGGACATCAAACCTACGTGAGTAATAAAAAATGATTGAAAAAGATTTTTACTTTTTTTGATTAGCACCATCCATGCCTCACTCCATCTCTCCACCTCCCTTTTTTCCTGTTTCTCATAGACTTCAAGAGGAATCTTGGTTGTTTGCCATCTTAGTTCAGTATTTCCCATAACCCTCCCTCTTTTTCTTCATCTATGTCTCTTTTTTCTGCCAAGTCCTTTAACTTGTGACTTTCTGCTTTCTAATCCTCTATTCATACTTTACCGCACACACATACTGCTCCTAAAATAGAGATCATAATGAGGTATGCAATATGGAAAACATGTCTATCCTTATTCTGTACATGCTGCAGTGTCCGTTTTCAGTGGATATATATATTTTTTTATTTTGAAAATTGTTCACTTGAATGAATACTGTTCCTAGAGGTCACATGTGTGTGAAATTTTCTTTAGGAATGTTTTTTGGGCTTTCCAAATTTCAGATTTTCAAAATGGCTTAATTGTTTATTTTTCCAATCTGTGTTACGAAAATAGCAGGGTAGTCGAAGGGAGAGGGGAGAAAAGAAGATGAGGTAGAGTTCAAGGAAGAAAAGATCTATTCTGTTTTCAAACTAGAAGTCAAATGTATTAACACCATCTCCCAACCACCTTTCCCAGCCAGTGGGTGGCCGTCCTGGTACTCTAATTAATGCCCCCGGATCAATCGAGGCCTGTCCATTTTAAGACATCCTTTTCTCAGATTTTTTTTTTTTTTTAAGACAGAGTCTAGCTCTGTTGCCCAGCCTGGAGTGTAGTGGTGTGATCTCGGCTCACTGCAACCTCCGCCTCCCAGGTTCAGGCTATTCTCCTGCCTCAGCCTCCTGAGCAGCTGGGATTACAGGCATGCACCACCATGCTCAGCTAATATTTGTATTTTTATTAGAGACAGCGTTTCACCAAGTTTGGCCAGGCTGCTTTCAAACTTCTGACCTCAAGTGATCCGCCTGCCTCGGCCTCCCAAAGTGCTGGGATTACAGGCAAGAGCCACTGCTCCTGGCCTTTTCTTAGAATTTATCCTGACCTTTTCCTCATCTCCTTATACCTGGTTCATTATGCCTTCAAAGTTAACTGTAAAATGTGTATGCCTGTGTGACAGTGCTGTAATAATGAATTTATATGTATGATGTTAGAATCACCTAAGGATCTTTTCAAAAATAGACTCCCAGATTAACTCCCAAAGAGTCTCACTTGGAAACGCAAAGGAGTTTAGGAAAGCCTGTATGTTTGGCATGAGACCAGTGAATTGTTCAACATGGTGTGTTGAACTCAGGCTTTTATCTCTACTCTGTCCTGAAAATCCCTGATACAGATAAACATAGGTCGAGGTGACCAGAAATCTGAGGCGTAGGATCTCTGAAGGAGCATGGTTGAGAAAAGAGGCTGTAAGCAATAGGATTGCTTGAAAGTCTGTAAAGGCATAGGGAGACCCTTCTTCCCCCACCAAGATTATTTCCTCCACAAACAGCTAGGTAACACACTACCCACAATCCAGAGACAACAAGATTTACTCCTCGGTATCATTAGAGAAGCTCTGATCTTGAAGATAGAGAGACAGCTGAATAGTACCTAGGAGAAAAATGCCTTACTGCACATTGGGATAAAGGGAATACGTGAAAGTCTACGTACTGAACTTTGAGACTTCTCCTCCAGACTCCCATAATGACTGTGTTTAGGTTTCTGTCCCTCAGAGAAGATCTTAGAGGATTCCTTTTAGGGAAATTGCCTTGCATAAGGAAAAGTATTTTTATAGCTAGTGAGTACAGAGGGTGAGGGAGTGGATTTTCTAAAATGGACAGATTCCCTGCCCAATCACATCAAAAATAAGGAATCCCAATCCTTAAAAATACTGTACCCTTCAATGAAAACAGGATGCTATTTTTCTAAAGAAAAATTCAGAGAGAGAAACAAGCTTTGAAAAGTAAAAAAAAGAAACGAAAAAAAGAAATTCAATAGCAGATGATAAAAGGAAATTGAGAAGTCTCAGAAAAACAAAAAGACAAGCAGTTGAAAAATATGAGGAAAAATGTAGGATCAATTAAGGAGATGAAACATGTAATCTATAGAAAGAAAAAAGGAGATGGGGGAAGCAGGCAAAATTGTCAAAGAAAGACATTTCCCCAGTACTGAAGGACCTGAATTTCCAGATTGAAAAGGATCTAGTGAGTGCCTTGCAAAATGAATGAAAAAGACTCACACAAAAGCACTTAATCCTAAAATGTCAGAACAGCTGAGATGTTTTAAATTCCCTGAATGCTTCAGATAAAATAACAGAATCCAGACAAAAGAGCAGGCATGAAAACAGAGAAAGGCATTGGACTTCTTAATGATACTAGAAGCTAGAAGAAAATGGAGCAATATCCTAAATTCCAAGGAGAGATCATTTACAATCTAGAATTCTCAATAAAACCAACAAATCAATGAAGCCTAAGAGCAGAAGAAAAGTATTTTCAGACATGCAACATCTCAAAAAGTTTTCTTTCTATGAAATGGTTTCTCATGAAGGTACTTAAAGGTGTTTTCCACCAAAAAGAGGGCTTAAAATAAGATTGTGGCAGGCCATGTCTCACTAATGTAGGCCTCCGTAACAACTGTTTCAGTACTGAGTAGTTAAGTTAAATATTAAAAGCAAGTGCCCTTATACAAAGGCTGGAATGTAACAAAAGCCCACCAAGAGTGTGGCCTAGGCCTTAAAGCATGACAAAATAACAAAGAATTCTTAACAGGGCCCATTTAGGATTAAACAAGTTTTATTGGGGATCTGAAGAAACTCCCCAAGCAACCACAAACAAGTTTATTGGGGGTCTCAAGGAACTCCTCAAACCTCCGTGATTTAGCACTCCCTGGTGATCCTATGAAACTGTCTGGAGAGGGGCCTCGTTGCTATAGTTTGCCAATAACTCTGCCATTAGACTGGAGCTATACCCTGTCCCCTCCCAGTCTACCCACCTTGGCCAAAAAGACGACCACAGGACAACGGGAACAGCAGAGAAGCCATCCTCCAGTTGTTCATCCTCCTAATGTTCATCTTCTCAACACCTAGCCCAGGGCATGTAGCTGTCCACTGTGATCTCTCATTTGTGTAAATATTCATGTATAGATGTATTTTTACTTTTAATGTGTGCATTTGTGTTGAGGGAAGATAAATCCTTTCTGATTAAAGACTTTTTTTATGCAAAAAAAAAAGATAAGAATGGTATACCTTACAATTCCTTTCAGAGGTACACGTTCATCATTTTCATATGCTGTTATGTGAATTGAAGGATAATGCTGAAAGAAAATACATGCACAAAGAGTTTACGTTATTTTTTTTTATGTAGTTATACAAAATTATATATGTGTTTATTTTTTAATTGTACTTTAGGTTCGGGGGTACATGTGCAAATCATGCAGGATTGTTGCACAGGTACATACACGACAAGATAAGAATAGTCACCCCAGCACCTAGACCCATTTACATTAAAAAATTTACTGAGGCTCCAAAGGAAGGTGTTCAGGACTCAGACTTTAGTTATAGATTAAAAGAAGTTAATCATTGATGTCTTTAGATGAATGCACACTTACACGTAGACATATAGCTTAGAAGACATAGAAGGTCTGGAAAACTTGGTAATTTTGAGTTGGTCTGGCAATAACTTCCAGGCCTTCTCCCTGTAACTGGCTGTAGAAATAAAAACTCTCTTCCTCCCCAATTCATCTGCATCTCATTATTGAGCCACAAGAAATAGCAACCTCACCCTCAGTTTGGTCCAAGAACAAGATGAAGACATGGAATCAACATTGGAGAAAGGGAAAGAGGAATATCCAGGATGATATTAAAAGAAATTTCTAGGACAACATTTGTATCACAGGCCTAAAAGTATAGATTGAAGCAAGAGAATGAATATCTCTGGAACTGATGTCTCCAAGAAAAAAAAAATGGGGTCAATAGAGTTCCTGATGTATTTCATCACAGTAGAGCTGTATTCCTGTTCTAACCAAATTTGTAGATGACTTCGGGGTAGGCATATGAGAGATGAAATAAACAGAAAATAGCAATTATTAACCACAGGAGGAAAAATTTATTTCAAAACCAGAAACTTTATAAATGTAATCATAGTATTTCATGTAACTTAGCCTTAACATTTATTGCATAATTATCTTAATCTAAGCACTAAAATTGATTAAATGAAGAATTATAATTGTAGTTTCTATAATATTATAGGACAAGGGTAAGGGAAACTGGGTGGAAGTAATGTGAGAGAGCTAAATTCTCTTCTTCCATAGGAGGAAGTCAGCGGATAATTTCCAATATTGAAAACTCAAGAAAAGGTATTGTGAGTATGCTTCATGGTAGAAAGGGTAAATACCAGTGTTAAGAGTAGAGTTCAACTGTCAGATGGTGATGGGGACTGAAGAGTAACAGTGGTTAGGGCTGGGCTGCTGTTTTCTGTTATAAATGAAGATGTCATTTCATCTGCATTGCTTTGATAAATATAGCATTAAAAAAAAAAAAGATCTGTAGATGAGTCTGTTGCATAGCCAGGTTTGAGAGCTATTGAGAGAAAAAACAGAGCAAGGAACATCTGTCTCCATCACTGCAGACAGAATACATGTTAAAAAGGATATGCCTCATCTACGTAAGTGACATTCTATAGTGAAAAAAAGGCGGGGGGCAGGCGTCGTGGCTTACGCCTGTAATCCCAACACTTTGGGAGGCTGAGGTGGGCAGATCACTTGAGGCCAGGAGTTGAAGACCAGGCTGGCCAACATGGTGAAGGCCCATCTCTACTAAAAATACAAAAATTAGCTAAGAGTGGTGGTGGGCGCCTTAAGCCCAGCTAGGGTGGATGAAGTAGGAGAATTGCTTGAACCTGGGAGGTATAGGTTGCAGTGACCCGAGATTGTGCCATTGCACTACAGCCTGGGTGACAGAGCGAGACACTGTCTCTAAACAAATAAAAATAAAATAAAAAGGAAAAAAATTATGTCGATTATAATAATATTTTATCTTTGCTTTCTAACTTAGTTCCTCACTCAATGAATATTTCTTGAGCACCTATTGTGTACCAAAAGCACTGTTAAGAAGCTCTGAGGATACAACAAGGAGCTGCTGCCAGGACAGGGTTCCTTCCCTGAAGTCAAGTGGGACATATAGACAATAAGCAAGAAAAAGGATTAGCAGACAACCTACAGATTGTGACAAATGCCAAGAAAGAAGTGAATAGAATGACATGAGAGAGAATAAAAAGGACTAGAAAGAAGGAAACAACTAAGCCACAAGTCTTAGAATCATAGTATATAGTGGGAACTTAAATCGCTTAGCCTTTCTGAGCTTCAATTTTTGCATCTGTTAATTGCAGATAATAATTACAACGTCACTGGTTCTTAAGAGGATTAAGATGTAGTAAACAAACAAACAAAAAAAAACTGAAAGAATTTTCAATGGATAGATTCCTTTTCTGATATAAGGTATCACCCTTAGGGGAGCCATTGTCACCTCTTAATTGGCTTCCCTGCCTCCCACCCTAGGACTCTGTGGTACACATTGTCAACAGTGAAATCACCTAACCATCATTTTCATTTTGACATTCTGATCTTCAAATTCTTAGAAGTATGTCTAGTTTCTCAACCTTGGCTTCAGGGACTTTTACAAATCTACAAGCAATTTATCCAGACTTATCTCCCATCTCGCAGTTCCCTCTCCCTCTTCCTCTCCAGCAATAGAATACTTTATACTTACACATTTACTTTATTTTCTAATTTACATACAGTAAAATTCACTGTTTTTGGTGCACAGTGTTCTATAAATTTTGACCAACGCATAGCTGCATAACTATCACCACGATCAAAATGCAGAATAGTTCCAACTTTCCCACCCGCAAAATTCCTTCATGCTATTCCTTCATAGTCAACCCTATCCCCACACAACCCCTGATAACCAGTGACCTGCTCTTTGTCACTATAGTTTTGCCTTTTCAAAGTGTTATATAAATGGAATCATACAGTATATAGCCTTTTAAGCCTGACTTCTTTCACTTACCATAATGTATTTGAGATTTGTCTGTTATTGTATGTATTAGTGGTTGTTGTTGTTGTTGTTGTTTTCATGCACTGTTTGTTTATCCAAATCTCAGTTGAGGGACATTTGGTGTTTTCCGGATTTGGGCAATTATGAATAAAGTTGCTATAAACATTCACACACAAGTTTTATTGTATGAACACAAATTTTCAGTTCACTTGGCCAAATACCGAGGAGTGAAATTGCCAAACCCATGGTAAGTGCATATTCAGCTTAATAACGGCTGAACTTTTCTGAAGTGGCTGCACCATTTTACATTTCCACCAGTGACGAATGACAGTTCCAGTTGCTTTTCTCTCACCAGCACTTGGTGGTGTTATGGAGGTACTGGAGTTTGTTTGTTTTGCCATTCATATAGGTGTGTAGTGGTATCTTGCGGGCTTTAAATTTACATTTCCCTAATGACTAATACTGGTAAGAATCTTTGCATGTGTTTACCTGCCGTCCATGTGCAGTCATTCTTCTGTATTCTCCAGAGATTGATTCCAGGATACCAACTTTTATCAGAATCTGCACATATTCAAGTCACTCACTTGGCACTGCAAAACCTACTTTGTGAAATCAGCCCTCTATATACTTGAATTATGTGTCTGCAAATACTGTATTTCACTTCACCTTTGTTTTATTTATTTATTTATTTTTGAGAAGTCTCATTCTGTTGCCCAGACTGGAGTGCAGTGGTGCAATCTCAGCTCACTGCAAACTCCACCTCTTGAGTTCAAGCTCTTCTCATGCCTCAGCCTCTGGAGTAGCTGGAATTATAGGTGCCTGCCACCAAGCCAGGCTAATGTTTGTATTTTTAATAGAGACAGAGTTTCACCATATTGGCCAGATTGGTGTCAAACTCCTGACCTCAAGTTGACCCACCTACCTCAGCCTCCTAAAGCACTGGGATTACAGGTGTGAGCCACCATGTCTGGCCTCACTTAATCTTTGGTTGAAAAAAACCTGCACATAAGTGGACTTGTGCATTTCAAACCCATGTTGTTCAACGATCAACTGTTTATTATTTGGTGAAGTGTCTGTTTAAATCTTTTGCCCATTTTAAAAATTTGGTTTTGTGCCAGGCGCGGTGGCTCACGCCTGTAATCCCAGCACTTTGGGAGGCCGTGGCGGGTGGATCATGCGGTCAAGAGATCGAGACCATCCTGGTCAACATGGTAAAAACCCCGTCTCTACTAAAAATACAAAAAATCAGCTGGGCATGGTGGCACGTGCCTGTAATCCCAGCTACTCAGGAGGCTGAGGCAGGAGAATTGCCTGAACCCAGGAGGCAGAGGCTGCGGTGAGCCGAGATCGTGCCATTGCACTCCAGGTTGGGTAACGAGAGCGAAACTCTGTCTCAAAAAAAAAAAAAAAAAAAGCAAAAATTCCTTTAAAAAAAAAATTTGGTTTTGTTTTGAAAAGAAAGAAAAGCTGAAGGACTCAAACAACATGATTTCAAGACTTACTATAAAGCTATAGTAATCAAGAGAGTGAGGTATTGGTAAAAACATAGGCGACCAGATCAATGGAACACAATAAAGAATCCAGAAATATACCCACGCAAATATGGTCAGTAAATTATTGTCAAAGGTGCAAAGACAATTCAGTGGAGAAAAGACAATCTTTTCAAAAAATAGTACTGGAACAATTGGACATTGACATAGAACCATGACCCATATATTTTACCTCATATAAATATTAACTCAAAAATTGATCACAGACCTAAATGCAAAATATAAAATGATAAAACATTAAAAGAAAGCACAGAAAATCTTTGTGATCTTCAGTTAAGAAAAGTGTTCTTAAATACAGCATCAAAAACACAATACATAAAAGAAAACAGTTGGTGAATTTGACTTGATCAAATGTAAAGATTTTGCTCTGTGAAAGATACTGTCAAGAGAATGAAAAGGCAACCCACAGAAAATATCTGTAAATCATCATTACTTTCCTGTAGAGAAACACACTTTGATAAATATACCCTAAAATTTTAGTCCCCTTTGTAACTAAAAACCTGTATACATTTGCAGACACTGCATATGGATTAGATATACTGCAGCGTGTTACCATGGAATGAAATAAAACTTTACCAAAACAAATAAGTACCATGGATGGCATCATCTTACAGATCCCAAATTGCTCTCATCATGGCTTATCCCTGGGGAGGTCATATCTAATGAGGGCAGGGCTGGAAAGGAACATGTATTTTATAACTGTAGATAATATCTTGAGTGGATTTGTGAATATGTATTTGTCTAAACATACAGTTACAGAAAGTTAAAAAACATTTGAAAAAAATTCTAAATCATATATCTTATTTGGTTAATGTAGCAACTCTATTGTTTCATTTTGTTGCCACATCTACTGTTGTATTACTGTTTTCTTTTAAAATCAGAAGACTGGCAAAAAAAGAAAGAAAGAAAGAGAGAGAGGGAGGGAGGGAGGGAAATAAATTTAGCTCAGGCTATCTTTAAAAGAAATAACCAAACTTTAGGAAAAGGGGTCTGTACTTGACTCGCTCTTTCTCTCCAACTGGTTGGCATGTGAAGAGATTCTAATACCTTTTCATTTTGGTATATTAAAAATTTAGAGTCATAAATAATCATTGGGAACTCTGGAGTCCAATATATAAAATTAAAACATAATATTTCTTAAGCAATCTTTAGAAAGAGTTTCTACAGCATGCTCTGGAAAGAATGGAAACTTGGCATTACAATATGCTCCCCATCCCCAAAAAGTTATGCTGTTATGGGCTAAACTGTACTCCCCCCAATACATATGTTGAAGCCCTAATTTCCCTACCTTACAATGTGACTATATTTGGATACAGGGCATTTGAAAAGGTGATTTAAGTTAAAATGAGATGGCTAGCGTGTGACTGATTTCCTTACAAGAAGAGGAAACTGAGACACACAGACTCTAGGGATGCTCACATACAGAAGAAAGATCATCTGAGGACACAGAGAAGGTGCCCATCTGAAAGCCCAGAGGCCTCAGAGAAAACCAATCCTGCCAAAGCCTTGATCACGGACTTCTAGTTTCCAGAACTATAAGAAAATAAATTTCTGGGCCGGGCGCGGTGGCTCAAGCCTGTAATCCCAGCACTGTGGGAGGCCGAGGCGGGTGGATCACGAGGTCAAGAGATCGAGACCATCCTGGTCAACATGGTGAAACCCCATCTCTACTAAAAATACAAAACATTAGCTGGGCATGGTGGCGCGTGCCTGTAATCCCAGCTACTGAGGGGGCTGAGGCAGGAGAATTGCCTGAACCCAGAGGGCGGAGGTTGCGGTGAGCCGAGATTGCGCCATTGCACTCCAGCCTGGGTAACAAGAGCGAAACTCCGTCTCAAAAAAAAAAAAAAAAAAAAGAAAAGAAAATAAATTTCTGTTATTTAAGTCGTCCAGTCTGTGCCACTCTGTTATTGCTGCCTCAGCTAATACATACACCAAGGCATTTATTCATACTCATAATGTCAGCTCAATAATATTTTTAATATAAATGAAACATAATATTTTAAGATTGAAAACAAAGCAAAACAGAAAAACTAAGAAATGAATGTAATAGACGTGTTCAGAAGTATTAGACCAAGCATCCAAACCATAGCAGCGTGATGCTTGCAAGAGGCAATGTCAAGAGATGATAACATGTCACTGAAGGAAATTTATCACACACAAGCTAAAATCAGACAATGTTAGAGGCTTAGTGTATTAGAGACCACCCTAGCAGTCTCACGTTAACTTACTCGCCTTTTTAAAAGCCCTATCTCCAAATACAGTCACATTCTGAGGCACTCAGCTTCAATATATGAATTTTGGGAGGACACAATTCAGCCCGTAACACTTACACCTTGGGAGCTGAAGTATCTTTTTTTTTGGTCTTTTAATGTTCATGGAAGAACATGCATTTTCTTTGACAAAACTTGTCCTATTTTTTGTCCCTGAATATATAATATTTGCTGCATAGCATATTACCTCAAACTTAGTGGCTTAGAATACAGGTATTGATCGACTTACGACCTATGCAACTTACGACCATTTGACTTTACAACCACAATCGCTAGCCACGACTGCTCCACGTCTGGCAGCGCAAACGTTGCCCAGCTGGGCGAACGACAGTGCAGGCCAGCTTCCGGCAGCACTACCATCTCCGAGTGCACCATTTCAACTGTTATCCCAGACTCGGCACAGCAATTTGTGTTTTGTGTCTTGGATAATTTTCATCAAACCCCTCCCAATAAACTCCTTATACATTTCAAAGCAATGGACCCAAACATCAAACAATTTGCAAGGATTGAACGGATGGCGCACGACGTGTTTCTTCCGTATCATGAAATTTATGAAGAAAAAAAGAAACATACAATTCAGACAAAGCTCACCATGTTTATGAAAAAACCAACTCCGTTAACCCTAACTGCTGCCTCAGATGACGACATCAACGATCCGCAGCCAAGCACCAGCGGCCAATAAAATGTTTCGCACATGTTTATATATTTTGATATGTTTTGCAATTGGGAAAATGTTTCCTATGGTATTTTTTTACACCTGTATTTTGTATTTTTGTATGCACCTGTATTTTGTAATTTTGTATGTTTTGCAAATATTAAACCAGTTGTACTGGTAATGCAGTGTTTTACTTAAACCTGACGAATGTAAAAATAAGAAACAAAATGATGTAGAGATGATACAAATGGCATAAAATGAACAAAGAAAATTATGATATATAACAATAATGAAAGAAAATTATGATAAAATATGACTTAAAGATTTTTATAACATCATTTCACAGTACTGTACATATAGTCTACTCAACTTACCACCAAATCGTGTTACGACAGGTCTGTCGGAATCAATCGTGGTCATAAGTCGAGCACTAGCTGTAATACCCATTTATTATCCCATATTTCTGTAGCTCAACAGTTCAGGTAACACATGGTTGGGCCCTCTGCATAGTTCTCACAAGGCTGCCATCAAGGGTTCCACTCAGGCTATGATCTCATGCAAACTCCAGGTGTTCCATACTCACTCAGGCTATTGGCAAAATTTAGTCCCATGCAGCAATAGAACTCATGGTGGCCTTCATCTTCTGCAAAGCAAGCAGGTGAGCAATTCTCTGCCTTTGAATCTTTGCCATAAAAAGTAATGTAATCATGGAAGTGAAATCCCATCATATTCACAAGTTGCACCCATATTCAAGTGGAGGAGATTATACCAAAAGTGTGTGTCAATGGGCAGGAATTTTGGGATCTGTCTTTTTTTTTTTTTGAGACAAGAGTTTCGCTCTTGTTACCCAGGCTGGCGTGCAATGGCGCGATCTCGGCTCACCGCAACCTCCGCTTCCTGGGTCCAGGCAATTCTCCTGCCTCAGCCTCCTGAGTAGCTGGGATTACAGGCACGCGCCACCATGCCCAGCTAATTTTTTGTATTTTTAGTAGAGACGGGGTTTTTACCATGTTGACCAGGATGGTCTCGATCTCTTGACCGCATGATCCACCCGCCACGGCCTCCCAAAGTGCTGGGATTACAGGCGTGAGCCACCGCGCCAGGCCGGGATCTGTCTTATATGTGTCGTGTGGCTTTTTTCTTTTTATTTTTTGAGATGGGTGTCTTGCTATGTTGCTAAGCCTGGTCTCAAACCCCTGGGGTCAAGCGATCCTCCTGCCTCTCAGCCTTCTGAGTAGCTGGGATTATAAGCATAGTGCTACTCTGCTGGGTCTCTTGGGGACCATCTTAAACTTCTGCCTATCACAATAAGATAATAAAACGGTAATTATATAGTATAATACATAATTTCATAATTGAAATTACGTAAGTAATTTCAGTGTGATGAGTTTAAAAGTGTGTGTTAGGAATTTTCTGGTGCAAATGCCAGAAGCCCAACTTAAGCACCTTTAGGCAAACAGGGCAAAGTATTTGAAATATGTCATATATTTGGAATAAGCGTGAATAACCACAGTGCTAGGAGTTACATAGGTATGCAGAAACAATAAACCAAGGTCTAGGCAGTAGTCACAATTCACTTTCTCTCTCCCCCATTTTTTTCCTTATCCCTCATTTTTACTCTTTCATATTCTTCCTGTTACATGCACATACACATAAACACGCTAACAAACTCTGTAGAACAGTTTCTTCTATGTGGCACTGACAGTATTCAAGTTTCATAATTCATAGCTACTACTATGGAAGAGGGAAAAAAATCTTAGCAATTCTAGTTTGAAAAATTCAAAAAGGACTCCGATTGACTCCTCTTTCATATATCAAATATCAAGATCAGGCCCGGTGCTATGCCTCATAGCTGTAATCCCAGAGCTTTGGGAAGCTGAGGTGGGTGGATTGCTCGAGCCCAAAAGTTCATGACCAGCCTGGACAACATGGTGAAACCCATCTCTACTAAAAAATACAAAAATTAGCAGGGTATGGTAGGGCACCCCTATGGTACCAGCTACTAGGGAGGCTGAGGCCAAGGGACTGCTTGAGCCTGGGAGGTTGCAGCTGCAGTGAGCTATGATCAAGAGTCACTCCAGCCTAGGTGACAGAGTAAGACCTGTCAAAAGAAAGGAAAGGAAAAGAAAGGAAAAAGGAAAGGAAGGAGAAAGGAAAGGAAAACAAAGGAAGAAGGAATGGAAGAAGGAAAGAAAAAAGAAGGAAGGAAGGAAGGAAGGAAAGAAGGAAACAAATCAAGATCAGTCAAGTATCAACAGTTGGCAGAATTATGCAAAAACATGGCAGTTTCCACTGGAACTACATAGTTGAAGTGGCATAAAAGCCCGTCTCAAGGGATGGGTGCTAATCTCTACCATTGATTTTTGCTACAAGCAGCTACAGGGCTGCTTATGGCTTTCAAACAAAGGGCCGGTAGTGTGGAGATTCTATACAGAGTTTCCTTTTCTTTTCTTTTTTTGACATGGAGTCTCGCTCTCTCACCCAAGCTGGAGTGCAGTGGCACAATCTCAGCTCAGTGCAACCTCTGTCTCCTGGGTTAAGGCGATTCTCCTGCCTCAGCCACCCAAGTAGCTGGGACTACAGGTGTGCACCACCACGCCCTGCTAATGCTTTTTTTTTTTTTTTTTTTTTTGTATTTTTAGTAAAGATGAGGTTTCACTGTGTTGGCCAGGGTGGTCTCAAACTCCTGACCTCAAGTGATCTGCCCAACTTAGCCTCCCAAAGTCCTGGAATTAAAGGCGTGAGCCACTGCACCAAGCCTCTATATAGAGTTTTGTATTTCAAAACTTTAGCACCCTTTTATTACTAATTTTTTTCTAAAAGATTGTTTCTAAGTTATATTTTCATAATTAAGATATTCTAAATGTGCTAGATGTACTCACTATTGGTAGCAGGTTATCATGGAGTTTACAGGTGGTTTTAATGGAATCCATGTGCCTCAAAACTGTATGGGAAACTGGGCAATTACATGAGCATATAAGAGGCACAGTTTTCCGGGGGAAATGGTTAAGACTCATTTGGCTCTAGAGCAACCCTGCTTGGTTTAAGTCACAGCTCAGTCACTTGCTACCTGGATAATCCTACTCTGGTTACATAACCTGTATGCTTCAGCTTTCCTCACCTGTAAAATGAGGATAATAATACAAAGAAATCTGAAGGCTTGTCTTGAAAATAAGTACACTAATAGGTATAAAGGATTTAGAATGGTAAGAGTTTAGTAAACTTTAGCTATTGTTAGTTCAACAGCACTCTTTTGATTCCTATTAGAATCCAAATGCCAAAAAGGTTAAAAATAACAGATTTGAAGAAATCCTTTTGTAAATCCTTTTTAAAATAAACTTTAGTTAATCACATCCACATGTATCTGTTTTCTGATTCCAGATGTTCATATACCAGGCTTCAAACCACAATGCAACATTAATGACTATGAAGATTACCTGTGTGAGAAAGACCTACCAAAAACTCTTATAAGCAAGGTTTGATTATAAAGAAGCCAAGGCAATCTTTGTAAATCCTTTTTCTTGCAGAGTGAGTCTGAGCTTTTGCTACCTATTTAGTAATGATAATCAATGCCCACATTTAGAGTAACCTCTTTAGTACTTAGTCCATCATCAATGGTATGAAATACACAGAAATTACTTTCCTGATAGCATTTATACCTTGCATTTAGTCACTAATAATCTTTAACTTCATCTCCTCTTCCTCAACTCTGGGGGAACGACTCAAAAGGTCCAAAGGGGTCTATGGGCCAGTGTTTCACTTCCTTCTAAACAAATGTCAGCTGGGCCTCTGCTTCTTCACAGGCTTCTGTTGGAGAATGTTATCATATGTACTACTGTTCCCTAATAAAAACTAATATGTACTGAGCACTTATTTTATGCTTAGTTATATACCAAGTGCTTTTACACTCACCATCTCATTTAAGTCTTAAAAAAAACCCTGTGGGGTTGGTACTGGTATTATCCCTATTTACAGATGTAAAAAATGAGGCAGATAGAGGTCAAATCCATGATTCACAGTCTCACAACTTTTTAGTGTAGGTATTGTGATTTGAATCCAGGTAATCGAATGCAACAGGCACATTCCTTAACCATTATCTATGCTGCCTTGCCAGTTAGGTCTTAAAAAGAAGAAGAGTGATTGTGAGAGTAAGGAGGGATGACTAACATCCATGCAAAATGACAAAAACAGTAGAGAAGATTAGATCTTTTAAAGTAAAAAGTAACTTGGCTGATAGGCAAACCCAAGTTTGAGAACTTGCTCCACAACTTTCCAGCTATATGACCTTGAGGAAGTTACTTAGCTAAGTTTTAGTAATCTAGCTTGTAAAATGAGGGCAATGAAAGCACCAACTTCACAGGGTGGTTGTGAGGATTAAATGGCATCATGCCTGTAAAATGTTTATCAAGGTGGCTGGCATTTAATAAACACTGCATAAATGTTGCTTGCTGTTATTATTATTTTCAGTATTTTATTCTACCTGGGCTTCTCAGCTTCAGACACCCTTTTTCTTTCTGTTTTTGTGGTTTAAGTACAGAGCTGTGTTGAACTAGGGTTGAGTCTTACTAATTCAAGCTCCAGGCAACCAGATCTTCACTTTCTTCCTGCAATTCTATTTGCCACCCACCTTATCACTACTGATTTCGTGCCAGATTATAGATTTTCATTCACACATTTTAATTTAGAACCTTCCCTTTTATCTGTTTTTCAAGCATATTGTGTTAAAATTCCCAAATGACACTCTCAGAGTTTGCTACAAAGTCCTTATGATAGCTTTTAGAAAACTCAAAGTTGTTCTTAGGGGAACAATCATAGCTTTGCATTTCGTTGCTGAATAGAAAATCTGGAAGAACAATATCAACTTTTAAATGAAATTATGTGCCTGGAAGGGGAGTATAAATATAAAAAAAGGAGAGCACCTCATTATCATTCTTTCAAGCTGCTGGAGTGAAACTTGAGTCATTGCAAATTCCAATATCAAAAACTCTCTTGGATATACTAAAGAACACCATTATGCACACAGCAATAAAATGAGGATGTTATTCGAGGGAGCCACTAAGAATAAAAAATAGCCAAAGCAAATTTCTAAAATGAGCAATACAATAGGCTCGTTAATAATTATTGCGAAATAGGTCTAAAATTTTCCAACTGAAACTGAATTCCTTGGGGTTCTTCACCAGCCAGGGGCATCATCTTTTTTTTTTTTTTTTTTTTCTGCTTGCAAGAATTTTCTACCTATAACTGTCTAAACACAAAGAAACATTTGATTTCGGTATTGATATTTATCAGAGTACTCTTCAAAATAAGTGAAATTAGGCTTCTTTTTACGCTGGGGAACCGGCAAACGGCTTTTGAACGAAGAATAAGCATATGAAGAAGTCATGCTTCACCATTTTGCTGTAATCTTCTAAACTGCCTTCATGACGTAAAACTTTTAATTGCAGAACATTTAAGAATTATTGAATGTCTCTTCAATAAAGCTAGTCATTAAAGTTTATTTTTTAGTTGATAGTCGTATATTTAGAAATATATATACCAGTTCATTTTCTCTTGCCGTTTCCGTTTACCTCATACAGAGGTTTCAAGTGGGATCTCTGCCACATTCACATTCAGAGATTTCGGCCCTAAGAACTGTTCATTTTTAATGTTTGTAGTTTCAATGGTTTAACTTTTTCTTTTTTCTGATTTTTTTTGCTGTGTAATTATAAATTATAAATTTCTGATTTTATTAGCTGAGTAGGCTACAGTATAGATAATAGAGCTAGTGTTAGATCATTTTTAAAGCCTTTTAGGTCTGTATGGAGGGAAGAAAGAAAAGGAAGTCGGGGAGTCCCCATACCCCACACTCTGTCCAAAGGTTAGGAAATTGCGGTCAGGCGTTCCTTTCCTTGGCTTCCACCATCTGAAGGCGTCTATAGCAAGAATTAGAATCAAAACCAAAGAAACAAGAAATCAGCTGAAAATAAAACACTAAGAAATGGTAGTTTATTTTCTTTTGCCATGCTGCAAAGGAGAGTCGAATTTTTCGCAAAAGCTGATGGAGCTGCTGGCTGAGTTTTTCCGGAGCAGGCAGTAAGTGCATCCCCTCCTTCGCGCCTTTTCCCAGCTCCTGCCCAATTAGCTGACTGAAGGCTGATGCAAGGCCTGCGCCTCTCCCAGACTCCGGCCAGGCCCCGCCCAGCGCAGAGGTGGGCTGCTCCCGGCGGGGGGCTGCCCAGCCCCAACCACCGAGAAGAGGCCCTCTGGTGTCCTAGAGCGGCCACAGGCCGCTGGGCCGAGTTGGAGAACACCGGGTGCCTGAAGCCGTTTCTGTGGTCCTGCGCCGTCTCCTGCGTTCCAGGAGCCGCCACCTGATTCCCTACGCTAAGTGCGGCCCTCTGGCGGAACCGCGTCTGTGGCGAGGAGCGGGGTTCCAGCCTGCTGCGCTGACACGGCCCCTGGCGTTTTCCGTGCTGGCCCTGGGTCGCCCTCGACGCTGCTTCCCGCCGGGAGCCTCCTTCTCACGGCAGAAAGGAGCTTCACCTGGGGCGGCCGGCGGGGAACCGAGAAGAGCCCGCCGGGGAAGTGAACCGGGCTGGCTCCCAGGCCCGGCGCTGCGGCTCTGGGGCCGCCAGACCTCCTGCGGGTTGCGTTTCATTCCTCGGTTTTCTAGACCCCAGTTTTGGGGTTGAATCCTTGCTGTGGTTTTGTAAGAATTAAATGATAAGGCGAACACCAATCATTGCTGCTTGCTGGGTGCTTCCTGTGGGCCTGGCAATATTAACGGCTTAACCCGAACTCGTTCCTGCATTCATTCGCTACTCGTGGGCCTTTCCTATCAATACTGCAAGGTGCTGGAGGGGCCCCCACCCTTTGGTCAGTAAAACTGCCAGGGTCACTGACCTTCTGAAGACGTTGAGGATGAGAGGTTTGTTGGAGTCCGGAAGTGGAGACAGACTGAACAGTTAACTACAAAACACGTTTTAAAATTACAACTTTGAGAGCCGATAGCGGGAGACCCCTTTGGGGAGGGGTGGAGGTGGGGAAGAGGAGGAAAGGAAAGGCTTCCCTGAGGAGGTAACGCTGCAGCTGTGACCTGACAGATGGGGCCGAACCAGCTGGACTCGAATTGTGTTTCAGGCCTAGGGAATAGCATAAGGACTCAAGCTGTTTCCTTCCAGGTTGAGTCCCTATGCTCAAACTGGTATTTGGCACACACCAGTAGTGGAACGCCACTCAATGCCTTATTCTCTTCCCCTTCTCTCAGCTCTGTCCCCTCCACATAGTAGGAAAATGAAGCTGGTAACTAATTTTGGCCCGAATAGTCCTGTTATTATATCTGTTATACTCCACCATGCGGGCTCTTCCTAACTCCTTTTGATCAAAATAGATATTTTTGAAAATGTGAAGAAAGCAGTATCGTATCTTGTATGGTTTCTCATTGCCTTCTAAATCAGATATAAACAACAAACTTGCTTGAGGTGTTCTCTGTCAAACCAAGGACCTACATTTAATTCCAGCTTACAGTCTGCTGCACCCTTTTGCTATCTTCCTTAGTTGATGTTGACTCCATTAGGAACCCTGTATTCAGCGTTGAAAGCATTGCATATTCTGAAGCAATTGTGTTCTTACTCAGCACAGGCATTTCTGTTATCCCAAGAATCTCCCTACCTCCAGAACATGTTTACTCCTTAATCACTTCCTGATAGTAGAGAAGACTACTATTACTCTAAATACTGTAGTTACAATTATTGAATATAGGCACGTTTTTGAATTAGAAGAATCCTATCCCAATCCAAGGTATAATTTGCTGATCCCATACTGATTCCTTTTCTTCCCACTCCGTGTCCTTTCATCTGCTATTTTCGAGTCCAGATGCCAGCCAGGCATTTGAGAACCATCTGATGGTAACAGGACGGAGGCTGACTCAACTTCACTCCACCACCTGCCTTCCTGCCTTCAGGGAGATTTTGTACATAGCTTGTCCTTTAACTTCTGCTTGTTACTGTTCACAGCACTGTGATTCTACTTTAAGCACATTCATATTCATTACTTTTTTTCCTCCTCTTTCCTGTTTATGATTACAAAGGTGCTTAACCTATTTTATTTCAGAACCAAAAAAGAGATCGAATTATAATGATAACATGAGTATAGTATTATACTAAAGGATACTAGTAAGACACTCAGTTCCTGCTTTGTTCCCATAATATTTTGTGAATATGTCTATGATAGTATTTAATACATTGCGTTATGACTAGTTGGTTGTGTCATTCTCCACTTATTAATTAGACTTCTTTGAGGATATTTAAAAAATTTTTTTTCTTCATTTGTTCTTGTACTTAGCTCAATGCCTGGCAACAAAACAAAAAAAATCATTGTTGAATCAGTTTTTAAGTGAAATAGGGGTAAATGGGAGGCCCCAGTCTTTGAAAATGCCTACAGATCCCCTTCAGAATCCTCACACATTTTCATCAATCTTCTTACCCTGTAAATAAATATACTTTCCTCAAATATTAAAGATATTTGTAAAATAAATGTTATTCAATTTATTTTTTTCTATTACAGTGGGGTGTGTGTGTATATGTGTGTGTATATATATGTATATAGTTGTATTTAAACTAGGAGAAAAGGAGCAAGTCTGTGAAATATCATTTCCCCATTTACCAACAAGACGATTATCTCAGAAGGTTAAAATGTGAGAGAAACTAGTGTTCAAATCCTGCTCTTACTGATGCCACAGCCAATGTTCTATCTTTGGTAGAAATCAAACTGTATTTTTCTTATTGTTCAAGTAATGTAATTAACTATAGAAAAATAAGAAGTCACAGATGAACGAAATAAAGCAAAAGTAAATAATATTCATCCATGATTTCATCATTCCAAGCCAACAATTGTTAACATTTTTGTGAATACATATATATAAACACACATTACATATGCACAGTTGTTTTGGAGTTTTTTTACAAAACGGAAATCACACAAATTTTAATCTTTTATAATCTACTTTTTTGCCTAACAATATGTGATAACTCCTGTCTCTTGATTCATTTATTTGGGTTTTTCATCCTGGGCACTATTTACATATTGGGCCAGATACTTCCTTGTTATAGAGGGTGATAAAAATTCTTTGCTTGACCAAACTTTATCAAGGCTCCTGAATCTTCTTCTAGGCCTGTCTGTATACTTTCTTGTAAAATCAGACTTAGCAACAAACCTTTTTCCTCGGTTTAGTGACTGCCCCCCACCACCTGAATCCTTGATATATGATCACCATCGATATGTTCCTCATCCTCCAACATCCTTAGATGAATTCTCATAACCCTAGCCTGTCATCAGCAAGAATCCTGTTCGGTTGTGTTAGCCAAAGTCCTCCTTATCCTTGATGCTTCCTCTTAGCAGTTTTCTATTCACTTATCCTACCCTGTTCCTTATCTATAAATTCCCACATTTCCCATGCTGTATACAGAGTTGAGCACAATCTCTCTCCCTAACTGCGAAATCTTATTGCAGTGGTCCCTATCCCTACGGCAATGATCTTGAATAAAGTCCTTGCCGTGCTTTAAGAAGTGTCATTGATTTCTTTTATAGGGCCTGTCCTATGCAATGTAGAATATTTAACAGCATCCCTGGCCTTTATGCACTGTATGCCATTAATACTACCCCTTCTTCATTGTGGCAAACATAAATGTCTCCAGACGTTGCCAAATATCTCCTGGAGGACAAAATTGTCCCTGGTTTGTTCTAATATTAATCATTTCTCTTTTCTTGACACTTGCCTACCCAATGACTATTAGAAACTCAATAGTAAATGTTTCACATTTTGCATTTTGTTGTAGAAATAGTTAATACCAAGTTAACAGAAGTTTTACAAAATTAGGTGTTTTAAACTCTTTATTAAACTCTGAAATAATGCCTCCAAACTCTGGAATGCTTTTTCATCTTAGAGTGTACCCTTTTTATGACCTGTGGATTTCTTATTTAAAATTTAAAAGTTAGCTTTGAGTGAATGAAGCATAAATTATCTTAAAGCAAAGGTATAATAACATTATGAAAAAGTATTAAGACTGATAGCCTTTGGGAGAAGTGAATTTGCTAAATGAGTGACTTTGATAAAATTTTTATGCACAGATATATGTACTTGGTTGATTTTTATCATTGCAATGTCTTTTGTATCTTTGATTTTCAGAAGATTTCTACAATAAGTACATTCTTACACTAAAAATTCTTGAACATCTTTCCAAGTTTAAAAAGTCAGAAATTTTTAGAAGCTGTTATACTTTACTTTTTCAAAAATGTTTTTGGCCAGGCACAGTGGCTCACACCTGTAATCCCAGAATTTTGGGATCACAAGGTCAGGAGTTCAAGTCCAGTGTGGCCAACATGGTGAAACCCCGTCTCTACTAAAAATGCAAAAATTAGCTGGGCATGGTGGCACATGCCTGTAATCCCAGCTACTCAGGAGGCTGAGGCAGGAGAATTGCTTGAACCAGGACCTGGGAAGTGGAGGTTACAGTGAGCTGAGATAGGGCCACTGCACTACAGCCTGGGCTACAGAGTGAGATTCTGTCTCATAAAAAAAAAAAAAAAATTTTTTTTACTTTTTTTTTTTTTTAAAGATGGGGTTTCACCATGATGGCCAGGCTGGTTTTTGAACTCCTGACCTCAGGTAATCCACCCACCTCAGCCTCCCAAAGTGCTAGGATTACAGGTGTGAGCCACCGCGCCCGGCTAATTTTTTTACTGTTAAATGAAAACGCATTATAAACAATTGTATTAAAAATGCAGTTTAATGAATTGCTATAATAGGAACACTGTATAATCACCAATGCACATCAAGAAGTAGAATATTGGTAGGGCTCAGAAGCATCCCTACCTCCATGCCCATCCCCAGCTTCCTCTCTCTTCTTAAGTGTAGTTCCTTCCTGGTACTTACGGGTAATATGTAGTCACTTCATTGTTGTGTTTATTCTCTATTTTTAATTTTAATTTTAGAGACAGGGTCTCAATCTGTCACCCAGCTGGGAGTGCACTGGCACCTCAGAGCTCACTGCTGCCTCACACTCCTGGGCTCAAGTGACTCTCCATCTCAGCCTCCCAAGTAGCTGGGATTTTAGGTGTGAGCCACTACGACTAGTCCTTTTTTAATCTTTCACCACAAAAATGTGCATCTGTTTACACTGGAGTTTAGTTTTGCTTGTTGTTGAAGTTTATATAAATGGAATTATACACTATGTGGTCTTCTCTAGCTCAAAATTATGTTTACAAGCTTCATCTGTATCATTGTGTATATTACATTTTATTTATTTGCACTGTTGTATTGTTTTACAGTCTACGAATATATCGCTACCCTTGATGAACATTTGCTTTTTTCTGGTTTTGGCCAATGATAATGCCTGTTGATACACATGTGCCTACATTTTTGTTGCCTATATATCTAGAATTAAATTGGTGCATTTAAGAGAATACATTCTACAAATTTATAGCGAAATACCAAACTGTTTCCCAAAGTGGCTCTCCACTTATATCTCCACCAGCAGTTCATGAGAGTTCTTGAATTTTCATATTCTTGCCAACACGTGGTATTTTTAGCTTTTTTTATATGTAGCCATTGTGGTGGGTTTCTAGTGGCTTTAATTTGTATTTTCCTGATTCATAATGAGGTAGAGCACCTTTTCATGTGTTTATGAAAAGATATCCTCTTCTTTGACATCTGGTCAAAATGTATCCTAAGTGTCTGGTCAAGTTTCTTGACCATTTTTCTATTGAGCTTACCTTCAATCTTTTTCTTAGTATTTTGTAGTAAATATTTTCTCAATATGAGTTATTTGTGTTTCATTTCATTTCATGACTTGTTTCTTTACTTTTCAGTTTTCAACTTTTCTAAGTACTCTGTATTAGGAATATGTCTTATGCATAACATTTAATTAGATTTTGTGGCATAATTCTTCTGAAAGTCATTCTGTTTTCATAGGCAAATGTATTGATATAATAGACATCCATTTTACCTTTCTTGGTTTTTATCTTTTATTATGTGATTGATATCTTTTTTATGTTTGTATTTTATATTTATATGTATTCCTACTAAAGATGTAAAAAATTGCATTCTATGTTGTTTTTCGGCTAGATGTTACCATAACTTTCTTTTTCTTTCTTCTTTTTTTCTTTTCCTTTACTTTTTTCTTTTTCTTTCTTTTTTTTTTTTTTTTTTTGTTGTTGTTGTTGAGACAGGGTCTCCCTCTGTCACCCAGGCTGGAGTGCAGAGGAGTGATCATGGCTCACTGCAGCCTTGACCTACTGGGCTCAGGCAATCCTCACCTCAGCCTCCCGAGTAGCTGTGACTGTAGGTGAGTGCCACCCCACCCAGGTAACCTTTTTTTCTTTCATTTTTAGTAGATACAAGGTTTTACCATGTTGGCCAGGCTGGTCTCAAACTCCTGACCTCAAGTGATCCATTTGCTTCAGCCTCCCAAAGGGCAGGGATTATAGATGTGGGCTACCATGCTGGGCCCACAGCTTTCTATAAACTATTTTATTCTCGCCGGGCGTGGTGGCTCATGCCTGTAATCCCAGCACTTTCGGAGGCCGAGGTGGGCGGATCACCTGAGGTCAGGAGTTCGAGATCAGCCTGACCAACCTGGAGAAACCCCATCTCTACTAAAAATACAAAATTAGCCGGGCGTGGTGGCGCATGCCTGTAATCCCAGCTACTGGGGAGGCTGAGGCAGGAGAATCACTTAAACCCAGGAGGCAGAGGTTGCAGTGAGCCAAGATCGCGCCATTGCACTCCAGCCTGGGCAACAAGAGCAAAACTCTGTCTCAAAAAAAATAAAATAAAATAATTCTCTATTTCTTTTCAATATACATACTATGCATATATATATATATGCTTCCCCACTATGAACAAAAGGTCCTTTTTATTTCTATTCTCTGCCCTCTAAAACCTGAGTTAAACTGTATTTTTTATATTCTTCTAATGTTTACTTCTATATCTTTTTTTTTTTTTTTTTTTGAGACGGAGTTTTGCTGGGATTACAGGCACGCGCCACCATGCCCAGCTGATTTTTTGTATTTTTAGTAGAGATGGGGTTTCACTATGTTGACCAGGATGGTCTCGATCTCTTGACCTTGTGATCCACCCACCTCGGCCTCCCAAAGTGCTGGGATTATAGGCGTGAGCCACCACTTCTATATCTTGAAATGTGGTTCTATATTTATCACTTGATCTGTCAGCTTTAAAACCTAACTTTGTAATCTCAGCTATAACTTAGAGAAAATCAACATGTTACATACTTCCCACCTTTTTACTCTTTTTCCTCTCCTCTTTTGTGAATTATAATTATTTCTATATTTACTATAGCCCTCATGGTTGTTTTATTCTTAGTCTTAAATTATGTTAAATGGGATCACTGCTTTCCACAGGTACTGTTGGAAATAATGTTAGTGTCCCAGTGTTGTTAGGATGACCAAATGAAAAAGAATCAACATTCATTAATTTTACTGAGAATTCAGTGTATTGTAAGTCCTGTGCCAGGTATCTGGGAATATAGAGGGCAACAACATTGTCTCTGCTTTTAGGGAGCTCCCATGCCCATGGAAGTGAGAAAGAATTTCAGTCCGGTGTGATAAGACGTGTACCAGAGATAAGTACCCTGTGCTCCACACCAGAGGGAAGGTGTTCCTAACTCAAGCTTGGGGATACCGAAACGATCAGATTCCAGGAGGAGGTGCTACTGATATCTTATTCATGTGTCTTGAAGCATGAATAAGATACCGCTGACTGATAAAGGGATGAATGGAATTATTGGTCCAGAAAACAGCAATGGCAGAGGCATGGGAGAGAACCATGTTCAGAAATTCGTAGTAATCCTGGACTTAAGTGTGGACTTCAGCTAGTGTGAGTAGGGTAAAGAGAAGCAAGGGAACTAAAGAAATGGGCAAGAGGGCATTCATGAAGGCTGTATGGAACTACTGTGGGGTCTTAAGTACAAAAGGGACTGACTGGATTTGTATTTCTGAATAACATTGGCAGCAGCAAGTGTGGACTCAATGAAGCCAGGCTGGAGGAAGGAGATGAGTTGCATAGTCACCACTCCCAAACAAGGTGATTCTTTGTGAGACTGACACCAAGACTTTAAACTCTTCATGAGGAGTGACTGAAAATGGACTAGGATGAGACTGGTTCAGGCCAACTTCCACTGAGCTATTGATGTCCCGTATAAGAGGGGATTTAAAATGAAATTACCCAGACTTTAGGGAATGAACTGATATTGGCCAATAATTTTGATGTAATTATCTTTGGGAACTGGCTCATATCCCTATTTGGATGGGGGGTGAGGAGAGGGAATGGGGATTGAGGTTTTTGTCTGCAAGGAATGCCAGCCATACTGAGAATGAAAACTGGCAGGTTTCAACTGCTGCATAAGGGGAAAAATTCCTCCTGTTTCTGGTGCCATAGTCAGTTTGGAATAAATTCAAAGGCATGGAGAGTCCTGGGGCATATCCAGAGGGGAAGCCACCCCTGGACAGGTGGATATTGGCTAAGAACAGGATCTCTGGGACCTTTGCATGGGTCTGGGCCTGTGCAGGCTGTAAGTAACTACCTCACTCTGCTTCCTTTTTTTTATTCCTAAACCTGCAGTGAAGTTGTGTCAAAAGTTACAGTCTGGACTCGGTTATACTGTGGGGAATTCAGGAAGGGCCCAGCCCATCTTTGGAAAGAAATGCAAAGGAGAGAGCAGTACACTTGTTGGTAACAGAAGTCATCTGCAGAAAGACACACTCAACTGAGCTGTCATTGTGGTCTTACAGAAAGACATGCAGCCTTAGAGCCTTAGAGGTCACGTGGCCCCTGGAGACCTGCTAAAGAGACCATATGGAGGAAACTGAGAGTTCTCAGAAGGAGCTGGTGAGTCATCTGATGAGGGCTTTCTGGAAATTAATCAGGGTTGAAGCCATTATAGTTTGTGCCGTAAGAAAAAGGGATTTTCTTATTTTATACCACAGGATAGTGTGAGCTTGCACAATGAGGTCACACAGTCATCCATGAAAACAAGGATGAGGGACAAATAATGCAGAGGGAGTGATGGAGGAATACTGAAGACAGAAAATCAGCAGGGTGCAGCAACATTGAAATCTGGCCTAGTAGTTAACATTTGAAAATCGCAACCATAGAGATGAAAGTCGGGCTATAGGTTTAGATAATATTGCCAGGAAGAGGGTATTGAGAAAGTACTTTATAAACAGTAAAACATTTCTAAATGTTAGCAATTAACTTCACATCCTAACAAGGTAGTCACATTATTTTATAAGCACATTTCATACATTTTTATTTAGTATGAATATCTATGTATAGATATATGTGTGTGTGTAGTATGTGCTGTTTCCATGTTATGTTTTTTAATCCTAACCTTTTAAAGACAAAATCCTTTATGAAGTCCATTAAAGCTGTTGCTAAATTTCTTTAGTGCTAGAAGAGGATCTCTCAACCTTGGTAGTATTATTTTGGTGTGGGCTGGATAATTCTTTGATGTGGGATAGTCCTATGCATTGTAGGCTGTTTAGAGGCATCCCTGGCTTCTCTACCCATTAAATGCTGGTACCTCTACTCCACCTCCTCCCTGGCCCGGTTAGTGTGACAAATTAAAATGTCTCCAGACATTGCCAAATGTCCCCTAGAGGGCAACATCAACCCTGCTTGAGAACCACTAGTAGACTATATGTAACCATAAATTAAATCGTGCTAAATCTGAGATTTAATTTTTTTCTTTAATTTTTTTGAGACAGTTTTGCTCTTTTGCCCAGGCTGGGGTGCAGTGGTGCAATCTTGGCTCACTGCAACCTCTGCCTTCTGGGTTCAAGCGATTCTATTGCCTCAGCCTCCTGAGTAGCTGGGACTACACTGCGCTACCATGCTCAGCTAATTTTTATATTTTTAGTACAGACAGGGTTTCACCATGTTGGCCAGGCTGGTCTCAAACTTCTGACCTTGTGATCTGGCCACCTCAGCCTCCCAAAGTGCTGGGATTATAGGCATGAGCCACCGCACCTGGCTGAGATTAAAATATTTTAAGGCAATGAATTTTATAATGGGAACATCCATTCAACATTGCTGTAATAATTTCTAATTTCATCTGTTCTATATACAATGCTCAGGCATTCATAAGTTTCAAGCTGAATGTCCTTTGTGGCATATTAAAGGAAGTATCAGCAGAACAATTAATTTCTCTCAAACTGATTTGAAAATTTGTCAGTATTCAGAGGAAGCCTAAGTTGAAGTGTGATAGTGCTCACTTGGTAAGCCTTTCCTTTTTCAGCAAGTTAAGAGTTTAAACAAGTGACAAGAAGATTATTTTTATTTCTTAAGAAAATGAATGTTTAAAGAATCTGTAAGCACTTTTGAATTACCATTTAGAATTTAGTAACTGATATATTAAGCAGAAATCATTCCGTACCATTTATTTAGAGTTGGACCACAAAAGCAACTCACTTGTAGCTTGATTCAATAATTCTGAATTAGGTTTGACAATAAGACGTTTTATCAAACATATCACATGATTCAGAACTTATTTATTTATAATTTATTCTGTACTTCTCACAATTACCTTGATTTAGAGAGAAGTTATCATAACAAACAAACAGGTGTTAGAAAAAAATGGCCTCCTACTGTTAGGATCTGCTTGTATTTATGATTTTCTTTTCTTCTAGTTTAACCTTACTTTCAGTTTTCTGCCATTATCCAGAAAAGGAACACCACTAATCAAGAGGTAAATGGCAGCTTTATATTTTCATGGATAAATAACACAGACTTTTAGTGCTTAAAGGAACTATTGCTACACCCTTCATTACGAACATAAGAAGCTGAGTTCTGGAATAAGTGACTTACTCCAGTGTTCATAGCTTCTGTGCCACTTCTTAATGGGGGTCAGAAAGTTTCCTCAGATAATATGTGAAAGAAGTGTGCCCAAAGACTACAGAAGAGTGGGGAAGAGGACTGTCTAGTAACATGAAAGAAAGCATGCCAATTTGGGAGGCAGAAGGATCGCAATTCAAATGGTTCTGTACCTATTAGCTGGCTCTACCCCTAAATGGCTGGATTATTTGGAGGCAAGTTGGTTAACTTATCAGGTTCTCAGTTTCTACATTTGCAAAATGAGGATAGTGACATCTAACTTTCAGTTGTTGGAGAATTAGAAATAATATATGAATAATGTATATTGTATATCCAAAGATGAATTGCACTAAGTTGTGTAGTAAATGCTGATTAATTCTAAATAGTATTCCTAAGTATAAAAACAACATACATGTAATACATAATATAGATAAAAGCTATACTTATATATAGTCTATATTTTATTTTATTTTATTTTTTTGGGGGGCGGGGGACGGAGTTTCGCTCTTGTTACCCAGGCTGGAGTGCAATGGCGCGATCTCGGCTCACCGCAACCTCCGCCTCCTGGGTTCAGGCAATTCTCCTGCCTCAGCCTCCTGAGTAGCTGGGATTACAGGCATGCGCCACCATGCCCAGCTAATTTTTTGCATTTTTAGTAGAGATGGGGTTTCACCGTGCTGACCAGGATGGTCTCGATCTCTTGACCTCGTAATCCAC
Source organism: Sapajus apella (assembly GCF_009761245.1). NCBI lineage: Eukaryota > Metazoa > Chordata > Mammalia > Primates > Cebidae > Sapajus > Sapajus apella. The sequence goes on from NW_022436941.1 coordinate 31,959,251, forward strand.
CTGCCTCGGCCTCCCAAAGTGCTGGGATTACAGGCTTGAGCCACCGCGCCCGGCCAATAGTCTATATTTTATATATAAAAGTTTATATATGTTTGAGATACAGTGTATTTTAATATTAATGTGATTGAATTGATCAGTATTCTCCTTTATAAGTCATATACACATATTTTCTTGTGTGTAAATAAATCCATTTGTTTTCCTGTTTTCCTCTTCTCTATTGTTTTTGAATTTAAGAAATGGGTTTGAATGTATTTATTTAAGTGGGCTGAGCTGATGGTATATCACATGAAAACTTATTTTAAGAAAGAGAAAACTTATGGTTTTTGTTCTTTTTGTAAATTGTGAAATATATATACATAAGAATGTATGAAATGTATACACACAATATAAATAGAAATAACAAAGTGTACATTAAGTATCTACTGTTTCTGTTACAAAATAAAACACTGTCAATAATGGGAAGCTCCTTTTCCGCCTTTTCCTGAACATGGCTCCTTCCCTTTCCATGGAAATAGCTACACTTACTTTAATGATAATCATTTTCTTGCTTCATTTTAATATTTACTCAACCTGTGTATGCATCCCTAAATGACCAATTGTGTCTGTTTTTGAACTGTGTATAATAGAATCATAATGTATATATTCTGTTTCTATTTACTTTTGTCACAATATTTTGTGAGATTCCCACATGTTGCTAGATGTCCATTTGGCTTCTCTCTGGGGTTCCATTGTATGAGTGTGTCAATACCCTTTCTGCTGTAATGCATATCTTTGTTATCTTCAACTTTTCCAAATGACAAACCAGGCTGCCATGAATGTTCCAATATGTGATTCTTAGTGTACATGCACAAGAATCCTTCTAGAGCACATACCCAGGCGTATAAATGAGGGTAAAAGTATGAGTGTATTCAGCTCTACTAAGTACTGCTAACCTCTTTTCCAATGAAATTGTATCAATTAATACTTCTACTAATACGGATAGGAGACTCCAATGTTAACTATATTTGATTTGAGGTTTTAATTTGCATCTCTCTGGTTACTTGTTAAGTTGAACATCTTGTTTGCATTAGCTTTTAATTTCCTCCTTTGTAAAGTCCCTCTTCTAGTCACCTGCCCATTTTTCTAGTAGGCTGTATATCTTATTCTATCGTTTTATAGTTCTTTGTATATTCTTTATATTGGCTCCTTGTCAATATTTGACAAATTTCTTTGCCTAATTTGTAGCTTGTCTTTTCATTCTCTTTATTATGCTTAAGTGTTTTTGTTTGAGACAGTATCTCACTTGCCCAGGCTAGAGTTCAGTGGCATGATCATAGCTCACTACAGCCTGGAACTCCTGGGCTCAAGTGATTCTCCCACCTCGGCCTCCTGAGTATCTGGGACCACAGGCATGCACCATAATGTCCATCTAATTTTTAAAATTTTTTGAAGGTACAGGGTCTCACTATCTTTCCCGGGTTGGTGTCAAACTCCTGGCCTTAACATCCTCCTTCCTAGGCATCTCAGAGTGCTAGGATTATAGGCCACTGTGCCTGGCCAGATGTTCTAAATTAAATGTAACCAGATAATGCTTCTTTTCCTTTATGATTAATGTCTTTGTGCCTTATTTGAGGAATCTTTCCTATCAAAGACTATAATACTTTTTACAAATTGTTTACAAAATTTTGATTTTATGTATACTGTGAGGTAGGGAGTAAAAAAAAATTTCCCCTAAATGAATAATATATTTTTTCTGCATCATTTATTAAAGTCTATCTTCTATCCACTGATCTATGATGTGACCTCTATTATATTATATTATATTATATTAGGTTTCCATATATGTGTGAATTTATGGGGGCTTTTTGTTCTTATTCTTTCGTAATGTTTTAATTATTATGTATTTATAAGACGACTTGAGAATTTAGGCTAAGTATCTTACACTTTGTTCTTCAAAATGGTCTTGGCATTGTTCATTTGTTTTGTTTGCTTTTTCATTATATAGTTTTATAAAGTCCTATGAAATACTTTTGGTATTTAAAAAAACTGCATTGAATTTATAGATTAATTTGTGGGAAATTGACATTATAAGAATATTGCGTCTACTTACCCATAAACATGGTATTGCTCTCTGTTTAGAATTTATTTTTTCATAAAGATCTTAAAGATTATTATAAATGACCATTGCATCCCTCTCACTTTCAAATTCATATATCAAAACCTAATTTCCAGTGTGATGGTGTTCGGAAGTGGGGCCTTGGGGAGGTAATTAGGTTACAGGGGTGGAACTTTCATGACTGGGATTAGGGCCCTTAAAAGGAAAGACATGCTGTCTCTTGGCTATGTGAGGATAAAAGGAGACAGCTGTCTACAAACCAAAAAGAGGCCTCTCCCCAACATCAAATCTGTCAGCACTCTGATCGTAGACTTCCCAGCCCTTCAAATTGTGAGAAATAAAATCTGTTGTTTAAGCCACTCAGTCCAAGGTATTTTGTTAAAGCAGCCCTAGCGGATGAAGACACACATGTTCTGTAAATTTGTTTCTATATGCCCCTGCTGGACACCTTCTATTTGCCTCTCCTTATCTACTCAACACTCTTCTCTGCTTTCTCGTCTCTGCTTTGTTCTTTTTTCTGGGAGGAGGCTGACTTGTAAGGACTATATCCATGGGCTCCTATCCTCTCTCTCTGTGATTGTGTTCAGCCAAAAGGGAGCTTCAGCAGTAAATCAGAGAATGAATAGGAGGAGAGAGAGGTCGGGGTATCACTGATTACTGTTTCTCTTACAAGGCTACCTTGGGTTGGCTATGTCCCTACACTGAGGGTTACTTCTCCTCTCAAAGCGGTATAAATCTCTTTTTTGCTGGGTTTTTATCTTCATCCCTATGAGCAGAGTGATAACAGCTTCTTATATGATAAAGAATAGAAGTCCAAGAATTGGACATTAAGGGTTATTTAAGGTTTTGTCCCGGAAGAAGAAAGAGAACTTTTTCATAAGTACAAGATGGTGACATATTTCACATGATATAGAAATATAGGAGAAATAAACACATGTGAAAAGCCTTTTTAAAATAATAAGAATAATCATTGAGCATGAACTATGTGCCTTGCTTTGTGCTAGGTGCTTTACATACTTTATGTCAGTCGATCTTTATGATAATCTTATTAGATAGGTTTTATTGTCCCTTTTCACAAGTGAAGTTTTAAAAATCATTTCTCAAAGTCACCAGGGCTAGTTAGTAAATAACAGAAGCAGGAGTTTCACTTAGGTCTGCCTAATTCCAAATCCATTCTATTAATTTTCTTGCTGTTCTGCGTACATTATAGAGTTAAATTAATACTCAAAGAATTATGTTCTTTTAGGATGTAGTTTCAGTTAAGTGATCAGGATGTAGTTTCAGAGGAGCGATCTGGCTGGAGGATCCTAAGAGATTAAATAATGAAGTGGCAAGGAAATAAAGACGGCAGTGACATACCAGTTATTTGATAAGTCTAATAATAAAAGGCTGGGACTAAACAGTATGATTTGCTATTCATCTCATTTTTTCTACAAATTCTATGCCACACAAAGTCTAACTTTTCTCACCCCGAGAAATGCTTACTGACCCTCCCTGTGGAGTACTCTACATTATTCTAATAGTGATGCCCCAGTTTTACAGGGGCTTCTTATCCTCATAGAGAAAAAGAAGCTAAACAATGAGCTTCTTGGGGACAGAGCATCTCATTCATCTCTGTATTCCAACCACAGAGCCTGGTATGCTTCGAACTAAACATTATGATTTGGACTCCACTATTTGAGTCTTGCTGCAGGGCTTGTTTATACTCATTAACATTAATACAGCGACTGTCTTCCAGGTCACCTTGTCCCAGCAACACAGAAAAAGATATTTATGTCTGCCATCCTTCTGGCTTTCCTTCCTAATAGCTCTCCTACCTAATATTTAAGCACAGACAGGTGCCATTTAACAAAAACCACTGAAGAAGTTTGGGGGAATAATCAGCTTTAACCTTGGGTCGCAACTCTCAAAAGAGAGCAATCATTGCTATCACAGGAAACAGAGAAATTCTCTGAGGACAGTAGTTAAAATGTAGAATAAAAACTAGTGCCCAGATTCATGGTGAGAAGGTAATGGAATATGTAACATGTTTTCCTCCTCATCTCAGATGAACAAAGACCAAGAAGCATTTAGGTCATGGCAGGGCTCAAAAGAAAGGCATGAGATGTCCTAAAGAAGAGAACACAGTTCAGCTAACTAAACTTTGCTTTTTTCTTTTCATATATCTTTCTTGTTTTTATGGTATTCAAATTTTTTTTAATTTTTGAGTTTTGTGGGTACGTAGTAGGTGCAAATATTTACGAGGTATAGGATTTTTCCTTCCTTCAGCTCACATACTTTATGCTTTTAACATGTTTCTTAAAAATGTCTTTACTGTAGAAAGTCACAATAATAACAGTTTAACAACAATTATTAAATTATGGTACACAAGAAGTGTTATTCAAATAATTGGGAAAAGTAAATATGGAAAATAAGAACCATGAAGACTATAATAAAAGTGTACTCACATCTATCCAACTAACATGAGGGGAAAGGAATCAGCAGGATATAAATTGTACTTATGAAAGACTAAAAAATGGTAATAATAATGACAATTACAGGTCAACCCTTCTACTTTCAGAATTGAAATAAGTGGGAAGCCGTGAAAGACTGCTAAGTATAGAACAAAAATCTCCTATTTCTGGTTTAAACTTTGGAAAGTGAATTAAAAAGATTAAAAAAAAAAAGAGTGATTTACCATAGCATGGCTGAAAGAGAATGATGCTTTGAACAAGAACTCTGGCTGCTCATTTTAGTCTCCATAATTGAATGGTGTGATAAAGCATAGTACATGAAGAAAATATCTGATCTAAGTGATGTTAGAGAGGTTTTTACAAGATTTAGAAGCTCAAAACTATAAGGTAAAAGACAGTTCAGGGTGAAGTTAGATGTCTTATGTGCTTAGTAACACAGAGAATATGAGCTATTTTTAAGTTTAGGAGAAAGTTTTCCAAGGCTTAGAATCTCTCATATTTCATTTGGCGTGTCAGCTAGATGGATTTCCAAATAAGTAAAACATTAGATAGTTAGTAATCTGTTTCTTTAATGCAAGCCCTTTTTTCTCTTGAAGGTAGCCTGTTAAATGTGGGTGAAAAGATATTTATGTCTACATAAAAGAGAAATTTAAAATTAATTCCATCTTATGGAAAAGAAAGTGTTAGTTGGTAAAATTTGCTTGCAAAGTATTGTAAAACTTAGTGGAAATAGTTTTAAGGTATAGTTTAATATAAATTTGAATACACTTTTCTTTACTATTCATCTAGTTCTCTAAATGTTACTCTATTGATAATATAGTTTTGAATTATAATAGTATCACAATAATGAAATTATCATAACAAAATGGAGATGAAAAGTGAATTCATACTTGATAATAATTTACATTTACTTGACCTGACATAATTTTCAATTTTCATAGAGAAAAGTTAAAATTAGATCTCTAGTCCAGGACTGGACAGAATAATATGTGTAAGTTGTTTAAAAGATCATTAGCCAATCTAAAATGAAAATATATCAGATATACAATGTCTCAATGAAAATAAATGACTATTATTCCAAGCTCAATAAAATAAAAATACTCCTATTTATATATTTATGCTCCCTTTCGCAGACATTGCAGCCTTTAGCATCTAATAAAACCTAGCTAATTACATGTCAAAAGGAAAGGTTAATTATAAGTTTAATATGCTTCCCTTTTCTATCTAATGAATCAATATCACACCATGGAGAATGCTAAGGGACTAGAAGAATAAGACAAATACTTTAAAATAACTGCTTTAGGTTCCATTTGTGAAGAACTTCCTAAACAGTGATGCTGCCCCTTAATGGAAAAGGCTGCCTCGCTAGGCAGGCTATTTATTCAACAACCATTTATTGAGCGTCAAGTACGTTTCAGGCACACTATGCTAGGATGTGGGTTGTATAAGGAACAAATATATCTAAAACAATCTTTTTGCTCTCAAGGAACTCACAATCCTGGAGTAATAAATGCCTCTATTTGGAGCTTGTATTCCTGCAGTTTCCTAAGAAGCCTGTATGACACATGACCCCTTAGCTGCTGTCAAAGCAGTCCCTTACTGCAATGGCTGGTTGAGCTACAGACTTCAGGAGTTCATTCTTGCCAAAGAGTTTTTGGTTTACTTCCCAAAAGAACTGTTAAGACTTTTCTGTAAATTTAAAGCAACACGTAATAACTTAAATATATCAAATATGTTTAATATAACAGGATTATAATTTCTTTTTACAACTGAAAGACAATAACATGTCTTTGTTGATGTTCCCTAACTCAATAGAAGATCACTGTTGTCAAAATTATCAGCATCACAGGTTGGTGATGTGAATATATTATGCTTCATTAAGCTGTGCTGCTCTAGGAACATCAATTTATCTTTCATCTTCTTATTTACTTTATTTAAAAGACTATAGTATCAGTATAGACTTAATTCTCTAATGTGCTGTGAATCATAGTTTTTAATAGCATAAGAAAATGCTTATGAGACTTGTAGTGGGTCGATGGTGGATCCCAAAAAGGTATGCTTTCAGCTCCTAAATCCCAGAACCTGTGAATGCAACCTTATTTGGACAAAGGATCTTTTCAGATGTAATTAAGATTTTAAGGATCTTGAGATCCTGTATTACCTGGGTGGGCCCCAAATCCAGTGGCAAATGTCCTTATGACACTTAAGGCAGAAGAGAAGACACAGGCACAGAGGAAATGTCAATGTGAAGACCAGGAAGAGATTAGAATGACATGGCTTCAAACTGAGGATGCTGGAGATCATCAGAAGCTGGAAGAAGCAAACAATGGATTCTCCCCAGATCTTCTAACAGGAGTGCTATGGCCCTGCCCACACCTTCATCTCAGACTTGTGGCCTCCAGAACTTAGAAAGAATAAATTCCTTTTGTTTTAAGCCACGGAGTTTGTGCTAATTTTTTTCAGCAACCACAGGGAACAAATACAATATGCTAAGTGAATAAAGTAGGACATAAAAATGTATTTCCATTATAATTTCAACTACATAAAAAGATGTTTGGGAAATTTAAAAAAAAACTCATCAACATGTTGGCAATGACTGCCTGTAGGTGATAAAATTGCAATCACCTTGTTATTTGCTTGTTTATAATTTCTGTATTTTCCAGATTTGCTAAAATGACTCTATTATGTAAGGAAAAGTCTTAGAACAAGGAGATGACATAGTTTAAAGGTTAAGACTGTGGGTGCTGGAACCAGATGAACTACTTTTAAAAAGACCTATTTCTTAATAACTATGTATCTTGATGATCTCTTTGTTTCTCAGTTTTCTCATGTGAGAAATAATAAAATTGACTTAAAGATTATTTGAGGATTTAGTGAATAATACTATATTTTATCTATTCTGAAGAGAATCTTTTTTCACCCTTTAACATCTTTGATATTGGGCCATGACTTACAGTTGATGGTCGTTGCTTATACATGTAAACTTGGCTGTTGCTTTTCTTGCTGTTGCTACATCAATTGAATTACATGAATTGTAGTGCTACACAATTTGAATTTATTACCATTTAAAATGCCTTCAACATTACATTGATTCACCACGGAAACAAACATTGTTGTGTATGGACAATGGCACCAAAGTAGAGCAGGAGGGCTTAAATTTGATATTTAGTAAAGCAAGTATTTGTCCCTGAAGAAAAGACTGCAATTCCACTTATTCATGCAAAACACACCAAAAAGGAAGCTGTGTTACATTTTGTGACTGAAATGTGAGCCTGTCATATACCAGCCAATGCCAAAGAAACTGTGTAATCCTCAGAACAGATGAAAGAAATTTCAAAGTAACGAGAGACTGGTATGATCAATTCATGCCTTGTGCAGAACCATCTTTAAGATGTCAAGCACCAATATGTCAGAAGTTTCCTGTTTATTTTAGATAGAAGTTGCTTAGCTTTCAACGATATGTGGTTCAATTGGAGAAAAACGTATGTGTTGTTTGTGTTATAGTTTAGTGAGCACTTTTTCAAAAAAAGTTATTTCTTAATGATACGTAGGGAAATGGTGTATCTTACAATCAATAACATCTCAGTTTCAATGAAATACGATTCAAAGAAATACTTTATCACCATTCCCAAAACATGATAAGTACTTCCTAAATGTTAGTTATATATAGTAAGCAGGAAGAAAAACGGATTATAAAGTTGTATGCGTAGCTATCTCACTGTTAAAAAAAAAAAAAAACAACCAAGATTTAGAGGGAATATATAAAAACACAAATGATAATTGTTAGATTGATCGGTTGGTGGATATTTTTTCTTTCTGTTTTCAAATTGTTAGAGACTTGTCATTTTCTCATAATTAAAAAAATTTAATCAAAAAAATGTATTTTGTAAACATAGTTAAAAAAATCACAACAGTTTAAATTGTACATTAAAAAAATGTAAATCTCTCTCCCATTCCAGATCACATTTGTTTTCCCAGAAGCAATTACTTATTTCATTTTCTTATATAACCTTCTTGATTTTTTCTGTGTATAAATAGCATACGTGTGTATGTACATATGATTATAAATACTTTATTCTTATACAAATGAAATTATACTTTACATACTATTCTCTATTTTTATTTGGACTGTAATGGTATAAATAGTATATTGTTCCATAGCCCATATAAATCTTAATTCTTGATATCCACATAGTATTAGTATCCATCAGGATTTAGTACAGGAAACAGAAATTACTTTAGGTATTTCAGATAGAAGGGATTTAAAACAGGAAATTGAGTACTCACAAAATTGCTGGATGGGTTCACGAGGCAGAAGACAGGGGTCTGCTACTGAATACTGATCTCAAGGGATCAGCACTGCGATCCACAGGTCAGCAAATTGCTGCTGCTTCCACTGCTCGAGCCCCACAACGATCTCAGTTCCCCTGAAGCTGATGACTAGACACTGACTGCCACATCTGGGTGGATGACTCCAGGTTATGACAAAGCTGATTACTAGACACTGGAATGCTGAGTCTGGCTGCAAACACTAATGAGCTGGCAGCTCATAAAGGAGGCCTTCATTTACTTCCAACTTCCAGATATCACACAACGTTTCCCATTGGTGCCATCAAATTCTCACCCAGAACTCTAGCTGCAAGAGAATTTAAGAAAACTGTTTCTTCCTGTGGGCAGGAACATAGAAAGGGGTAGAAATATATCCTCAGGGCTAATTCACCATAAACAGCATAGTGACCCACAGTACCAATGCGCTATAACTGACTTAACTGGCCCCCAACTGTGGGACTGGGGGTGTGTGATATGTAGACCTATTATGCAACTTTGCTATAATAAACAATGTGCCAGTAAATATCAGTCTAAATACGGCTTTGAGCATCTGTCATAACACAATACATTCTAAGAAGTAAAATTGATGATATTATTCTTTGTACACATCTTCACATATTAAGTAATAAATTTATTATGAAGTAAAATTGGTGGCATTATAAGTTAGTTGTAGACAACTTTACATAATAAATAATAAACAAAAACTCATGTCACACTAGCTGAAACACAAAATAGCATTAGTAGCTCAATTATGCCATCAAGGATATATTTAAAATTTTTTAAATGTTGGCTGGGTGCGGCGGCTCACGCCTGTAATCCCAGCACTTTGGGAGGCTGAGGCAGGCGGATCACGAGGTCAAGAGATCAAGACCATCCTGGCCAACATGGTGAAACCCTATCTCTACTAAAAATACAAAAAAATTAGCCGGGCGTGGTGGTACGTGCCTGTGGTCCCAGCTACTCAGGAGGCTGAGGTGGAAGAATCGCTTGAACCCCGGAGGTGGAGGTTGCAGTGAGCTGAGATTGCGCCACTGCACTCCAGCCTGGTGACAGAGCAAGACTCCATCTCAAAAAAAAGAAAAGAAAAAAAAATTTTTTTAATGTTTGTGTAATGTTTAAAATCATACAGAAGAGTGCCCCACATTCCTGTTTGCTCTATTGCTGTGATATACAGAAATGTTTTAGAAATACCTTTATTCCTCTATCTTAAAACCTAAAGGAATGCCAGGTTTGTAGCTTTTTGCTTCTCACCAAAATCTCCGCCCCACTGTGGCTTCATTGTGTTTACCAGGCCTGCACTGGGGACAGAACAAGAAGGGGTGTGGTCCACAGTTCAGAGCAAAGTAACTGGGCCACCAGGGACGGCAACTATGAGCTCAGTAGTGCAGCATTCCCAACCCCTGCACCACCCAAAGGAGGAGTAACAATAATTAGCGTTCTTGGAGTGCTTGCCAGAGGCCAAGCTTTGTTCCTTCATTTAATCCTCAGGATGACTCTCTGAGGAACAGGCACCATTGTGATCCCCACACACAAATAAGAAAAGCAATCCTTAGAGAGGTGATGAACGCGCTCAAGGTCACAGGGCTTGTTTTTGCAGGAGCCTTTGAATCTCAATCATCTATCTCCAGAGGCTGTCCTTGCCATTCTCCTAGAGTGCGGATTTGTTCAGTCTTTCAGGACTAAGCAATAATTCCTGAAACATGAATCTGTCTGAGGTGAGGGAACGCTGATATTTGGTGTAGTCAAAAAAGATGGAATCCCAACCTTAGGCAAACCCACATGTTCTATAGCCACAAACGCTGCCTCATATGCCAATGTGTTCTCATTATGATAACAAGCAGGAGAGTAACTGCAGATTAGAATAAATCTACTACTGGAAAAGCAATGAATAGTGCATGCATATTTTCATTTAGTCAGCCAGCCAGCCAGCCATTCATTCATTAACTGGCTGCTATTCACAGAATACTGTAGGTCTGTGGGGACTAAGAAAATAATACAAGTTACAGTCTCCCTTATGCCCTAAAGGAATTTACAATCACATTACTAAGAATAGATAAATACATATCAAAAATTTAAATAATTACAGTACAAGACAGAATAGTATCTTTGTAATGTCCTTGTGAAATTTAAAAACTCTTACACTGTAATTTTTAAATATAATTTTTATGTAATTTGTTCCTATCATACTTGTAATGGTATGAATATATTAAGGTTTTAAAACAATTAGAGTAACTTTCACAATCTATCATGACATACTTAGTTCAATCTTCAACTCCATGAAAATTACACGTGCCTTTAATCCCAGTTCTAATTTCTACTAAAGACAATAACTTTTTTTTTCAAAAAGTTCCCATTAAAATGATTTTTTAAAAAATGGACTAGGTGCTGTGGTTTACACCTGTAATGTCAGCACTTTGGGAGGCCGAGGTGGGTGGACCACAAGGTTAGGAGTTCTAGACCAGTCTGGCCAAGATGGTGAAACCCCCTCTCTACTAAAAATACAAAAATTAGCCAGGCTAATTTTTGGTGGTGGGCACCTGTAATCCCAGCTACTCAGGAGTCTGAGGCAGAGAATTGCTTGAATTTGGGAGGCAGAGGTTGCAGTGAGTCGAGATTGCACCACTGCACTCCAGCCTGGGCAACAGAAAGACTCTGTCTACAAAAATAAATAAATAAAATAAAAGCCCAGCCCTGCATCCCTCGATTGAAACTGAAGACAAATATTCCCTTTCCCAGCAGCCAGCGCATTCGAGTGGGTTGAAGGTAGAGTGAATACGACCCAATTTTGGTGAATTGGATGTCCCTATGTGAGGTGAGGTTCAGAGGATGGCTAAGGCTGGTCGTGGCCAGTGCCCAGGATTGTGGAGTCCCGCCGGGTGGCAGTGACTGTCTAGTGGTTGCATCCTAAGAATACTGTTACTGTGATGTGATTGTGACCTTAGCTTGACCCTACTGGTTCCTATCCATTTTTTTCAGCCTCATTTCAGCAGTCCTACTAGCTCAGGTCCAATAACCTTACAATAAATTCATTTTGTTTTTAGCCTAAATTAGCCAGAATCAGTAGCTGTTTGACACCAAGAATCCAGAGGGATAGGATTTTCAGCAACCTTGGGGTAGGCATTTGAGGGTGTTGAGTGCAGTGTATCTCTAGTGGTAGCGGTGGCTGCTGGTGAAAGAACTGTCCAGGGTCTCTGCTATGGACAAGATCAGGGACCCTATGCTGCCTCTGGCAGGTCCTTGAGTGTCACCTGCTTTATAGGAAAGTGCTATGCTGAGATACAAAAAACATTGAATTGCTTAATGATAGGGAATTAAAAAAAAAAAAAAAACGAAAAAAACACTGAAGGCCAAGGGCAGTGGCTCACACTTGTTTTCACAGCATTTTCGGAGGCTGAGGCAGGCAGATCACCTGAGGTCAGGAGCTCAAGACCAGCCTGGCCAATGTGAAACCGTTTCTTTATTAAAAATACAAAAAATTAGCTGGGCATGGTGGTACATACCTGTAATCCCAGTTACTTGGAGGCTGAGGCAGGAAAATCACTTGAACCTGGGTGGCAGAGGCTGCAACGAGCCGAGATTGCACCACTGCACTATTGCCTGGGCAACAGAGCAATAAACTGTCACAAAAAAAATCAAGCAAAAAAAGGACATTGAAGCCTCAATTTCAATTCAAGCATTGCTGCATTGCCTTTTAGGCCTCAGTGTCCTTTTAGGCCCGAGTGTCCCATTCATACCCTGCAGTGATGAGAACAGAGCACTGAAAAGAGCCCTCCCTGTGTTAGGGTTCTGTAAGTCTCCTCTATCATTCCAGACAACTAAGGTCGTGATTACCATTTCTTTTTTTTTTTTTTTTTGAAACAGGGTCTCACTCTGTCATCTAGACTGGAGTGCAGTGGCAGGAACATAGTTCACTGCAGCGTCAACCTCCTGGACTCAAGTGATCCCCCTGCTTTAGCCTTCCATCTAGCTGGGACCACAGATGCATGCCACCACATGTAGCTAAGTTTATTTTTTTTTGGTGCAGATTGGGTATCACAATCCTAGGCTCAAGTGACCCTCCCATCTTAGCTTCCCAAATGCTGGGATTACACGTGTGAGCCACTGTGCCTGGCTCAGGTTGTGATTTTTAATTTATTTAATTTATATTTTGTTCAGTAAATATCTATAGGCTGCATATTCCTAGTAATAAACAATGAAGTTTTAAACTGCTGGCATAATTTGCTTTCCTAACCCTGAGATGTTTACTTACATCAAAAGATCTGAAGAAAAAATAATTTCTGTACTACTGTGTAATATTATCTAGAATATTTATTTTATTAAATTAAAATTAATTTTTAATGAATAATATTAAACACTAGCAAATACGTTCTCCAATGCCATCTAAATATTATTTCTACTATACTAAGAAAATAATACAAGTTACAGTCTCCCTTACACCTTACAATCACTTCAGAAAAAATAGTTAAATACATATCAAAAACTGAAATAATATTTAGAGTACAAGACAGAACAGTATCTAAAAATTCCTAAAATAGTAGTTTTGAATATGCATAAAAATGTATGAAAAATGTATTAGATGGGGCTGACTAGAGAAATGGAACCCTCGAATTGTGTGTGTGTATGTGTATATGTACGTGTATGGGTATGTGTGTGTGTGTGTATATATGTATAGATAGACAGAGACGGAGAGATAGAGAGAGAGATTGATTTTAAATAATTGGCTTACATGATTGTGGAGTTTTGAAGCCTGACAAGCCCAAAATCTGGAGGGTAGGCTGGCAGACTGGACACCCAGAGGAGCGGCAGTTGGAGTCAGAAAACATTCTGCTGGTCAAATTCCCTCTCCTTCAAGGGAGGTCAGTCTTTTTTCTCTTAAGGTTTTCAACTGATTGGATGAGACTGACCCACATAATGGAGGATAATCTGCTTTACTGAAAGTCTGCCAATTTACATATTAATTTCATCTAACAATACTTTCACAGAAGCATCTAGAATAATATTTGACCAAATATATGGGCACTGTAGCCTAGCCAAGTTGACACATAAAATTAATCATCATAAAGATCTGACATACGGTTAAGTGGAAAATGCGCAATGTGGAGAGAAAATGCCATCTATCATTGAGAGAAAGGAAGAGAGTGGATGTCATGGAAACAGTGTGGCTTACACTGTGCCTAGGGAGAGGTAATGATGACAAGAACGTCTATTATCTTTCTCACCCTCCAAATAGTGAATGACAGGATGTAGGTAAATATGCTGCTAGCAAGGAAGATTCTTCCAGCTCTTTCTTCCCACATCATTCTCAGTGAGTGGCCACTTACCCTCCCTATGAGCCCATCTGAAACCTAACTAATTTAGATGAACTTAGACCTACTACACATCTTTTAGAACAAAACAAAATGTTATCAAACCAAGATAATCACAGCTAACATTTACTGAGTACTTCTTATATGTATTAGCCACTGAACTAAGTGTATTATCTAATTTAATGGATCCAAAACACAACAATGTAAAATAGGTGCTACTGTTAGCCCACTTTACCAATGCAGAAGACTGAAGCTCAGAGAGGCTAAGTCACTTGCCCTAAATTACACAGCTAATTCCAGGAGAAGCCAGGATTTAAATCTAGGCCTGCTTGATGTAAGAGCTTATGATTTTCACCACCAAAATGGATGTAAAAAAAGATTTAAAAAGTGCTACCAAGGTAAGAAATTGTCAATGGCTTAAATTTATCTTTGTTTGGATTTTCCCCAAAGCATACTTGAGATAACATTTTGAATGTATGTAAACTCATCTGAGAGGTTATTCTGAGAAACACAGTGAGCGTGTGAGGAGATAGGCAGAGAAGGGAGGTCAGCTGACAAAAGGAGTGTTAACCAATACATCACTATGTAAGCTCAGTGCCCTGGAAACTCTCCAAGAGACTGCAGAACATGGCTCAGAACTGACCTACCAAGAGCAAGGAAGCTAGCATTTTAATACACCAACTTTCATCCTTACTGGGTGACCGTTGTTCCTAAAGATGTTCATTCTCCGCTTTTGCTCTGTTGGTGGGAATGTAAATCGGTTCAACCACTGTGGAAGGTAGTGTGGCAGTTCCTCAAGGATCTAGAGCCAGAAATACTATCTGACCCAGCAATTCCATTATTAGTTATATACCCAAAGGAATATATGTCATTCTGCTATAAAGACACATGCATACATATGCTTACTGCAGTACTGTTTACAATGGCAAACACATGAAACCAACTCAAATACCCATATACTACGGAATACTATGCAGCCACAAAAAGGAGTGAGATCACTTTCTTTGCAGATACATGGATGAAGCTGGAAACTACCATCCTCAGCAAACTAACACAAGAACAGAAAGCCAAACATCACATGTTCTCACTCATAAGTGGGAGGTGAACAATAAGAACACATGTACACGGAGTGGGGGAAAAACACACACCTGGGCCTGTTGGGGGATGGGGGGGCGAGGGGAGTGAGGGGCTGTAGGAAAACCAAGTCCACAAGGGGCCTAGTTTCAAAGGCAAGAGCTTCCCAGCACCATACCTCCATCCACACCCCCATCCGGCAATGTAAAGTTCTCCGTCTGCTCAGCTAGCTAGAAATTCCAGGTGTGCTTCTTTGTTCAAAAAGCCCTTGAAAAGCTCTGGGAGGAAGGGCCTCTGTTGCCGACCTAGCAGCCAATCTGGTATCAGAGTCAAAGATCAATCACTCCAGGGGACGTTTGAAAGAACTACTCTCATTGGAGGAGAACATGAATGGGGCGGGAATAACTCCAAGGTTAAAAACCCGCTGCTCCTTACCCATAGAGATTCCTGTCTTGGATTCCCTTCCACGGTAGCATGGGAGTTCTCTCCTTCTCTCTCTTTCTCTCTCTCTCTCTTTCTCTCTCTCTCTCTCTCTCTCTCTCTCTCTCTCTCTGCCTAATAAATCGCTCTTTGCAAAACTCTTTGGGTCCACAATATTTATTCAAACGGTAAGCTCACATTGCCTCTGGGGCCCTTTTCCCCATTCCTGGGGCAAGAGAGGCCAAGGACCTGGGCACAACGGGGAATACATCGGATGGAAAAGCTGGAAGCTCTTTGGGACGCTACCTCAGCTCTGTCCCGGTCCCAGTGCCCGTTACATCTTTGGCCAGCATGGCAGAGAGTTGAGCCCCTGCGCCCTGCCCGGTTACAGGAGGAAACCTAGATGATGGGTCGATAGTTGCAGTAAACTACCATGGTACACGTATACCTGTATAACAAACCTGCACGTTCCGCCCATGTATCCCAGAACTTAAAGTAAAAAAAAAAAAAATGTTCCCTGGCACTTCTGACCTGTAGCACACATGGGCTGAGCAGGAGGCACAGGTACTTCAGGAAGCCCTTGGTGTGCACAAGAACAGGTCCCTGAAGTTACAAATGACCTATGGGTTGGGCCCATGGATATGGGTGGGACATTGACAGATAACAAGATACAAATTAATTAAAACAATTAATAACCAGAAACTTCCCTTGTAGTGTTTGAACTTAATTTCGTAAATAGATTTCTGCTTCAGTGAAATTGTATCATAAAATAAATTAGTTTTCATCCTTTAAATTTTCAATTTAAGGAATGCTTGTAATATTACAAAAAAGAAAACACCTAAAATGATATCCATTTCTAAGAACATGCCGGAATTGATAAAAGATTCATATATTTTAAAAAATGCTGCTTCCCCAAGAAAATACCAAATGGCGGATGACGCAGATGCAGTAGGGGCGAGGGAGGGGACTCCGGGGACCCCGGGATGGGGAATGGCCGTGGCTTCCGCGGAGGTTTCAGCAGTGTCACCTGGCGCCGGGCTTGCAGCCGCGGAAGGGGCCAGGCCTGGGCAGAGGCCCCAGAGCTCATGGAGGCAAGGCTGAGGATAAGGAGTGGACGCCCGTCACCAAGCTGGGCCGTCTGATCAAAGACATGAAGATAAGTCCCTGGAGGAGATATATCTCTTCTCCCTGCCCATCAAGGAGACTGGGTTCATTGACTTTTTCCTGGGGGGCCTCTCTCAAGGAAGAGGTTTTGAACAGTATACCGGTCCAGAAGCAGACCCGCGCCGGCCAGCGCACCAGCTTCAAGGCGTTTGTTGTCATCGGGGATTATAATGGCCACATCGGTCTGGCTGTTAAGTTCTCCAAGGAGGTGATCACTGCCATCCGCGGGGCCATCATCCTGACCAAGCTCTCCATTGTTCCCCTGCACAGAGGCTACTGGGGGAACAAGATCAGCAAGCCCCACACTGTCCCTTGCAAGGTGACAGGCCGCTGCGGCCCTGTGCTGGTGCGCCTCATCCCTGTACCCAGGGGCACTGGCATCTCTCGGCCCCTGTGCCCAAGAAGCTGCTCATGATGGCTGGTATCATGACTGCTACACCTCAGCCAGAGGCTGCACTGCCACCCTAGGTAGCTTCGCCAAGGCCACCTTTGATGCCATCTCTAAGACCTACAGCAACCTGATCCCCGGCCTCTGGAAGGAGACTGTATTCACCAAGTCTCCCTATCAGGAATTCACCGACCACCTCCTCAAGACCCACACCAGAGTCTCCGTGCAGAGGACCCAGGCTCTTTCAGGGCTATAACATAGGGTTTTTATACAAGAAAAATAAGGTGAATTAAGCCCGAAAATAAATCGCAATGTTAGCTGGGCCACCCCAGCATTTCTCTGGAGAATCACCAACCGTGGTCACAAAAATAATTGCTGCTGTTCCTCATGCTGGACACACACATCTATGCGTGTGCCTGTAATTGGGCTGCCCCTGCAAAACTGACAGCTTGCAGCTGTTCTAGAAGACAGGATACTTCCCTGTCTCTGTGAAGTGGCACCCCAATGACTTTTCGAAATGAATTGTGTGTGCATCCTTATGATCTAATCTTTTTTTTTTTATGCATCAGACCTTCCCAAACATATTCTACAATCCGTTCAGCCCTATTTTCGTGATACAGCAATAAACAAGCAAAGGCTCTATTTTATTTATATAGGTTACAAACTGGATTTCAGAAGTGAAATAAACTAAAGCAGTAAACAGCCAACACACAATTTCCCCAAAGGACAAAGTTTAGGGCTGTTTTAAAATTGTTTGTTTGTGTTCTTATCATGTGACTATAGCTTCTAATTGATTCTAAGTCATGGATTCTAATACATGTTTTCCACTCACTGTTTGTAGTGAAGGAGGAGAAGGACGAAGACCCTTCCTTTTAATTATTATTATTATTTTTTTTGAGACAGTGTCTTGCTCTCTTGCCCAGGCTGGAGTGCAGTAGGGTGATCTCAGCTCACTGCAACCTTTGCCTCCTAGTTTCGAGTGATTTTCTTGTCTCAGCCTCCTGAGTAGCTGGGATTACGGGAACCTGCCACCCCGCCTGGCTAATTTTTGTATTTTTAGTAGAAATAGCGTTTCACCATGTTGGCCAGGCTGGTCTCGAACTCCTGACCTCAGGTGATCTGTCTGCCTTGGCCTCCCAAAGTGCTGGGATTACAGGTGTGAGCCATTGTGCCCGGCCTACTTCAGTTTAATTTCTGAATGCTGTGTTATGACTTCATAGTTACTAAGTTCAAAAGAGAATTCAGATTGGCTTTTTTTTTTTTAAAACATTCTTCATGGAGAAAATGAGAAACTTGTTACAGAATTTTTAGAACCATCTTCCAGATACATGGAGAGTTTGTAAAGTGGATCTTGAAGAAAATGGAAAGGTATCAAGAGATGCCAGTTCAATATAACTGAGTTAACCTGAGGGTGTTCTCCCGGAAATACTCTGCTAAAATTATATCTTAGGCTAAAAAACCCTTAGCTTTTTAGCCTTGAGTTTATTTCCTATAAATACCACAGCCACTAAGTTTATTTAGTAGAGATTATAGTTATTGCCTCATAAAAAGAAAACACCCACAATTTATCTCCTTAAGGATATTTAATCTAGAGGTGAGTTTTAAAGGACTAAAAAGACCGGAGTTTGGAAAGTTGAAAACTACACTCATAGATGGGAAATACATATTCATGCTATAGGAATTTTTAGCCTTCTTATAAATGTGAGCAAAATATCTTAAGGTGCTTTAGGATGTAATTTTTATTTAACAGACAGTTGTCACCATGGATATTTTCTTTAATCTAAAAAAGTGCCTCAAAGGGTAATTAGACCAAATAATACATTGAGAATGAATAATAGAAGACTATATCTATTTCCATCATAATAAAATTCAAACCCACAGCTCTAATTCAACATTCAATATTTGAACCCATCTAGGTGGATGATCCTTGGAATTTGCAGAATTTTTTTTTTTTTTTACTCAAAGTTCATTAAGCAAAAACTTAATCTAAAACTGCCAGACTTTGTATCCCATGATTATCAGGTTATTCCTGAGAAATTCTCTACCTGTCTTCTTTGTCTGCATTGATTTCCTGGGTCTCAGAAGCAATTTTTTTTTCCATGTGAGCTTGTGAAGAAGCAATTTATGTTTGTCTGTTTATGTTAGGGCCCTGGGAATGTAGAATATATTCTACCTGCCCTTTGCAACTGATATCACCAGTCTCACCATCAGAATTATTACATAGAATTATTTTGCCTTTCGTATATGCTTACAGAGAGAGTTAAATATTTGAGATTTAAAAAAGAACGCTCCACTAGAAAGAATAAAATATAACCATTCTTCAAATTTGATGTAAAAGTTTTAAATTCTACTTAGGGGGTGATAAAAACAGTCAGCTTCAGAGTCTATCTTATTTGTTTCCAAAGCTAAACAAACAAAAACTAACTGTTCTGGAATGAGTAGGAATGCAGAACTTAATTTCTTATCAGGTTGTATCCATATTAATGGAAAAATAAGTCCAGCATATTGCATTTTTTATTGTGTTACATTTCAGAAACACAAGTACAATGAGTTTCATATGTCAATTATGACTGCTTATTTATAGATAACAAAGTTATTGCATTTCTGCCCTCTATTATCTTTCTTCAGTTTCCATTTTTAGTATATTTCTGTTGTTTTGTTTTAACCCAGACATTCTCTCTGAATTAAACTTCTTCTTCTATCTTTGGCAGCATCCTTCTCTCTTCCAAGGATTTCAATACATTACTATGTTCTGCACATCCCAGTAGCTGCTGGAAAATCCTTCTGTATCTGCTGCCTTGTAATCCAATTATAATCACACAGTGCCATTTTTTGGAGGTGTTTATAGTTGGAGATACTTAGTTTACAAATTAAATAAGACAAAAAATTTGTGCTTCTGAATATTGTTGTCCTTTTTAAGGGTCAAGACACATCAGCTCTGTAAAACTCAGCATCCTCATCTATGGAGAGAAGGGGTTAGAATATATCTCTAAGGTTTCTTTCAACTGAGATTCTAGATCTTAGGCTCTGCATCAGAATGCCTATGTTTGAATCTTCATTATTTCTTTACCACTTTGAAAAGCTTGCTTAACCTTCCAGTTAACAAGAATAATAATACCTAGCTACCTAATAGGGTTGCTATAAATATTAAATAAATTAATGCATGTAAAGCACATAGGATAGTGTTAGGCATATAAGTATGCTTTAATAAATTTTAGTTCCTATTATTACTATTTTATAATATCTTCATTTTGTAAGTAGATATGTATTTAAGCTTTCATTTATTGACTTAACAAATATTTATTAAACATTAATTTGGTATAGATCTATATTGGGGATACAAAAAAAAAAAGCCAAAGAAGACATTATTTCTGATCTCAAGCTTGTTAGAGTCTCACGGAGAAGAAAAACAAGTAAACAAATGATTATAATTCAGTGGAGTAAGTGCTTTAATAGTAGAAAGAATCCTGGGCATGGGCAGGATGGAGTGAGGCAAGGCTTATGGTGAATGAGATCATGTCTAAGTTTAATCTTAAATTTGACCTGGAGTTAACCAGAGTCAGCAAGGCACAGGGCAGTAGCAGGGGTAGGGACTGGGGGATGGAAGGAGTGAGGAGGTCCAAGTAGAGGGAGTATCATGGGCCAAGACTCAGAGGCATGAAAGAGGATGAGGTATTTAGAACTGTAGATGTCCTGTTAATCTAGAGAGGGGGATACGTGAGGCAAGTGACAGGGAAGCTACTTAGGTGGAGAGAGTGCCAGCATTTAAGAGCGTCAGGGGAGAGAGGATTTGGAAAGGAGACTGAGAAAGAGCAGCCTGCTGGGGAGAAGAAAATTAAGGTTCAGTAACAGAAGACAAAGGAACAGAGGGCTCATGTGGACGCTCAATTGTGTGGGATGCAGCAGGGAGCTTAAGTGTTACTTGTTTCTGCTTCTTTGTTCTCCTTTGGATTAACTGAACTTTTTTAATGTTTCCATTTTTCTCCAAACAAGTATAGGTAGACTTACTACCTATACTTGCTCCATTAATATTTTTAGTGGTTGTTCTAAGGCAGGGGTGGCAAGTTTTTCTGTAAAGGGCCAGATAGTAAATATTTTAGCTCTGTGGGTCCTCCAAATATGAAAACAAATGAACTTGGCTGTGTTCCAATAAAACTTTATTTACAAAACATTAGGCAGGCCAAATTTGGCTGGTAGGCTGTAGTTTGCCAACTCCTGCTCTAGAGTTTACAATATACATCTTGAAGTTATCACGGTATACCTTTAAATAATATTTTACCACTTTATATTTTAAGAATTGTGCTACAGTATACTTCCATTTTCTTCCTCTTCTACTTTGTGCTGCTGTTGTCATATTGTTATAATTCTTCTTCTTCTGTTATAGTTCTACACGTGTTATAAAGTCTAAAAAAAAATCCTGCTTTTATTTTTACTTAAGCAATGATCTCTTTTAAATATTTTTTTAATGAGGAAAAAAATCTCATTATTTTTTATTTATGCACTGATTCACCATTTCTGGTGCTGCTCATTTCTCGGTCTAGATCCAAGTTTCCATATGATGTAATTTTCTTCTGCCTCAGTTGGGAATGACTGCAATATCTAGGGGCAGGTCAGGTCTCCCATCTTTTTCCCCATGTTCCTGTCACGTGGCTAGCTTGGGCTTCTTCATGACATGGCAGTCTTAGGGTAGTTTTTTTTTGTTGTTGTTGTTAGAACAGTTCAGCAAAATAAAATTCCTGTTTATTGTTGGACAACATTGTTTCACACATACATCAAACAGGCCAAAAAAAATAAACAGCAACTTCATATACAAAAAAGAAAAAAAAGGAAACCTTTTAATCTTTGGCCTTTGAACCATCTCATACAAACCAACTACTTATAGTACAGCTAAGTACATACACAACAAAGGTACTGGAATGCTCGGAATACGATTGTTTTTCTGTTGTTGTTTTTCGCTTTTTTTTTTTTTTTACAAGGCTTTTTTTCTCCTTTGAGATTATAATGAACATGGTCACACCAAAAGTAAAGTCAGAAGTAGGACAGAGAACGCTCCGAAGACTGGTTTGGTCTTCTGAGATCATTAAAAATGGCTGACCCTAACAATATGTACAAAAATATAAAATGTAAATAAAAAATACAAACGAATTTCCTTTTCAAAGAACTTTTA
Organism: Sapajus apella; assembly: GCF_009761245.1. Lineage (NCBI taxonomy): Eukaryota > Metazoa > Chordata > Mammalia > Primates > Cebidae > Sapajus > Sapajus apella. The sequence goes on from NW_022436941.1 coordinate 31,981,647, forward strand.
AGAAAAAAAGCAGGGCCTTGGAAGTTTTGGTTCTTTTTTCCTCCCCTGTTGCAAATTCTCATGGTTTGGGTTGGGTAGTGGAGAGCGCGGCGTGTCATCTTCGGGCGGCACTGCCCGCGGTGGGCGGGCGGGCAGGCCTCTCTACTCGAAGGTGACCACGTTTAGATTCTGAGACGGGAAGTGGAGGGTGAATAGGTCACGGCGGCCTTTTGTTTTGTTTTGTTTTTTTAGTTTAACTTTTCCTTTTTTGCTGTCTAATCATCCTCGTCAGTCTTCTGCTGCTTGGTATCGACATCATCATCCTCATCATCTTCAGCTGCCCGCTTGCCCGTAGCAGACTCACCTTCCTCATCTTCATCTCCATCCTCCTCCTCACCGTCACCTTCTTCTTCCTCCTCCTCTTCCTCCCCACCTTCTTCCTCTTCTTCATCTACCTCATTGTCAGCCTCCTGCTCCCCATTTTCCTCATTCGCAATCCCGTTAGCAGGGGCGTCTCTTCCATTTTCCGCCTCTTCCACAACTTTCTTCTTCTCCTTCAAGTCCTTGGTGGTGATTTCGGAGCTGGTGTCTACCGCTGCGTCTGACATGGTGGGGCAGGCCGGTGATCCGATGCGGAGGATTTAAAAAAAAAGCGAGAGTTCAAGGACTCTGGCGATTAAGCTGCCGGAGTCCACGACGGCGAAGGAGGCGCGCGGCGGAGGCGGCTGCGGCGAGCAAGGAGTCGGACGAGGAACAATGCAAAGATGGCTTTTCAGCGCAGTGGGGCTAGTTTTTTTTTTTTTTTTTTCCTAGGGGGGGGTTTTACCCCAGCAAAGGGGTTAAAAGAAAAAGCTTTTTGAGACCCCGGAGGAAAAAAGAAGTTTTTTTTTTTTTTTTTTTTTTTTGTTACCTAGCTTTGGAAGTTATTCAATTGCATTTCCATTACATTCCATTAGTTTAAAAAAAAAAAAAAAAAGTGAGTGATAGGGTTAGCCCAGATGAGGGCTACTCAAGCGCTTGAATATCATGAATATGGTTCGTGGGGAAGGGAGGACATTCTTAAACACAGACTCCCAAATGACAATAAGGAATTTTAGGAGGAAGAAATTATATATAGGATCCTCGAGGAAAACATTCACTGACAGGATGATAAGATGAGACAGTAGGGCTTTAAAGGATGTGTGCATTCCCCATAAGGCAAAAAAAAAAAAAAAAAATTGCAGACGATGAAATCAGTACATCCTCTTAGGAGGATCTGGATTTGAATTCTGCCTTTTCCATTTATTAACCCTGTTTCTGGGTTCTAAACCTCACTGATTAGTTGATGGGGTTGGGGAGATGCCAGAAATACCAGTATACTCAAAAAGCCTGGATTCTATCAGAGGCTTATGAAAAAAGAAGGAGCTATTATTACTCACAAAATGATGACATTCCAAGCTGTGTAAAAATGGAAGCTTACTGCAGCCTTGACCTCCCAGGTTCAAGCCATCTTCCCACTTCTGCTTCCAAGTAGCTGGGACTATAGGCATATGCCACCATGCCTGGCAAAACTTCTGTAATTTTTGAGACAAGTTTTCACCATGTTGCCCAGCTGTTTGGCTGCTTTTAAGATTTTCTCTTTATCATTTATATTAATCAATTTGACTGTAATGTACTTTGGTGCTTGTATTAATTTGCTATTGCTGTGGTAACAAATCCCTTAGTATGAACTTAGTTTATCTTATGGTTCTAGATATGAGATGCTCAAAACTGTGCCCTTAAGAGTTAAACTCAAGGTATTGGCAGGGTTACCTTCCTTCTGGAGGTTCTAGGGGAGACTCCATAACTGTCTCTTTCAGCTTCTAGAGGCTGCCTGTATTCCTCGAATCATGGCTTACTCCTTGCTCACTTTGACCTCCACTTCCATTGCCACATTTTCTTCGATTCTCTCGTCTCCTTCTTATAAGAACCCTTGTGATTACATTGGGCCTGTCCATATAATTCAGGTTAATTACCCCATGACAAAATCTTTAAATTAATCCTATGTGCAAAATATTATAAGGTAACAATCACAGACTCCAAGAATGAGGACATGGAGCTCTAGGGGGACCATTAATCTGCCTACTATAGTGCTTTTGTTTTGTTCCATGTTTCTTCACTCGAAGTTTGTTGAGCTTGTTATATCTGTGGATTTATCGTTTTCATTAAACTTGGGGAAATATTTCTTCCATTTTTTTTTCATTTTGCCCTGTCCTTCCTTCTGTGACTTTAATATATGTTTATTAGACTGCCTGATAATGGTCCCACAAGTCATTGCTTCTGTATTCATTTTTTCTTCAGTCTTTTTTTTCTCTCTGAGGATAGTTTCTATTCAATGTCTTTAAGTCCAATGATCTAATTCGCTGTTAATTTCATCCAATGTATTTTTCATTTCAGGTATTATATTATCACCTCTAGATAAACATCTAGGTCTTTCTTCTATCTTTAATTTCTCTTTTCATTATGATTAATGCTTTCTTCCACCTTCTTGAACATATGAAATATATTTATAATAGATGTTTTAATATTTTTGACTGTTGATTCTAACATATTTGTGATTGATTTTCTCTTAGCTGACAATCATGTTGTCCTGCTTTTTGCATGCCTGCTAGTTTTGACTGGATAACAGACATTTTGAATTTCATGTTGTGAGTGTTGTGTTTTGCTGTTTTTCATTAATTCTTGTTGAGCTTTGTTTTGGAACATAGCTAAATCACTTTGAATTACCTTTGATAATTTTGAAGCTTGCTTTTAAGATTTGTCTGGTTTCGATCAGAATAGCCTTTAGTTTAGAGCTAATTTGTGGTTGCCACTAAAATCATATCCTTTGGAAATTCTGATCAATGCCCCACATATGAGGAGGTCTTCCCATTTGGACTATTGTGAACATAAATTACTCCTAGATATGCATGAATTCTGGTAATTCCTATGCTTTTTCCTTCCTGTTGGTTCACTTGTTGGCCTTGGGTAGTTTCCTTACAAACATGCTTACTCAGATCAATACTCAGCTAAAGATCTGAGGAAAGTCCTGTGCAGACTTCTTTATTTGCAGCTCTTTTTCTTCTTTACTTTGCCCCATAAATTCTAACCATATTGGCCTTCATGCATTTTAAAATCAGTGAGAATGCCAGGCCCTACCTATGTTGTGGTCTTCTTATCAATAAACTGGGACAATTATAGGATTCTTCTCTTGTGGATTACAATTCTGTACAACCTGTTATCTAATGTAGCATACATTAAATATACTAACCATTGTTTTATATATTTGAAAACCATTGTTTTATAAATTTGTCTGGTTTTCTAACTGTTTAAGATGGTAGGGTAAATCCAGTCCTTATTTTAAAGTATAAAAACAAACATACATTAAATATGTATATTTATATAACAATGATTTATAAGCACTTTTACAGCCATTTCTTCAGAAGCCTTTCTTAAAACAGGAATAGTCAGTACCAGCTTCTACTGTCCTTAATTCCACAATATCTGGGTCCCTAAATCAAAGACCAATCACAATATGAAGCAGGCAGCATATTAACTACCTCCCTATCTGTTATGGTTTGGCTGTGTCCCCACCCAAATCTCACCTTGAATTGTAATAATCCCCACATATCAAGGGTGGGGCCAGGTTTTCCCCATACTGTTCTCGTGATGATGAACAAGTCTCACAAGATCTGATGGTTTTATAAATGGGAGTTCCTCTGCACAAGCTCTCCTGCTTGCTGCCATATAAGATGTGACTTGGCTCCTCATTCTCCCTCTGCCATGACTGTGAGGCCTCCCCATCTCTATAGAACTGTGAGTCAATTAAACAGCTTTCCTTTATAAATTACCCAGTCTCAGGTATGTCTTTATTAGCACCATGAGAACAGACTAATATACTCTCCATCTTCCATCAAATGAGATTTAGAATTTATTTGGATAGATGGCTTACAATAACTTCCTTAATTGTCCCTCTTGCCCACCTTTTAATCACTCCAATTCTCAAATATGATCATTAATTTTATGTGTCAATTTGACTGGGCCACAGGATGCCTACACACCTGGTTAAACATTTTCTGGGTGTGTCTGTGAGGGTACTTTTAGAAGAGATTAGCATTTGAATTGAGAGACTAGGTAAAGCAGATGGCCCTCCCCTGTGGATAGGTGCCATCCAATCAATCCATTGAAGGCTTAAATGGAAGAAAAAGGTGGAAGAAGGCTGAAATCTCTGTGTGTGTGTCTGAGCTAAGACACTGATCTTCTCTTGCCCTCAGTGCTTCTGATTCTCAGGCCTTTAGACTCAGCTTGAAATATAAGGCATTCATTCTCCAGCTCTTGGACCTTTGAACACCACTATCAGCTTTCCTGGGACTCTAGCTTGCAGATGGCAGATCACAAGACTTCTCAGCCTCCACAATCGTGTGAGGCAATTCCTTATATAAATCTTATTACTTCTGTCTCTCTCCCCCCCACCCCCCACTGGTTTTGTTTTTCCTGAGAATTCTGACTAATACATCAGGGTTGGGTTTCCATGGTCCTATCTCTTCACTGTGACCCTACCTGCCATGAATACGGCTGACTATACTAGAGCTGGGCCAATCATTAAATAAAATTTGTGACTAGATGGAGGTTGCAAGAGACCACGGGTAATAAATAACGAGAGATTCAGAGTCCATGTGGTTGGACTATACCCTATGAACTCAGGAGCTAGATGCTGCCACGATCAGTGTGGACTGAGGCAAGCTAGCCAACAGATGCAGAGAGAGAAGAATGTAGCATATGTCCAATGAGAAGCAGAGATGGTAAAATATGGCCTGTGTTCCTGATGATTTTCCCAGTCCAGATTCCAGTTCTTTCCTGAATTCCTTAGCTTCCTCTTATGATAACCCTGTTCTTCTCTTTCACTGAAACTATTGCTACTGGCCTGAATTTTTAGTTGCCCAGAGCAAACTGCTGGGTTTCCACATTCCACATTGAGTCTCCTTTGCTGCCAGTCAAATTTGGGGAAGGCCCATTTTTCTCTGACTTGCAGCGCTTTCCACCACTGCATGCTACAGTTTACAGGATTTGTTTTTTTTTCTCTGGTCTTGGTAACTTGTCTCTTCCCCTTGCCAGATCTTCCTGGGCCACTAAAGTCTTGCCCCAGTCCTCAGTGATTGCAACCTCTCTGCCTTACCTGTAAACTGATTTTTGGGATAAAGCCCATCTGATTCAAGGGCCATCCATCCACGGTTCCTGGCTCCCACACTGCTGCTTTCCCTGAGAGGGACCTGTTGTGATCTGTGTGACCTGTTGATCACACAGAGGAGGCCGCCACTCTCTACATACAAGGCCAGACCCAAAGGTGACACAGGGTTTTCTTCGGACGTGATAATTTCTGGGACAAAGCAGGCTGCTACACTTTCTAATATTCTTTCCAATCCAGTCAAAGTCATGGGAGGAGGTTAGGCAGTAAGAGAGTGGAGCACCGTTCATCATGTCTCCCCTTTTCTCTTAAGGGAGCACCTCACTAATGCCAATCTATATAAAAATGTGTAATTGAATACATTAATAATGAAGACTGAATTTGTCATTTACCTGGATTGCAACCACAAGGAAAACTGACATTTCAGAATAAAAATGGACAAGTATTGCCTCCTATATCTTGAGCACATATTGTTATTAGAGTTCATTTTTTATTTTACATGCCCACATTTTTCTCCAGCTGATCATAAATTTGGTAAGTCAGGACATAAAACAATTTTTAGCAAGAGGGTGCATGAGGAAAGTCATGGTGGATGATTAAGGCAGTACAGAGAAACCTAAATATTAATAGGTCATAAACAAATCTTTAAAATGAGCAGTTACATAACTTAAGAATACTGGTAAATGAAATCAAAGTTATGAGATTCCATATGAATTTAGACTATAATTATTAAATTACTAAACTCTCTCATGAATTTATCCAAATGCAACGGATATGAAGATGTTTTAAAGAAGAGAAGGTTTTTGTGCCTCTAGTGATTTTCAGGGGTTTTTTTGTTTCTCCATTTTATGACCTGACATAAAAAGCCAATGTCAATTTCTGTCCTGTAATAATATGCCTTTCTATCCAAACCAGAGATATTAAAATAAAGAGTATATTATGTCCAACTTTAAAAAATGACTACCTAACCTCAAATTCAACTTAACAAAACTTAGAAAAATCAGGCAAGGATATGAATAGAAAATGCATAGATGACTAAATACAAATGACTAATAAATACTATATATAAAAATATGTTCAACCCTCTTAACAGAAATTCAAATTTATATCACAAGATAGTACTATTGTGGTACTATTATTTCTTTATCCTATCAATACAAAGTCTTAAGAAGATAATACTTGATGCTGATAAAGATACATTGAAATTGTCCCTCATATACTGCTGATGGGAATGTAAATTGATGCAAGCTTTCTCAGAATAAATTTGGCAATAAATATAAAGAACAGTGGCCAGGCACAGTGGCTCATGCCTGTAATCGCAGCACTTTGGGAGGGCATGGTGGATCGCTTGAACCCAGGAAGTCAACACCAATCTGGGCAAGATAGTGAGACCCTGTATCTCAAGAAAAAGATATAAAAAAAGAACAATTAAACATGTTTTTCTTCAGAGATTCTATCTTAGGAAATAATCAGAGACATAAAAAAGATTTGTGAATGAAGATTATTGTAAGAGTAAATTTTAGAAAAAAATTTGCATCAAAATAATTTTACCTGCAAGTATCTGAAACCATGATACAAGCTCACTTAAATCAAAAGCAAATTTATCTCACATAACAAGTACAGAGGGGGAAGTTAACTTCAAGGCTGCGATTCAATTATTCATCAATGTCACGAAAAAACTAAGTCTTCTTCATCTTTTCTGTGATTTTCAGAAGTAAGATGGCTGATCACTCAAAATTCACAATGTCTAGAGGAAGAAAAGAGACTGTATTTTCTAATGACTCTATCTCAGATGTGAGAAAACTTCCCCAAATCTTTCTAATCAAACTTCCTTTCATATATTATTGGCTAGAAGTAGTCATATGCCATTTCTGAACCAATCATGGGAAAGGGAATTGTATTATTCTTAGACCAGTCGGGTCCACTCCTAGAACTTGTAGTGAAATCATCTTTTTATGATGTATGGCTACTTGGAGGAAGACTATGTTACTAGAAAAAAAATTATTCCTTTTGGAAAACAGAAAGGACAACCCAAAGTGTGCATTATATATCTAAACGAATTAAAACAGTGGTATGTTAAATTATAGTGCATTGATGTTTTATGGTGGATGATTATCTAATCATTATAAATCTTGGGTTTTAGGAATGTTTAAAATGAAAAAATTATAAATGCTGTCTTAGTCAGCTCCTGTTACCATAACAGAATACCATAGAATAAAAAAATTATAAATGCTGGCTTAGCTCCTGTTACCATAGCAGAATACCATAGACTGGGTGGCTTAAACAACAAAAACTTATTTATCACAGTTTGGTAAGCTAGAAAATCAACGATCAAGGTGCTGCCTAATTCAGTTCTTGGTGAAGGCTCTATTTGTGGCTCATAGATGGCTGTGTTCTCACTGTGTCTTCATAAGGCAGAGGGAGAGAGAGAGAGAGAGAAAGAGAGAGAGAGAAAAAAAATGCAAATTCTCTGGTATCTCTTTTTATGCGGGTACTAATCTCATCATGAAGGTCCCACTTTTTTGACTCCATTTAATCCTAATGACCTGCTAAAGACCCAGTCTCCAAATACTGTTATATTGTTAGGACTTCGAAATATGAATTTGGGGTAGGAGGAAACAGCACAAACATTCAGTCCATAACAAATGTTATGTCAAAAAAAGAGAATATTTTTGATCTCACAGGCAAGAGAAAAATAAAAAAAAAAGAAAAGAAAAATGTATATACATTATACCTATGTGATACATAGCTATACATGTTAACATGTATGGAGATAAATCAGAAAAAAATGATAAGTTAGCTGTGTATATCTCTGTATAATAAGATTATTGTTGATTTTTATTTTCTATTTTTCTACATTTTTAATTTTTTTACATGGGTATATATAAAAAAGAAAAAAGTTATTTATAAAAACTCAATTCATATTTGAGGCTTATGACAAATCTAATTTTAGTAATGTCAATTCTCCACCTTTACTTTGTGGTTCATAGTTTTTCGATCTACAGAAAACCAACTTTGCAGGTTTATTAGGTTAGAAGCCTTTAAAGGTACTTCCCTTTGACTATTTATACAATACTCAGTCAAATAGCTGTTGTTTTACTACCCAAAAAGTCAGCCTAGCTTTGATACCAGCACCTGGAGTACTCGTGATAAACTTTTTGAGGAGTGCACAGTAGTGGCAGCAGCTGTCTCCTGTTTGGGCCTTGATGGCATCTGTCTCTAAGACAACTGATTGAGGACTGGTGTGAAATACTCCTTTTATAAGTACATGGCTCAGTGGCCCTTTGACTAGCTATAGCCACATGAACATATTTGAATAAATAGGACCCTTCTATTCTCAGGTTGAGACAGGCTCAATAATCTTATCACCTTTGGTCTAAAGGGATACTGAAAGAGTCGGATAGGAAAAAATTCCAGGACTGGAAAAGAAGGCTTTTAGAGTGTTCCTTCTAACACACAGGTAGGGTGACCACGTGTCCCAGTTTGTTCATTAGGGACTGACAGGTTTCCCAGGATAAGAGACTTTGAATGCTAAAACCAGAAAGTCCTGGGAAAGTTGGGATGGGTTTGTCTCCCTAGTCACAGTTCCAGAAACTGCTAGAGCCAAAAGAGCTACACCTTGGTGTCACTGAAAGATGATTTGGGGAGCTGAAAAAGTATTCATATTATGTTTTGTTTTCTTCCATTTTCTTATTAATATCTCTCTTGGAACATTCCAGGCTGTTTCTGTTGTACTACTAAGGAATGGTATTTTTTGCCTCTTTTCAGCCAGCAGTCAAGAGAAGCAGAAAGACTCTAAGGGCCTGGCTGGGTGTCAGTGTCAGGAAACCCTTAGAAGGCAGAGGGAAGTAAAACCCAATGGGAGAGGCCTTTCTTGTCCAGAGGGATCTCCTACAGAAACTTTGCCCACTAAAATAATTTCTTTTAAAAAAATTAAAGATGTGATCCTTTTACAAGGTCTGCAACCTAAATTTTTGTTCATCTTTATCTTCATTTTTTTTCAAGCTCTGTTGTCATGACAACATCATGAACTGAGTAGTTCAACCTCCTTAATGTTTGTTTGTGTCTGCTATGTTATTTAAAACTGCAAGGTTTTCTTTAAAAAATACTTGATATTTTATTTCTCAATTGCCTCAGAAATTCTATGGACTTATGATGCTTCTTTTGGACATTAACACCAGGGCCATATTCAACACATAATCTCTAAGAATTTTATCATAGACCTTATCCTCATATATAGAGGTTATGTGCAAAACTGTATCGTGTTTTCACAAGGTTGTACAGATCAATGCGTTCTGCGCAGTACATTACACACTGCCCTATTTTTTTTCACTGGTTTGATTATCAGAAAGGTCAAGAAAAAATCTTAAACCGTGAAAATGCTTATATAGCTAACAACAGCATGCAATCAGAAACTCAAGAATATGAGCGTTAGGCTGGGTGCAGTGGCTCAAGCCTGTAATCCCAGCAATTTGGGAGGCCGAGGCCGGATGATCATTTGAGCCCAGGAGTTCAAGACTAGTCTGGGAAACATAGGGATACCTCTCTACAAAAAATAAACAAAATTAGCTAGGTGTCCTGACACAAGCCTGTGGTCCCAGCTACTTGTGGGACTGAGGTGGAAGGACTGCTTGGCCCAGGGAAGCAGTCTTGCTGCAGTGAGCCATGATTGTGCCACTGCACTCAAACCTGGGCGACAGACCCTGCCCCCACCACACACACACAGAACATGAGAGTTAAAAGTATACTTAAGAAATTAATGATTAGTGTAGCTTCCAACATTGGATGTTACTGAGAAAAAAAAAATATTTAATACTTGAATTACAATTCAGAAAGGTTTCTTGAATACTATGCTAATTGTACTGAATGGATGGCTAAACTCAGACACCCATGCCTTTAGGCTAATGAGATGCATTTTCTTTCTTTCTGGAATTAGCATGTGAATGCACGTGCTTTAGCATCTGAATGCTTTTGTGTTTGTTGAATGAATCAGTTTATTCTTTAGAATGTTCACAAGAAAATACGCTTGAGAAATTAACCAATATTATTTTTTTCTTTTTATTTCTTCTACTTCTCCCTTCCTTCAGGCTATGTGTCGGTTTGATCAGATAAAAAATGTCGCAGAAAGAGAACTATCCTAGGTATCTGGACAGACTTTCTCATAGGCCACCTAGAAATATGATTCCTATGTTCCAAATATGGCACCGAGGTTGCAGAGCTGTGCTAAGCAGCACAATGGACCACTCTGCTATAAATCAGACGGGTGGACAATTGATATCCAGAGAGGCCCACCTTGGTCCTGGGTGCTGAAACCTTGGCCTAATTGATGGTAGGTAGGAGTTGAAATGGGTCCTGGAGTTAGGAAGCAAAACTCCCCCAAAAAGCTATATTAAAATGTTCTGAAGGCCATGTAAACTGGGGACTGACCAAGATGGCCTTAATGCTCCCCACAGCCGGGCTAAACTTTACACAGTCTGGTTCCTGACCATAAGTTTCTGACCTCCCTTTCTTAGAACATTTTCTTTAAAAAATATTGCAATTGTAAATTATCGTTTGCCTCTTTGAAACGTGAATCTTTCACAACCCAGGGATGTCTTTCTCAAGGAGCTGGAGCTGGGAGGCATCCCTTTGAAATGTAATCATCAAAAAAAAAAAAAAAAAAAGAAAGAAAAGAAAGAAAAAGGGCTCCTGTCTCCCAGTTGCTGTGGGAAGGAGGAGCCTAAGTTAATAGTAAACAATGAGTAAATAAACATGACTCCCTGAAACATCCTCCAGTACTTTCCCATAAGCTTACACTAATCTTACTGTGGAGTTGTGTTCAGTGTCTCTCTCCTGCTGCTTTCGTTCCTCTCCCTTATTGCAATAGTCTTGAATAAAGTTTTACTTGTCTGCTTAACTAGTCCAGTGCAATTTTTGTTTTCATTTCTTTTTTTAGAGATGGGGTCTTACTGTTGCCCAGGATGGAGAGCAGTGTCTATTCACAGGTGCCATCATAGCGCCCTTCTGTCTCAAACTGCTGGCCTCAAGCAATCCTCCTGTCTCAGTCTCCCAAGTAGCTGGTACTACAGGCATGCAACACCATGCTCAGCAACTTTTCTTTTACAGAGCTCAAAATTAAACAATTAAGCTGCCATATAAAATTTAAAAAGAAATTATTTATTGCACAGTTTAGCTCACAGCCTGAAATTCATAACCCTTAAAGATAGAAACATTTCTCCTCTGCAGGTGGCTCCTAAAATCCTGAACATTTTGCATATTGGAATCAGATTCAAAAATACACTATTTCCTTATAAGCCTACCTCCTTTTTGAAATAATGTTCCTTATTTTTCTTATCACCAGATATGGTTGCTATTTTTTCCCTCAATTTGATCATTTGCTTTCCCTCTGGGGCATAAAAGTTGTTATGAGGACCGGAAGTGGGATCTATAAGCTGACTAGCACAGAGCCTAGCCCTTGACATCCATTCAGTCAGTGCAAAGAGAGCTTCATTCTTTCATCAAAAGACCAAAACATTCTATAGTCCATAAGCAAAGAAGGGAAAGTTTTAACTTTTAAGCCTTTTTTTTTTCCACAGCTTGAGAATTCAAGACAATATACATTTTCTCTTTTAATTATAAATACCAGAAGAACTACAGCTTAAATAGTAAAGACTTTTAAAATTCCACATAACAAGAATGGTGTTGTAAGTAATTATAATGAACATAGGTCTGTGGGTCAAGAGTCTGGGCACAGCAATTGCTCAAATGGGTCTTCTACTCAGGGCTTCGCAGAGCTGACATCAAGTCATCAGCTGGACAGGGCTCTCATCTGGAGGCTCTTTAGGAGATTCTGCTTTCCAGCTCATTCAGCTTATTGGCAAAATGCAGTTTCCCGAGGTTCCCATTTCCTTGACATGATTACCTCCATCTTCAAGCTAACAACAGCACTTTTAATCCTTTTCATTCTTGGAATATCTGACTTTACACTCTACTACTAGCTGGAAAAATATCTCTGCTTTTAAGAGCTCATGTGATTCCATTGGACACACTTGGATAAGCCAATATAACCTTCCATTTTACATCAGCTGATTAGTAACCGTAATTACACCTGTGAAGTCCATGCTGCTACGTAAAGTAACATTCACAGGAGTGACTCCCAGAGAGAAGGTCATGAGGTCCAAAATTCTGCCTACCACAGATGGATTTGGAATATATTTCATAGGGAAAAGTGAAAAAATGAGCTTCAAAAGTATTTAACATCTTATCTAATGATGCATTTATCCCTTATCTAGAAACTTTTTTTTTTTTTTTTTTTTTCTTTTTTTTTTTTTTTTTTTGGGACAGGGTGTCACTGTTGCCTAGCAGGCTGGAGTGCAGTGGTATGATGACAGCTCACTGCAGCCTCAACCTCTGGGCTCAAGCAGTTCTCCCACCTCAGCCTCCTAAGCTGCTGTGACCACAGGTACCCATCACCATGCCTCGCTATTTAAAATTTTTTTTTGTAGAAATAGGGCCTCCTTCTTTTGCCCAGGCTGGTGTTGAACTCCTGGGCTTATGCAATCCTCCCACTTCAGCCTCTCAACAGGCATGAGCTACCACACCTGGCCTAGAAGCTTCCTTGAGGCCCCAATCATTTCTTTGAGTTCTCCCCTTCATCAGTCTGTAAATATCCTACCTGAGATCTTTGGGTGTGCAGAAAGTAGAGAACAACAACTATCACTCATGAAAAAATTTGAATTTGGAAATAAGAATTGTGGTTTGTGAGGCAAAAACATGATGAAATAAAGCAGGAATTTGTGAGTATGGAAATCACTTTTCCTGTGGCTTTTCTTCTGCCTGGGTGTGCTGGCATGAAGGAAGCAGTAGAAATTAGTAAAGAGCAAAATAATCTGGGACTTGGAGTCAGATATGACATGTGAGCAGGGGAAACCAGAAGTGTTTCATATTAAAGAAGGTGAAATAGCAAAGAAAATCCAGCATGCCCTAAGCAGGAAGGGAGCAAATAAAGGCAGAGACAATGTTAAGGCCACACAATATCATTGACTAACTTCTTTAGGAAAAAAAAAAATGTACATTTTAAAAAGAAACGATTTTCATAAAACATATAATCTCACTACTTAGAATGGACCCTGTAATTTTCTAATGATTGTCAAATATTTATCAAGTTCCTTGTCAAGTACATTATATACATACATACAAACATGGGGGGCTATTATTATATTTTTAATTTTTTTATTTTTTGAGATGGAGTTTTGCTCTTACCTCCCAGGCTGCAGTGCAGTGGCACGATCTTGACTCACTGAAACTTCTGCCTCCCAGGTTCAAGAGATTCTCCTGCCTCAGCCTCCCGAGTAGCTGGGATTACAGGTGCCCACCACCACATCCAGCTAATTTTTTTGTTTGTTTGTTTTGTATTTTTAGTAGAGACGGGGTTTTGCCATGCAGGGCAGGCTGGTCTCAAACTCCTGACCTCAGGTGATCTGCCCACCTCAGCCTCCCAAAGTCCTGGGATTACAGGCGTGAGCCACTGTGCCTGACTAGGGCTGTTATTTTTCGGAGCAAAAGTCCACAGTGAAAACTGAGTGGACAGCTTGATAAATCTAAGATAGGAAAATTTTGTTGAACCAAAGAACCTTTTGGAATGTTCTATTTTTTTCTCACACACCGAAGACCTCTGCAAAAAACATCTACCACAACCATAGAAAATGTACATTTTAATCTACTGTTTCTTCCAGCAGATACAGATTTGGATTTTCAGCGAGGAACAGTCTCACATTTTTGGTCCAAATTTTAAAACTGCTAAGTCACTGTGTAAGAAACAGATGACTAGATTTTGCTTTCCGTGCCTTGGATTAGCTAAAACAATTGCGCCCTCTAGCCTATGAAGTCTGTACTGCAAAGGCCATTTCAACAGTGTTTGCTTCAGGTTTATACTTTGGTTCTTGAAGCCAAAAGTCATAAAAAATGTGGTAGAGATTCACAAAGACCTCTCCAATTTTCTCTTTCAATTATAAATAACAGAATAACTAAAATGAAAACAGCTTAAACAGTGAAGACTTTTAAAATCCCACATAACAAGAATTGTGTAATAATGTAATGGCATAAATAAAGCAATTAATCTCATTTGGGTGCATAAACTGGCTACTGTGAGGTTCATTTACTTCCTTAGCTCTACCAGAAAAACAAATTAGCTACACGTTTGTCCTCATATTTGAAAAACCTTACATATTATAGGAAAAATATTCCTTAAAATATAGCTAAGTAAGAAGTTATTGATCATTCCCTAATAAAGGCACATGACTAAACTCATAATGATAAAGTCCGGAATTTGCCTGCTTGACCTTTATGAATCACCTGGCATTTAGGATACTGATTTTTTAAAAGCTACATTTCAGTCAGTTAAACCCACCTCAGCATCTTTAAAGAATGCTTAGATTTGATCTATTTCTACTTTTACGTTGAGGAAATCAAGCTGGGAGTTCTGAGAGCACATTCTGTTTGTTTGTTCCTTTTATCCCTTTCTGTCCTCTCTGCTTGCTAGAGCACACCTCACCTTGAAAGGAACTCATCAGCAGCTCTCACAATGGGAGTTGCAATGCCTTCATCTAGAGCCACATTTAACACAGTTTCATTTTTTTTCTGCTTTGATTTTGAATAGTGCATATGTTTGAACACACTAACCACATTTTGGCCAAGTTTCCTTCATAGAGTTGGAATTCAGATTGGTTGTCAGGTTATTTAAAATAACTTTCTATGTGGATTGGATACCTGATAATTGCTCTGATCAAGTATAGTACATGGTTAAGGTAAAAAAAAAAATATTGAGAAGAGACCTTAGTTAATCTGATCTTATTTCATAGAAAAAGACAAATGGCCAATTTATTTTAGTTAAGGAGAGCAGGAAGGAAAAGGAGACATCATTAAAGAGTAAATGTTTCCAGCAATTAGTTTCCAGGTTGTTAAGCCCAAATGATTGATCTCATTTGGTTATTTTAAAGGCTACTTGGAAATAAAATGGAAACAGTCGGGAATACTTCCTTTGTATATGGAGAATTTGGTTCATGGCAACAGCTATGTGTGCCTGAACATTTTGTGTCACACAAACTCCTGCAGTTGACGTTTCCATCAGAGAGAACAAATAAAAACCATCTTAGAGCTTTCGAACACTCAAGCCATCTGGGGGCTTTGAAAGATCTTGTCATTTCAGAAGTGAAGAAATGGGGATGCTCTCAAGAGCAAGGGCATCTTAATGGATTCCCCCAAAGCCCCAGAAGCAACTTCTCATGACTTAATTACTCTAAAATTTTCTATTTTTTTACATTGCCTAAAATTCTCAACAAGAAATTCATTTGATTTATTAATATCAAAACCTGATATGAAGATAGTAAACACCTTTGGGATGGTTAAGGTAATCTCTGCCATTCACAAATGTATGTATATAATCAGGTGGGATTGGTTTAATACATCTTTGGGACAATAAAGGGTATTTTTCTTAATTAAAAATTATGATGGAAAATTCAGTATCAGTCATGTTTAGTAGTTCTTCCTCTTCTCTAGTGTTATGTAAGAGTCCCAAGCAGCTTGTGCTATCCAAAAACCTCAGAGAGGAGAGCCTGGTATGAGCTCATCATAGTTGCACTGAGATCCTCATTGTTTGTGCTTATTACATGTCACTTTGCTGATTGTGGCACCTGCCTCTCTGCATGAAGTCAGCCACTGGGCTCTCTGAGGAAGCTCTAAAGGCTGAGGCTCTCTGTGCTCAGCAAACAGGCACCAGTCCCATCAGACATCCTTCTGAGTTTCTGTGTAGGGGAGGGCATGAGTGTCAACTACAAGAACTTACCACCCCTTTACTTCTTCTAGGCTCTGAAAGGCATCCATACTTAGAGGTGGGTTCTCCCCTCTCTTTTATCAACAGAACCCTTCCTATCCACACAATCCTGCTGTTACAGTGAGAGAGAGAGACAGACAGAGAGAAACAGAGAGACAAAGACAGAGACAGAGAGAGGGAGAGACCTTTTTTTTTTTTTTTGAGACGGAGTCTTCTCTGTAGCCCAGGCTGGAGTACAGTGGTGCCATCTCGGCTCACTGCAACCTCCACTTCCTGGGTCCTGGTTCAAGCAATCTTCCTGCCTCAGCCTCCTGAGTAGCTGGGATTACAGGCATGCACCACCATGCCCAGCTAATTTTTGTATTTTTGGTAGAGATAGGGTTTCACCATGTTGGCCAGGCTGGTCTTGAACTCCTGACCTTGTGATCCACCTGCCTCGGTCTCCCAAAGTGCTAGGATTACAGGCATGAGCCACCGAGCCCTGCCACGCTGGAGGGACCCTTTTGAAAACAAAGATGTAACCTTCTCCTGAGCAAAGACAGCTTCAGACCTCCAGGATACTTGCCCTTTTGAGAAAGGAAAGTTAAAAGACCCTATTATGGAGAGCTCTTCTGCTCAAGTTATCTACTGCTATGCAGTGAAAGGTGGCTGGGCCTGGGGTCATCTTGAAGGCCCTTCCACTCATTTATAGCTGGTACCTGTGCTGGGGATACTCCAACAGCCGAGGCTGGAACAGCTGAGTTCCTTTGGCATCTCTCCCTCTATATTGCCCCTCCACATGGTCTCAAGGAAGCCACAGGGCAGTTGGACTTCTGAGTGGCCAAAAGCTCCCAGAGTGAGTAGAGTGAATATCCCAGGGGCACCAGCAGAGGCTGCCTGATCTTTTCTAACCTAGCTGCGAAGTGACTCAGTGTTATACTTCCAGTGTACTATATTCATTGAGGCAGTCACGAAGATCCACTCAGCTTCAAAAGGCGGGGCCATGCACTTCACTCTTCTTGGTGGGAGAAGTGTGAAAGAATTTATGAACATGTTTTGAAACCACCACAAGAGCATATAAGAAAGAAGCAGGAGGAAGAGGAAGAAGATGAGGAAGAGGAAGAGGAGGACAAGGATGAAGAGGAGGAGGAGAAGAAATCACATGTTTCTCAGATTCTCTTTCTCTGCTATGTGCACCTACGACCATCAGGCAGCTGCGAACTGTCTCCCTTGCTTGGAAATCCTGTGTAAAGCTCTCCTGCTTTCACTTTTGGTCTCACTGTCCTGAAACCTGATCATCCCTCTCCACCATGCCCCTTTAGACTAAAGCCAGTTTGGGTTCTGTTTCTGATTACTCTGCAGTTCTGTGCACTGAAAGCTATGGGCAAGTAATACTATTTCAGTCCTGGCCAGACCATGGGGGGAACCAGGTCCCAGCCAGGGCAAGAAACAGCTCCAGTTTTCCGGGAGGAAGACTAGGAGGTGTTAGAGGCACTGAGGTTTGAAAAAGAAAGCTTGGCATATGCAAGTGGCATTCTTTAAATCGGCAGTTCACTGGGCTTTCTGCTCTGTGGCTAGGAGTTGGAAAAATGTCTCTGGGCTTCATGTCTTTCCTCTTGGAATCCCATGGTTTCCCTCAGAGGACACAGAGCACAGGCTGACTCTGCTGGTGCTGACGGTAGCTCCATATGGATTGCCTGTGAGCCTTCACTCTCACTTATAAAATGGGCAGCCTTGCAGGATTAGGCATCTAAAACTCCTACTGTGATATGGGTCTGGCCCATATTGATTCTGTAGCAGTACCTTTTCCTTAACAAGATCTATCCTAAGCTCTGACCTACCTACTTACCAAAGAAATAGAACCATAAACCCACTGTATATTGGATTTTACTTATAATAAGTGAGGGTCTCACCGCATTAACAGTGATTCAGACTCACCTTGCAGAACAGATTCTTTCTGTCTCTTCTATTAAACTGTTTTTTTTTTTTTTTTAACAATTCACAAAATTTGGGCAGATTTGATTCATTTTGGACTTTAAAAATATTATTTCTATAAAATTCCTCCTCAAAGAAGTGCTTATTCGTTATGCATAATTCAGTGAACTATTTCTTTCAGCCTCTATAGGAAAAAATCGGGAAAGCAATTCCATTTCTTCTTCTGCATATAATGAATCTTTTCCCATTTCTTGTAGTTAATGTCTTAAAAAATAAAAATGAATGACAGCCTGAAACATGCTTCTCATATTCATCTGTGATGTTGTGTGGTTAATAGTCCAGTCTCACATTTGCTTGGGACCAGCTGTCAAAGATGGCACCGCAGGGAATCCACTATAATTTTAAAACATGTTGCAGAGTCACATATGTCCATAAATCTAAATTCACTAGAATGCTTATGGGGACATATTACCATCAGATTTGAAAATAAATCCTTTATTGCTTTCATTTTGAACTTCACCCTTTACTTGACTCAAATTATCTTTATCAGATAATGAATGAGAGCCTTCATCATGAGTTCACAAGTTTCCAGGAGCAATTTCATTTGCAAAACTTCTTAAAATTCTTATCAGAGTCCATTTTGGACATAGGGCAATTTTCTCTGTTCCTTTTAAGAAAAGTCTCTTTTACCTAGTTAATATCTATGATATGTTACAGTTAACATTTAATGGGAACAATAGTCAAAACCATAAATTCGTTTAATAAGTGCAGATTAAGAAGTTTGAAATCCACATATTGGCAACCATAAAAATATAGTGTCCTCATCCCACACATAGTAAAGATTGGCACACCCTACAAAGCTGTCTCTATCTGCTTGATAAAAAACATTTTTTACTTACATATAACATAGCCCTGAAGTTTGTTAAAAGGGAAGAAATGGAATTTAAGTCAAATATTTTCTCACTAGTTCCCAAAATGTCAATGCAGTTGCTAATTAATTTATTTAATGATTTAAGATTAGAATAATATAAGTCATAGCCTTTATTCTTGCATATTCCTAAGAATAGGTATAAAAATCTTAAATAAATATTCATTCTGAAAAATAAGTATAAAATAATATTTAGATTGGATTTAAGCCTTCCTGCAGAACCCCTACCCCAATTCCAAACCTTGGAAGAGTTTCCCAATACACAAAAAATGAGGTGACTAAAACTTTCAAACCTCTCTTCAAAATGATTGCACTAAATTCAATAGGTGTGTATTGGGGACAACATGTTATTTTATATTTCTCCACAAATATACCCAATACTAAAATGAAAGCTAAATCCCAGCAAGGAATGTAATTGTCCATATCAGACACAGCCAAGTGTAACATCCCATTAAAATAAAGAGATCTTTTTATTCTGAAGTTAGTTGTTGCTCCTTATAGTAAACTTTCATCATATATCTGTGGAATTAAATATATAAATTCATATATAATTATAAATAATTTCTTCATATATAATTTATAAATAATTATAAATAAATGCAAAGATCATTTATCTTAAAAAGTGAAAATAAGTTTCTTTTGTAGCTGAAAAAAAGCTAAGCTAAGGGAACTTGAGTATGTTCCTTAAACCTCTCTGAGCCTCCATTACCTCATCTGTGAAGTGGGCAGAAAAATACTTTCATGTGGAAGAATTAGACAAGAAGCGGGAGTAAGTGGTCAGTTTATTATTTCTTTAACTGGGATAGGTGGGTCTTTCTCCAGTCCTGACCTTGGTAAATCGCTGTGTAGTGATTACCAAGCACCCTCTTCTCACTCGCTATTGTTCCACCCCAGATCCCATTGGGAGCCCGCCATTCCCCTGTCCTGTACCTCAGTGTTGTCTAACCTGTCCAGTTCTGCTAAGGAGCCCCTAAGGGGCGTTAAAGAAAACTCCATGTCTGGAATTGCAGATGGTGGGTCCAGCCTCAGAGGAGCGCCACCTCAGCCTACAGATGGCTTAGGGTGCTACTGAGTTCACTCATCATCAGGGACGATTTCACCCACCCTGCTCTAGGTTTCTACTATGCTTGTTCCCCATCTTTTTCTCAGCAGATCATCTTGCCTCCTGTGACACTAGAAAAATGGAGACCTAAAGGCAGGTGCTCAGCTTCCCACCTCCTCCCTGGCTCCCATTCCAGCTCTGTTCCTCATTTCTTTGATTTTATTTTGTCTCTAATCAGTGTTTGATCTTTCCTTCTTCATTGATTTCTCCTCAGCTTATAAATATAGCCAAGCCCAGCCAATCCAAAAAGAGTTTCTATCAACCCTGCTTTCTTCTCCAGCCACCTTTAACCCTCAATCATTTTCTTCTTTCATGGCTAGTATTCCTGAGTGTCCTGGACAATCTCCATTTCTATCCAGTATGGTTTCCATTCCTACTATGTTATTGGTGCTGCTGTGATTAACAATGAGTCCACTGATGAATTCAACTTCTAGGAATGGGAACTAGGCACTGTGGATACAGTGGTAAGGCCGACATGATTCCATGGGATGCCATGCTGTATCCTTATGGAACATAAAATATAGTGGGGTGTCAGTTCTGATCCTTTGAGAAACAGTTGCCAAGACAGATGTGATGTGTAAGAGATTTATTGAGGGAAATGCCAGTGAAGAATAAAGGAACTGGAGTAGGCAAGGAGAGCCTTAGATCACAGTGCAGGTGGGATATCTGTGCAAAGAGAGAAAGAAGGAAGGGTTGGATGGGAAGGGCCACAGACCACAGTTCAGCTCTAAGAAAATCTCAGCTGTGCTGATAGGGCATCCTGGAGCAAAAGTTGCCTGTTAGAGGAATCCTGTTGCTATAGAATGAATGTTGTCTGCCCCAAGTGCATATGTTGAAATCCTAACTCCCAAGGTGATGGTATTAGAAGATGGGGACTTTGGTAGGTGCTTAGGCCATAAGGATAGAGCCCTAATCAATAGGCTTAATGCCCTTGAAAGAGACTCTGGAGAATTCTCTTGCCCCTCTGCCACATGGAGACACACTGAAAAGAGAGCCATCTATGTGCCAAAAAGTGGGCCTTGCCAGACACCAAATTTGCTGGAGACTTGATCTTGAACTCCCAGCTGTCAGAACTGTGAGAAATAACTTTCTGCTGTTGAGAAGCCACCAAGCCTGTGGTATGTTGTTATAGAAGCCCAAACAGACTAAGGGAGAAAACTGGTACTGAGAAGCAAGGGTGCTGTTGTAACAAATACCTGAAAATGTGGAAGTGGCTTTGGAATTGGATACCGGGTAGAGGCTGGGAGAGTTTTGAAATGTGTGCTAGACAAAGCCTACATTTGCAATGAACAGATATTTAAAGGCAATTCTGATGGTGGCTCAGAAAGAGACGGGAGCCTCAGAGAAGGCCTCAATCTTCTCAGAGAAGATTAACCTTAGTGGTCACGAACAGAATGCTGTTAGAAATATGGACAGTAAAGCCCATTTGATGAAGTCTGAGATGGAGCAAAGGAACATGTTACTGAACAATGGAGGAAAGGCCATCTTTGTTATAAAGCAGAAAATAACAGAGTCGTGTTCATGTCCTAGTGTTTTGTGTTTCGTAGAAGGTACAGCTGGTCTTAAGGGGCTGCACATATAGCCACAGATGGGTGCTGAGAAATTCTGAATGTATGATAAATTATGCTGTTGGCTAAGATCAGCAGCAAGGAAAACCGAGCCAGCCCCGCAAAGCAGAAAACTGCTCAGGATAGTCTAAAGTAGCAAAACAGTATATGTATATCATACACCAGTTAAAAACAATTCTCTAAGCATAAGATATGTGACCCCGCCCCTGTGGCTCCCTTGTGGAGAATACTTTCTGGTTTGTCCTTCATCAGAAGGCACCAGCTGCCTACCTAGTTTATCTTGGTTCTAGGAGAAAACACAGAACACCTGCTGTTAATAATAATCACCAGTTCAGAGAGAAAAACTACGTGGGTCAGAGTCTCCTTGAGGCCCTCAGCGCAGAATGCTGTCAGCCCCCTGAGGCTCTCAGGTGAGAAGGCTGTTGGCCCCTGGATAGTCCCACTTTGCTGTTCTATCTGGGTCTCTGCTTCTTAATTCCTTTAGCACCATTTGAGTGGGGATCTCTTTGGCCAAGCTGGTCTCAGTAGATGAGATCTGGAAGAGGGATCCCAGAGCAACTGTGATGAAGATTTAAACCACCTTCCTGTGCAGTTTACTTGTGCTCTCTGGTCTTACTTCTGGCTGCAGATTTTTAGCACCACTGGCCAATTTTGCCCCATTGGATACCATGCTCTATTTTCTCTGCAACTCCCTAGAGTCAAGCATCCTTGACTACCCCTTTGTCCTTATTGATCAATACAATAATTGTGGGCTTCTGGCTTTTAGTGGCTAAGCACCACTTCTTGGCTGTATTAGTTCACTTCTTCATGATGAGTCCAGTTCTATGAATGCCTCTTTTACCATTGTCCCTGGCCTGCAAAGGAGGCCACTACTGAATATTCGAGCATTGCTGCTGCCCCTCTCTCCAGTACATTCCTGATGGCCATAGCAAATGGTATATTCTCTGGGTCCTTCCATGGAATATCATCCTGTGGCAGGTCTTCTGGTTTCATATACTATACCCATCCAGCATCTCATTTTCTATGGCTTTTTTATTCCCTCCTCCACCATGTGCAGGGCAACTCAGGCATTTCCATTTTGTCCAGCATAGGGCATTATTTTTGCCAGGCTTCTAATAAGTCACCCTAGTTAGAAGTTTGTTCTATTCATTTGAGTCCTTGCCTAGGCGGTGAATCTCATGTCCAGAGGAAGTGCTACAAGTTACTGAATTTCTACTTACCCAGTTTCGTGTTCTGTGATAACTCCCTTTATCAAGCACTCTCGAAATTCACTCACCAGGGTATTTTCCCAGCTCTTTTATACACATGCTGGTTAATTTTTGCAACTCCTTTACAGAAATCTCTGTCTTTGGTTTCCAGGTTCAGCATGTCCCCAGCTGCATTATGTTATCTTGTTAGCCAGGAGTGTAGGCACAATTAACCCCTGAAGAGGGTACCTATTACTTTATGGAGGAAAGACCTTTGAGGTGTCTTTCCTCTGAGGCTGCTAGCTCTTCCCCTGGAGAGGTAGGCTCCCTCTCTAATTTCTCAGATTTAAGGGGGCTTTACAGAGGCAAAATTCACAGAAAGATTGTTTAGATGTCCTCATTTTGTTTCAGAAACAGGTTTTCCCAACCTCAGCCCTTACCTTAACAAACAGACCTGCATTGTCTGTACATTTAAATATCTCTGGAGTTAGGCAACCTCAACTATCAGACCTTAACTTTGTTCCTCAGCTGTGATCGTTCGACCACTGCAGGAGATAAGGGTCCCTTTGTAAACCACTTAAACTCATTCTTAGCCCTTAACTGTTTGTTAACTCTCATTTCTCATTATCCCCCTGTGGGGCTTCAGTACAACTTACTAATAACTAGTCACTAACCAAAGTAGACTTTCTTGCTCCATTTTCAACTGCTTAAATCATCTCACTGACAAGGGCATTTTCCTTCACTGAATGTTTCCTATGTCATCACCTTCCCAAAGTCATCCCAACCCACCTTTCCAACCTCCTCTCCTGACACCTGCCTTCTCTCATAAGCACTTTAGGCTGACTGTTCTGTAAGCATTTTTGGGGCATGGCTGTGGGATTGTCTTGGCCTACAGTTTTCATTGTTCTTCTCATCCTATAATCCATCATTGTTCAATGGTCAGCCCAGGCATTGTCTACTGGAAGAGTCACAGAGAGAACATGCATTTGCTTTAGGGTCAAACAGTCCTGGGCTATATTCCCAGCTCTACCACTTACTGCTGCAAGAATCCAGCAGCTTTCTAAGGATGGAAACCCCTTTGTGAATGTTCAACCTGCATGAACTGATGAGTTTCCAGGTAAGCCCTAGAGTGCAGATCCAGGCTATGGTAAGGGTGTATTCAGGTGCCCAGTGGGTGCAAATGGAAGCTGGACTGGGGTTGGGGCTTTTAAACATACATCCAAGGACTTTTAAAAGCCAAACTACCTCTGTAGGCCTTGGGAAGCCTCAACCAGTCAGAAGAGGTGAGGTAGTGACTGCTGGAGCAGTGAGATGTGAAGCAGGTGAACCAGTGGCACAAAGCAGGTCTGTTAAGGTAAGGGCTGAGGTTGGGAAAATCTTTTTTTTTTTTTTTTTTTTGAGATGGAGTTTCGCTCTTGTTGCCCAGGCTCGAGTACAATGGCGTCATCTCAGCTCACTGCAACCTCCACTACCCTAGTTCAAGTGATTCTCCTGCCTCAGCCTCCCTAGTAGCTGGGATTACAGGCATGTGTCACCACACCTGGCTAATTTTGTATTTTTAGTTGAGAGGGCATTTCTCCATGTTGGTCAGGCTGGTCTTGAACTCCCAACCTCAGGTGATCTGCCCACCGTGGCCTCCTAAAGCTCTGGAATTACAGCCATGAGCCACCATGCCCAGCCCAAAATCTGGTTTCTAAAATGAAATGCAGACATCCGGGAAATGCTTCTGTAAGTTTTACCTCTGCAGAGGTAAAGTCTTAACAGTGGTTAAGAGCCAGAATGGATCCAGATTCAAATCCTGACTCTGCTACTCAGCTGAATGACTGTGGGCAGTTTAGTTAAGCTCTCTGAACTTCAGTTTCTTCATGGGAAACCTGGAAGCTAAGCCTAGTGACACACAGTAGTGAGGGCTGACTGACAGAGTGCATAGAAATTATCTGGCACTCTGCTCACAACATTCTGGATAAAATGAAGAAATAACACTGACCAGTCCATGTTCCTGTGCTAGGTGAGGGGCTCTGCCATAGGTGGCGAAGGGGATCTCCTGAGTGGATTCTAGGCCTGATGAGGCCCCCAGCTGGCCTCCTTTGTCCCTAAAGCTCCTTGCTTTTTGTTTTTTCCTCTTTTTTTCTTGTGACTGTTTTTTTTTTTGAGACGGAGTTTCGCTCTTGTTACCCAGGCTGGAGTGCAATGGCGCGATCTCGGCTCACCGCAACCTCCGCCTCCCGGGTTCAGGCAATTCTCCTGCCCCAGCCTCCTGAGTCGCTGGGATTACAGGCACACGCCACCATGCCCAGCTAATTTTTCTATTTTTTAGTAGAGACGGGGTTTCACCATGTTGACCAGGATGGTCTCGATCTCTTGACCTCGTGATCCACCCGCCTTGGCCTCCCACAGTGCTGGGATTACAGGCTTGAGCCACCGCGCCCGGCCCTTTTTCCTGACTCTTAATCTCCCTCTGCGCGCTCTGTTTCTGACCAGGTTGCTGAGCACAGTTTTCCCCAGCTTGTCCCCAGTGCACTATCTCATTTATTCCCTTACTTCATCAACAGTTACCTGCTCTGCCTCCCCTTGATTAGGGCCTTGCTGGGGATCCACCCAATTAATCTGGTGAAACAATTAAGGGCAGGGCATTAATGACTGATAATGCTGCCTTCCTTCTAGGGAATATACTGTACTTTAGTAAAAATCTCCTTAACTTGGTGCAAAGGAGTGACAAATGGGTTAATTTCAGGATCCTTTCAAGGTCAACCCTGGGACAACAACCTACATACAGTCCAACTGGATGATCAAATAGGGGGGTTAGCAGCAGAAGTGTGGCTGAGAACAGGGCTCCACTGTCCCTTAAATCTGGTTTATGTTGCAGAGGCAACAGGGCTACTTCAAGGAGCATACCAAGCTGAACTGTGCAGGGGAGAGGCTCCAGACAGGTGCATTTTTGAGCCACTGCTTCAATCCAGGACTTAGCCTGTCTCGCCTGGCCTGGCACAGAAGGCTCTTCTCTGGTCTTTCTACCTCCTTGACAGGTCTCTCTCTCTAGTCTCTCTTTCGTACCATTGCTGGGGGACCTTTAGAAGATCCATTCTGGAGATGTCATCCTCTTGCTTAAAATCTTTTGTTGGGTGTCCATTACCTTCACGATACAGCATGGACGCCTCAGCCTGACACACAAGCCCCTCCTGTCTAGCTCCCTTCTGCAGGCTCATCTGCTGCCACCCACGGCACACACACACACACACACACACACACACACACACACTCCAGACTGATCAAATGACTTACTGTTCCTGAAAGTCCTGAAGACCTAGCATTTGCAGTTCCCAGCACGTAGACTATCTTCCTCCTCACCCTGTGCTCTGACACCCCCTGGCACCCTGCCTGTCATCTCCCCATTCTCCCTCCCTTTGATTGTCCCATGAACTCCTGTCCATTTTCCAAGATTCATCTCTTATCACATGCTGGTGACAGTGCCACTTTTCTTCCACTCTCACTGCACTCTGGCAAAATGAGCTTTTTTTTCTCTTTTGCCTACCAAGCATGCCTCTGTTATAATATTTTCACTTTAAAAAACATGTTTGGCCAGGTGTGGTGGCTCACGCCTGTAATCCCAGCATTTTGGGAGGCTAAGGCAGGTGGATCAAGAGGTCAAGAGATCGAGAACATCCTGGCCAATATGGTGAAACCTTGTCTCTACTAAAAAATAGAAAAATTAGCTGGGCATGGTGGCGCGTGCCTGTAGTCCCAGCTACTCGGGAGGCTAAGGCAGGAGAATTACTTGAATCCAGGAGGCGGAAGTTGCAGTGAGCTGAGATTGCACCACTGCACTCTAGCCTGGTGACAGAGCGAGACTCCATCTCAAAAAAAAAAAAAAAAAAAAAAACAAACATGTTTTACCCACATTACGTAAAAGTTATTTGAGCATTTGGAGCCTGCCCTGTTTGTTCGAATTGTCAGCTTCAGAAATTCAAGACAATCAATAAATATGTTCTGAGCAAACTGAATATGACCATGAACAACCAGAATTTAATTTTCATTTTATATTCATCACACATTATTTAATCTCTCATTCCTCCATTTCCTATTTTGGCAAAAGAAAATCAAATGCCTACCTCTGAGGATGGAAGTGAGATTTTATGTATATGAAGTGTCCTGTCTCAGGCTGGACACAGAATTGGCTGTCACATTGGGCTACTGCTGCCATCTTAACCCACCTCAGTGTAGATCTGGGTTGAGTTGCAGTACCTTTGAAGATACACCTCAAGAGTCAAAGGAAAAATCAAGAAACTCGGGGAAAATCAGAATTCGCCAGTGTCTTCTGTGTGCCTGCCCTGACGCCTTGGCATTTTACACACTGTTCCCAAGGCCCTTTCTGGTGTCCTATTTGCTATCTTTCCTCACTGCTTAGAGTTGGAGAGTAATAGTGGTTGCTTAATAAATATTTTAATTTATATGAATGGAACAGAATCTTTCCTATATTGATTAGTAGTTTACGGAGCACCCTTTTCTTCTGCTATAACTTCTCAATAATTAAGTTACAGATTTTCCTTGAGCAACAACTACAATGCTGACAGATTTGTATGCTGTTACTGTTGATTGCTTGAAAGACACTAGTCCTTCAGAGTGGGATAAATGAGTTTGGCTCCCATTTTTGTCAGCTTTGTGAGTAAACAGTTCAAAGAAATAAATCTCTACTGTGGTTGACATTTTCTCTATTAACAAGTAGAGGGAGTGAAAGAGACAGAGAGAAAGATTCCCATATGTGTACAGATACATATAGAGATAAATATCCCTCCTATTTGATAGCTATTCAAAGCACACTACTAGCCTGGTGCCCTGGAATAGCCTATTTGTTAAATGCTAGAAGAATCTAGTGACTCTACAAGTTTCAAATTGCTACTGAATGTCAATCTTTGAAATATATTGTCTGTTCAAATAAACTGACAAGCAAATTTTTCAGAAGGCAGGAGAAGACCTTCTGGATGTAAAAGGAAAAAAATCTAACAAAGAGCTCTTGGTTATGAAACACTTTTAAAACAAAGGGAGATGACAATAAAATATCATTTCTTTGGCATTGTACAAATTCAGTCTGTCAGTACCTGGGCAAGACTATTTCAGTCCTTCACTACCAGATCTGAATTATAATATATGCTGTTACTTACTGCTTACAGAATGTTGTCTCTTAAGAAATGTTTCTGCGAAAGTGTACTTATACAATGGCATTTTCCTGATGTCTAATTTGCATACATTTACTTATGATTAAGCAATTATATATAGCATGCCTAGTACAGTCCAGGTGTGTTTTAGATACTGGGGATGTCACCAACAACAAGATAGTATTTACTCTCATGAAGTTTACATTCTGAAGGCTGGGGCTGGGGAGATGGAGAAAACATGGTTGTTAAACTGATGAACACGAAAAATATTAGAGAGTAAAAATATTATGCACTGGGAATATAAAAGCCTCTACAGTGAGAATGGGCTTGGTGTGTTGAAGGATCAGCAGTCAGGTCAACATAGTTGGAGTCAAGTGACAAATGTAGCAGTAGGAGATAAGGTGGAGCATTAGATGTGGCAAGACTAGATGTTGAGTTTGGATTTTACTGACAGTACAAATGGGAAGTTGTTGGAGGGATTTTTAACCTCAGTAGTGAAAAAATCTGAGGAACATTTAGAAATGTGGGTGGAGAACAGATTTCAGTGACTCAAGAGTGGAAACAAGATTTACAGTTAGAAGGTATAGTTCTGGGTCAGGAAAGGAATGATGGTGGCATAGACTAGGGAGATGCTAGTGAAGATGAAACCAGTGGGAAGAACCTACATATGAGTCACATATGGCTTCTGTTAACCGATTGCTCAAGATACTTTTCTTTTTCTTTTTTTTTTTTTTATTGATAAAAAATAAATGCTTTAATACATATCGTTAAATCTTTTTGTTAGTTTTTTTTCCCATTTATTTATTTTATCGCATTTTAGATTTTGGAGTACATGTGAAGAACATGCAAGATTGTTGCATAGGAACACACGTGGCAGTGTGATTTGCTGCCTTCCTCCCCATCACCTACATCTGGCATTTCTCCCCTTGCTATCTCTCCCCAGCTCCCCAACCCCCACCGTCCCTCCCCTATTTCCCCCCAACCGACCCCAGTGTGTAGTGCTCCCCTCCCTGTGTCCATGTGTTCTCATTGTTCAACACCCGCCTATGAGTGAGAACATGAGGTGTTTGATCTTCTGCTCTTCTGTCAGTTTGCTGAGAATGATGGTTTCCAGGTTCATCCATGTCCCTATAAAGGACCCAAACTCATCATATTTGATGGCTGCATAATATTCCTTGGTGTATATATGCCACATTTTCCCTATCCAGTCTATCGTCGATGGGCATTTGGGTTGGTTCCAGGCCTTTGCTATTGTAAACAGTGCTGCAATGAACATTCGTGTGCATGTGTCCTTATAGCAGAATGATTTGTAATCCTTTGGATATATACCCAGTAATGGGATTGCTGGGTCAAATGGAATTTCTATTTCTATGTCCTTGAGGAATCTCCACACTGTCTTCCACAATGGTTGAACCAATTTACTCTCCCACCAACAGTATAAAAGTGTTCCTATTTCTCCACATCCTCTCCAGCATCTGTTGTCTCCAGATTTTTTAATGGTCGCCATTCTAACTGGTGTGCGATGGTATCTCAATGTAGTTTTGATCTGCATTTCTCTGATGACCAGTGATGATGAGCATTTTTTCATATGTTTGTTGGCCTCATGTATGTCTTCTTTTGAGAAGTATCTGTTCATATCCTTTGCCCACTTTTGAATGGGCTTGTTAGCTTTTTTCTTGTAAATCTGTTTTAGTTCTTTGTAAATTCTGGATATCAGCCCTTTGTCAGATGGGTAAGCTGCAAAAATTTTTTCCCATTCTGTTGGTTGCTGATTCACTCTAATGACTGTCTTTTGCTGTGCAGAAGCTGTGGAGTTTGATTAGTTCCCATTGTCTATTTTGGCTTTTGTTGTCAATGCTTTTGGTGTTTTGGTCATGAAGTCCTTGTCTACGCCTATGTCCTGAATGGTTTTTCCTAGATTTTCTTCTAGGGCTTTTATGGTGTTAGGTCTTATGTTTAAGTCTTTAATCCAACTGGAGTTAACTTTAGTGTAAGGTGTCAGGAAGGGGTCCAGTTTCTGCTTTCTGCACATGGCTAGCCAGCTTTCCCAGCACCATTTATTAAACAGGGAATCGTTTCCCCATTGCTTGTTTTTGTCTGGTTTGTCAAAATTCAGATGGTTGTAGACATGTTGCATTGCCTCCGAGACCTCTGTTCTGTTCCATTGGTCTATATCTCTGTTTTGGTACCAGTACCATGCTGTTTTGATTACTGTAGCCTTGTAGTATAGTTTGAAGTCTGGTAGTGTGATGCCTCCCGCTTTGTTCTTTTTGCTTAGAATTGACTAGGCTATGCGGGCTGTCTTTTGGTTCCATATGAAGTTTAGGGTGGTTTTTTCCAGTTCTGTGAAGAAGGTCATTGGTAGCTTGATGGGCATAGCATTGAATCTGTAAATTACTTTGGGCAGTATGGCCATTTTCACGATATTGATTTTTCCTAACCATGAACATGGAATGTTTCTCCATCTGTTTGTGTCCTCTCTTATTTCGTTGAGCAGTGGCTTGTAGTTCTCCTTGAAGAGGTCCTTTACGTTCATTGTTAGTTGTATTCCTAGCTATTTTATTCTCTTTGTGGCAATTGTGAATGGAAGTTCGTTCTTGATTTAGCTCTCTTTAAGTCTGTTATTGGTGTATAGGAATGCATGTGATTTTTGCACATTGATTTTGTATCCTGAGACTTTGCTGAAGTTGCTTATCAGTTTCAGGAGATTTTGGGCTGAGACGATGGGGTCTTCTAGATATACAATCATGTCATCTACAAATAGAGACAATTTGACTTCCTCCTTTCCTATTTGAATACCCTTTATTCCTTTTTCTTGCCTGATTGCTCTGGCTAGAACTTCTAGTACTATATTGAATAGGAGTGGTGAGAGAGGGCATCCTTGTCTGGTGCCACATTTCAAGGGGAATGCTTCCAGTTTTTGCCCATTCAGTATGATATTGGCTGTTGGTTTGTCGTAAATAGCTTTTATTATTTTGAGATACGTTCCGTCCATACCTAGCTTATTGAGGGTTTTTAGCATAAAGGGCTGTTGGATTTTGTCAAAGGCCTTCTCTGCATCAATTGAGATAATCATGTGGTTTTTGTCTTTGGTTCTGTTTATATGGTGAATTACGTTTATAGACTTGCGTATGTTGAACCAGCCTCGCATCCCCGGGATGAAGCCTACTTGATCATGGTGGATAAGCTTTTTGATGTGCTGTTGCAATCGGCTGGTCAGTATTTTATTCAAGATTCTTGCATCTATGTTCATCATGGATATTGGCCTGAAGTTTTCTTTTCTTGTTGAGTCTCTGCCGGGTTTTGGAATCAGGATGATGTTGGTGTCATAAAATCATTTGGGAAGAATTCCCTCTTTTTGTATTGTTTGGAATAGTTTCAGAAGGAATGGTACCAGTTCCTCTTTGTATGTCTGGTAGAATTCGGCTGTGAACCCATCTGGACCTGGGCTTTTTTTGGGTGGTAGGCTCTTAATTGCTGCCTCAACTTCAGACCTTGTTATGGGTCTGTTCAGGGTTTCAGCTTCTTCCTGGTTGAGGCTTGGGAGGAGGCAAGTGTCCAGGAATTTATCCATTTCTTCCAGGTTTACTGGTTTGTGGGCATAGAGTTGTTTGTAATAATCTCTGATGATGGTTTGAATTTCTGTGGAATCTGTGGTGATATCCCCTTTATCGTTTTTTATTGCATCGATTTGATTATTCTCTCTTTTCTTTTTTATTAATCTGGCTAGTGGTCTATTTTGTTGATCTTTTCAAAAACCAGCTCATGGATTTATTGATTTTTTGAAGGGTTTTTTGTGTCTCTATCTCCTTCAGTTCTGCTCTGATCTTAGCTATTTCTTGTCTTCTGCCAGACTCTGAGTTTTTTTTATCTTGCCCCTCTAGCTCTTTCAGTTTTGACGATAGGGTGTCAATTTTTGATCTCTCCTTGCTTCTCATGTGGGCACTTATTGCTATATATTTTCCTCTAGACACTGCTTTAAATGTGTCCCAGAGATTCTGGTACGTTGTGTCTTCTTTCTCTTTGGTTTCAAAGAACATTTTTATTTCTGCATTCATTTCATTGTTTATCCAGTCAACATTCAAGAGCAAGTTGTTCAGTTTCCATGAAGCTGTGCGGTTCTGGGTTAGTTTTTGAATTCTGAGTTCTAACTTGATTGCACTGTGGTCCGAGAGACTGTTTGTTATGATTTCCGTTCTTTTGCATTTGCTGAGGAGTGATTTACTCCCAATTATGTGGTCAACTTTAGAGTACGTGTGATGTGGTGCTGAGAAGAATGTATATTCTGTGGATTTGGGGTGGAGAGTTCTGTAAATGTCTATTAGGTTTGCTTGGTCCAGGTCTGAGTTCAAGTCCTGGATATCCTTGCTAATTTTCTGTCTGGTTGATCTGTCTAATATTGACAATGGGGTGTTAAAATCTCCCATTATAATTGTGTGGGAGTCTAAGTCTCTTTGTAAGTCATTAAGAACTTGCCTTATGTAGCTGGGTGCTCCTGTGTTGGGTGTGTATATATTTAGGATCATTAGCTCTTCTTGTTGCATTGATCCTTTTACCATTATGTAATGTCCTTCTTTGTCTCTTTTGATCCTTGTTGCTTTAAAGTCTAATTTATCAGAGATGAGAACTGCAACTCCTGCTTTTTTTTTTGCTCTGCATTTGCTTGGTAAGTCTTCCTCCATCCCTTTATTTTGAGCCTTTGTGTATCCTTGCATGTGAGATGGGTTTCCTGGATACAGCACGCCGATGGGTTTTGGCTTTTTATTCAATTTGCCAGTCTGTGTCTTTTGATTGGGGCATTTAGTCCATTTACATTTAGGGTTAATATTGTTATGTGTGAATTTGATACTGCCGTTTTGGTGCTAGCTGGCTGTTTTGCCCATTAGTTGATGCAGATTCTTCATTGTGTTGATTCTCTTTATCATTTGGCATGTTTTTGAAGTGGCTGGTACTGGTCGTTCCTTTATATGTATAGAGCCTCTTTCAGGAGCTCTTGTAAAGCTGGCCTGGTGGTGACGAAATCTCTGAGTACTTGCATGTTCCCAAAGGATTTTATTTTTCCTTCATTTATGAAGCTTAGTTTGGCTGGATAGGAGATTCTGGGTTGAAAGTTCTTTTCTTTAAGGATGTTGAATATTGGCTCCCACTCTCTTCTGGCTTGTAGGGCTTCTGCTGAGAGATCTGCTGTCAGTCTGATGGGCTTCCTTTTGTGCGTAACCCAACCTTTCTTTCTGACTGCCCTTAGTATTTTCTCCTTCATTTCAACCCTGGTGAATCTGACGATTATGTGCCTTGGGGTTGCTCTTCTTGATGAATATCTTTGTGGTGTTCTCTGTATTTCCTGGACTTGAATATTTGCCTGCCTTGCTAGGTTGGGGAAGTTTTCCTGGACAATATCCTGAAGAGTATTTTCCAGCTTGGATTCATTCTCTTTGTCGCATTCAGGTACGCCTATCAAACGTAGATTAGGTCTTTTCACATAGTCCCACATTTCTTGGAGACTTTGTTCATTCCTTTTTACCCTTTTTTCTCTATTCTTGCCTTCCCGTTTCATTTCATTGAGCTGATCTTCGACCTCTGATATCCTTTCTTCTGCTTGGTCAATTTGGCTGTTGATACTTGTGCATGCTTCGCGAAGTTCTCGTGTTGTGTTTTTCAGCTCCATCAATTCACTTATATTCCTTTCTATTTTGTGCATTCTCGTTAGCATTTTGTGAAATCTTTTTTCAAGGTTCTTAGTTTCTTTGCATTGGGTTAGAACATGTTCTTTAAGTTCACAGAAGTTTCTTACTACCCACCTTCTGAAGTCTGATTCTGTCATTTCATCACACTCGTTCTCCCTCCAACCTTGTTCCCTTGCGGGTGAGGAGTTGTGATCCCTTGTAGGAGGAAAGGTGTTCTGGTTTCTGGTGTTTTCATCCTTTTTGCACTGGTTTCTTCCCATCTTTATGGATTTATCCACCTGTCGTCTTTGTAGTTGCTGGCTTTCAGATTGGGTCTCTGAGTGGATGTTCTGTTTGTTGATGATGAGGTTATTTCTGTTTCTTGGTTTTCCTTCTGACAGTCTGGCCCCTCTGCTGTAGGTCTGCTGAGGTCCACTCCAGGCCCTGCTTGCCTGGGGATCACCTGCAGCAGCTGCTGAACAGTAAGGGTTGTTACCAGTTTTCTTCTTCTGCTAACTTTGTCCCAGAAGGATACCCGCCAAGTGTCAATCATCTGATCTCTCCTTTATTAGGTGGCTCTTTGGATATACAGGGGTCAGGGAGCTGCTTGAGGAGATGGTCTCTTCTTTATAGGAGCTCAAATGCTGAGCTGTGAGCTCCGTTGTTCATTCAGAGCTGCTGGGCAGGTACGTTTAGGTCTGCTGCAGCAGAACTCACAAACCGCTTTTTGTTCCCAGGTGCTCTGTCCCAGGGATTTAGGGCTTTATGAGTTTCCCTTATGCTGCTGCCTTCTTTTTTTTTTTTCTTCAGAGCTGCCCTGCCCAGCAAGGAGGCAGCCTAGTCACTGTCTGCCTGTAGAGGCTTTGCTGAGCTGCTGTGGGCTCCGCCCAGCTGCCGAGTGAACTTCCCTGCAGTCCTGTTTATATGGGTGTAGTTAGAACTGCCTCAGCAATGGTGGCCCACCTCTGTTAAGGCGGAGCCTCTCTGCAGTAGCAGGTTGCCTTGGCAACGGCGGGCTGCCTCAGCAATTGCAGGTTGCCTTCGCAATGGCGGGCTGCCTCAGCATTGGCTGACTATCTCCGTAGTGGTGGGCTGCCTCAGTAATGGTGGACGCCCCTCCCCCACAGAGCTGGACAGTCCAAGGTTCAGCTGTACTTGCTGTGAAACTCTCAATCCAGAGAGTTTCTGATTGCTCTTCTTTTGTGCGGGTGGGACCAGCCAAGCCTGATCGCCTGGCTCCCTGCCTCAGAGCCTTTTTTTTTTTTAAGTTGGTGTTCCAGTCGCCTGTTGAAGAGGCGCTGGCCGTGCGGCGACTCACTGTGCTAGCTTAAACAGCGACACTGAGATTTGTGGCACTTTTTTTGCCCTGGAATCTACTGTCCTTGTTCCCTGCACAGTCCACTTTGTAAACGGACGCATGGGCGACTTCCTGTGGCTCCAATCACCAGCCAAAAGGGCACCCAGACCAGTGTATTTTGTACGGAGAACCGCTGCTCCGGGGCGCTGACAAAACAGCCATGCGGGACAAAGCCACGGCACGGGCCGGCACAGCTGCGCTGGCCGAAACAGCTGTGCTGGCGACCCGTGGAGCTCCTCCGCCTGGGAATTGCCTAGTCTCTGGGCAATAAAAATGTGGCTTCCACTCACCCTCTGCACTTTCGCTGGGAGCTGCAATCCTGAGCTGTTCCTAAAAGGCCATCTTGGATTGATCCATCTCATGACACTTTTCTAAACACAATTTTAAGCATGGGAACAAATTCCCCTGTGAAACAATTCCAAACCTGCCAAAGAGGTAGCAAAAAATAAAATATGTTCACTTTTTGGATATTCAAATGCTAAATCAAAGCCAAGCACCACGATTTACACTTTATCTTGTTTAATCATCATTACAACCTTATGAAGGAGATGTTATAATTATTCCTATTATGCTAAAGACAATTGATGAGGAAACTGAGACTTGGAGGACTGAAGTCACACAGCTAAAAAAGGGTATATTGAGGACTTGCAATCCAGGCCAATTTCTACCAAAACCAGTGAATTTAACTATCAACCTAAGCCACTCTCCAAGAATGAAATATAAAGTGATTCGCTGTAAACACCCTCTCTTCCGTCATAGTTTTACTAAGGACTCTAGGTTCTACTGTTGACTAGTATTGAGGGAGGAGCACATATCGAGTCTATGGGTGTGACTTTGGAATGGAGTATAACAAAGAGGACCAAAGAGTTATCAGATGGATTGTACATTTCTCAAGCTCCATCCTGTGTGCAAACATCTGGCCAAGCATTTATAGGACAGTTTTCATCAGTAAAAAGGGGCTTAACAACCCACGTTTGTGTTATAATTTGAAAATCTTGTTGACTCTCTTTCAGTGCCTCATACCCTTACAGTTCTTTATCCACAACCTCTTTTCATACCCTAGTCTAGGCCCTTATCATCTGGTGCCTAAGGAAAGTAATAGCAGTAGTGCCTTACAGTTTACAAAATTCCCTTTCATGCTCATGAATCGGTAGAATTAATATTGTGAAAATGACCATACTGCCAAAAGCAATCTACGAATTCAACACAATCCCCATCAAAATACTACCATCATTCTTCACAGAATTAGAAAAAAAAAATTCTAAAATTCATATGGAACCAAAAAAGAGCCCACATAGCCAAAGCA
This sequence comes from Sapajus apella, assembly GCF_009761245.1. NCBI lineage: Eukaryota > Metazoa > Chordata > Mammalia > Primates > Cebidae > Sapajus > Sapajus apella. The sequence goes on from NW_022436941.1 coordinate 32,017,796, forward strand.
AGACTAAGTAAAAAGAACAAATCTAGGGGCATCACACTACCTGATTTCAAACTATACCATAAGGCCATACTCACCAAAACAGCATAGTACTGGTATAAACATAGGCGCATAGACCAATGGAACAGAACAGAGAACGGAGAAATAAACCCAAATACTTACAGCCAACTGATCTTCGACAAAGCAAACAAAAACATAAAGTAGGGAAAGGACACCCTTTTCAACGAATGGTGCTGGGATAATTGGCTAGCCATATGTAGGAAAATGGAACTGGATTCTCATCTTCACCTTATACAAAAATCAACTCAAGATGGATTAAGGACTTAAAATCTAAGACTTGAAACTAAAAATTCTAGAAGATAACATTGGAAAAACCCTTCTAGACACTGGTTTAGGCAAGGATTTCATGACCAAGAACCCAAAAGCAAATGCAATAAAAACAATGATAAATAGTTGGAACTTAGTTAAACTAAAGATCTTTTGCACAGCAAAAGGAATAGTCAGCAGAATAAACAGACAACACATAGAATGGGAGAAAATCTTCATAATTGATATATCTGATCAGGGACTAATATCAAGAATCTACAAAGAACTCAAATCATTAAGAAAAAACAAACAGGCCGGTGTGGTGTCTCATGCCTGTAATCCCAGCACTTTGGGAGGCTGAGGTGGGCAGATCACCTGAGGTCAGGAGTTTGAGACCAGCCTGGCCAACATGGTGAAACTCCGTCTCTACTAAAATACAAAAGTTAGCCAGGTGTGGTGGTGGATGCCTGTAATCCCAGCTACTTGAGAGGCTGAGACAGGAGAATTGCTTGAACCTGGGAGGAAGAGGTTGCAGTGAGCTGAGATGGTGCCACTGCACTCCGGCCTGGGCAACAGAGCAGACTCCCTCTCAAAAACAAACAATTCCATCAAAAAGTGGACTAAGGACATGAATAGACAATTCTGGAAAGACGATATACAAACGGTTAACAAACATGAAAAATGTTCAACATCACTAATAATCTGGAAAATGCAAATCAAAACCACAATGTGATACCACCTCACTCCTGCAAGAATGGCCATAATAAAAAAATTTAAAAACTGTAGATGTTGGCATGGATGTGGTGATCAGGGAACACTTCTGCACTCCTGGTGTGAATGTAAACTAGTACAGCTGGTATGGAAAACCGTATGGAGATTCCCTAAAGAACTAAAAGTAGAACTACCATTTGATTCAGCAATCCCACTACTGGGCATCCACCCAGAGGAAAAGAAGTCATTATACAAAAAAGATACTTGCACATGCATCTTTATAGCAGCTCAATTTGCAATTGCAAAATCGTGGAACCAACCAAATGCCCACCAACCAAGGAGTGGATAAAGAAATGGTGGTATATATATATATGATGGAATACTACTCAGCCATATAAAGGAATGAATTAATAGCATTCACAGCAGCCTGGATGAGATTGGAGACTATTATTCTAAGTGAAGTAACTCAGGAATAGAAAACTGCCAGGCATGGTGGCTCACGCCTGTAATCCCAGCTCTTTGGGAGGCCGAGGTGGGTGGATCACAAGGGCAAGAGATCGAGCCCATCCTGGCCAACTTGGTGAAACCCCATCTCTCCTAAAAATACAAAAATTAGCTGGGCATGGTGGCTTGTGCCTGTAGTCCCAGCTACTCAGGAGACTGAGGCAGGAGAACTGCTTGAACTCGGGAGGCGGAGGTTGCAGTGAGCCGAGATTGCGCCACTGCACTCCAGCCTGGTGCCTGGAGACAGAGCAATACTCTGTCTCAAAAAAAAAAAAAAAAAAAAAAAGAAAAAAGAAAAAACGCAAGACAAAACAGTGCACTGCCAATGCATCTATGGCACAAGGCATAACACTGTACACATCAAACATAGATGTAGATACTTTGAATCAAAGAGTGATCCAGAAGAATTGTAGTATGGATGTCAAGAAGTTTTAGGAATACTTTAACCCAGAGATTCTCAAACTTTCTTGGTTGATGGTACTTCTAGTTTCTTGGTACCTTTTTCACAGTACCCCTAGACTAAAAGAAATATCTAACATTTCCATTTATTAAATACTTAGGTCCAACAACTTAGTAGCCATTTGAAACAATGTTTTCATTTTATCCTTAAGTAACTAGAATTACCTACTTATGGGATGGGTGTGCACTGCACAACATTCCAAATCTTGGGATCAAACTGGACATTACCTTCTTCATTTCCTATTCCTTTGTTTTTGCAGTACTCACATTAAAAAAAAAAATCACAGCAATTGGCAACAAACCAAGCTTCACAAAATATGTCATCCAAAGGAATGTAGCCTGATCTAATGTTGGAATTGTCACTAACGTTGAGCTAGAAGTTTATACCATATCTGAACAAATGTCAAGAATCACTATGTTAAAAATATTATATCCCACAGCATCCCAGTAAGTGCCCAGTAGCTCTGTGAGGTGCTGTGGTGCATGGTTTGGAACCATGGCCTTGAGCAATCCATTTTGCTCATAGTTTACTTTTATGAATGTATGAGGGAAATATATGATAAAAAGCAATGTCAAAGTATAAAAGATCAATAAGCATGAAAAAAAATTCCCATGTGATAAGGAATCATTTTGCCACAGTTTTATTAAAATTTTTCTTTCTTTGTGTATGTCTAACTGCTTCTAATAACTGATGGTGCCTTAGTTAGATTCTATTTTACAGATCAAACTAATAAGGCATTGGATTCTTAATTGATCTCTCTGACTCTAGGCACTTATGCTATATGTTGTTACCAGATCAGCTGTCCTAACTTGTATTTTCACTATGTCACCTCCTCTTATCAAATTATTCAGTAATTTGCTATGGCCTATAAGATAAAATTCAGATTTCTCAATGTGACAAGTAATGCTTTCTGCAATCTAAGATACCTAGCTTGTAGCCTTACCCTGTCTCTACCTTTCAGAGACAGGAGACTCTCAGCCTACATCTTCTATTAATGAGTACATCACTTCTCCACTCTAGGTCTGGTCTCAGTTTCCCTATTTATAAAATGAGAAGTTGGACTCAATCACTGGTTCCTAGCTTCTTTGAAGAAAAAATTAGAGACTGACTTAGTGTTACCAGGTTTTAGCTTATGATTAAATCTAATACTTACATAGGTACAGTTGGCCCTCTATAGTCATAGGATTCACATCTTTTGAGTCAACCACTCACAAATCAAAAGTTTTTGAAAAAATGGATGGTTGAGTATGCACTGAACATGTACAGACATTTTTCTTGTCATTATTTCCTAAACAATAACTTATAGCAACCATTTCCATAGCATTTACATTGTATTCGGTATTAGAAGTAATCTAGAGATGATTTAACATATACCAGAGGATGTGCACAAGTAATATGCAACTACTACACATTTTACATAAGAGACTTGAGCATTCATGGATTTTGATATCTGCAGGGGTCCTAGAACAAATCCCCCACAGATACTGAGGGATGACTGTCATCTATTTTAATCGTCTTGTGTTGCAAATAAAGTGAATTATATCTCTAAATAAATAATAAAAAACTGAATAAATTACCTTTTAAAAAAACCCTCAATCTATTGTCTTATTTTTTTCATTTAACTATAGACTTCTTTATAGACTGTTAAGCACTGGTTCTTAGAACTACATTTGAGACGAAAGGGCGAGACCTTTACTACTCAAATTGTAGCCTTAGATCAGGGATATCACATCACCTGCAAGCTTGTCAGAAATGTGTCTCCTGTCCTGGACCAGCTGAATCAGACTATGCATTTTAACATGATCCCCAAGTAACTTGTATCCATATTAAAGTCAGAAGCCTTGAGCTAGATGCCATTCAGTACACACATTCTCTAATATTTGTGATTGTCCTGTACAAACAACATAGTTACCTAACGATGACTTGCACTGTGACTTGTATCCAACTAATCTTGTATTGTTCCTCGGAGTTTTCTATTGCTTGCCTACCTCCATGACTTCCTCCTATCTATTCTTCAACAGTTGGCTCAGGTTTTGTCTTTGCTTCTCTATCTTCCAGCCTTGAGTGACTTTAGAAAACTTGATTTTTCAGTCTAAGTCAGTTTCTTCAACCATGAAATGGGAATCATAATATCTATTTCATAACGTTTTTGAAAAGATTAAATGAGCTAGTAAATGTAAACTTTGCACCACGGTGCTTAGTGTAATAGGCCCTCAATAAGGGGTAGCTGCTATTGTTATTGTCCTTGTTCCTATAATAACAGTAATAATACAGCAGTATACCAAACAGACAAAATACACTGCCCTGTGAAGATTACTTTCTAGTGTGTACTGCTAAATAAATGCTTGTTAGGAACTGTAGTCATGCCTTAATTTGCCACGCAGTCACTTGTAGGCACAGTGGGTCTTAGAGATTGTTGGAAAGCTAGTTGTGAGATTTTGTATGCCTTGCTTATAATATTTATCATATTATGTTTTGTATTATGACTATTTAGGAGAGCATTTTGTCCCACTGCACTTGATACACAGTATGTATGCTTAGCGAATGAAAGCCTTGAGGAACGCTTTGTCCTTTCACCACGAGAGAGCTGTGGCAAAGGCTGTCTGAACAGCCATTTCGGATGAAGGTATTCTCGGTTCCAATTAGATGCTGTTCTCTCTGAATTACTCTGCTTGCCCCAGCTGTTTAATGTGGACATCAGTATAGCCTCACTATCTTTTTTTCTTTCTTTCTTTCTTTTAGAGACAGAGTCTCACTCTGTTGCTCAGGCTGGAGTACAATGGTGCTATCACGGCTCACTGCAGCAGCAAACTCCTGTGCTTAAGTGGTCCTCCCCTCTCAGCCTCCCAAGTAGCTGGGACCACATGCATGCATGACCATGCATGAAATTTGTTTATTTTTGTAAAGATGGAGGCCTCCCTATGTTGGCCAGGCTGGTCTCAAACTACTAGCCTCAAGCAATCCTCCCCACGTCAGCCTCCCAAAGGGCTAGGATTAGAGGTTGAGCCACCTTGCCAGGCCCTCAGTATCTTTAAGTTGTCTTGTCACAGGTGCTAATGGCTTTCGGGAAAACTTCTATCTAGAAAAAACAATGCCAACTATAGGATGGTAAAGAGTGCGCAGACTTTAGATCTATTATAGTATGCGATGCATCCATTCTCTCTGATTTTCCAATGTGGCCCTTCTTGTAGTGGTTAGATGACTATTATAAAAAAAGATCTTGGAAACTTTAATGTAATGTAAATATTACCTCTAAACAAATTTCAAGGAAATAAGGAACTGCCAAATGGTTCCTTTTGGCCTTGTCTACTTCATGATGTAACCGATATCATTCCTTTTCCATTAATCACCCAATTTGTTTTGGTAACTCTAAGGTAAATGCAACTTGTCCTCTCCCTATCAACCCTTTGGTAAGGTCAAGGCTGTGTGCTTGTGTGAATCCATTTCCTGAAACTAGCTCAATATGAGAAGGCTTGGAAACCAAGGTTGTCTGGTTCACAAAAACAGCTTACAAATCACCCTCCAACTGGAGTCACCCGCCTTACTGGAGTCTCACTGGCAATTTGCTGATTAGTTTCTCTTTCTATAAGAAGCTCCAATAAAACTGCATCTCTCATTGGAAATACTCATGTCCCCTTCATCTCCTCAAATCTACTATCTAAATCCAGGATGCTTGGGGACATCATTAATTCAGACATTTGACTGAACAGAGCCCTTTATCCCTTTTTTCCCCCAAGTAGCAAGTTATGCTAAATGCAGGGTAGGAAAACTCAATAACTCACAGAAAAGGCATTCATTTTACTTTTAAATTTCAATCACCAGGGTGAAGGGTCAGGAAAGGCCATGACAGAAATTCTTGCAGAAAATCCCCCTGTTGCCCTGCAGCCAGTCATCTTCCTGCTGCATAATTCATTGCATTCTGTGGAATGTCAGTGCCAGCTGTAATCAGACTGCCAAAGAGAAGGGCTTTCTTCAGGGCTTCTGAGTGAGGCAGTTGTATTTATGTGGGCTTGGGCTGACAGCTGAATGGCCCTTTCAAAATAGCAAGATTCATGAAAGAGTTGTTCCTATACATGCACTTGGCGCTGGCCTGGTCCCACCATGGCAATGTGGAATCCGCATTGCTGTGCATGGTCTCTGCCTGTAGCACACTCAGACCCCTCGCTTCCCTCCAAGGTCACCTAAGGTGGCTGTTCGTGTCCTCCTGCTTCACTCCTTTTGGTAGAACACCACATTTAAAAGACAGAGAGGGCGCAGACTCTTGACTCTAACATGTAGCAAATGAACAAAGTAGGAAGTCCAGAAAAATCGGATTTTTCTAAACCAGATATTCCTGGACTTCATTAAGCCTTTTCATTCTTGTCTGCTCTCCGCAGAATCAGGAATGAGATTTATAGGCAGGCTGGAGGCTGGCCTCAGACATGTAGGGAAGGATATACATTTGGCTTTGGCCATCTTGTCCCACTTTTTGCCTATCTCCCAGAGAGCATCACTTCCTTCTTATCACCTGTTTTCTCAGCTCACTCACATATGCTCATATTCCCCTACCCTAGTGCTCAAAGACTTGACTTCTGCACCCACCCTCTCCCGTTATGGGCCAGGCTATCTCCCACCTTGGTTGGAAGAAATGCAAAAATAGTGTTTTGCTTTATTCAGAAAGGCTGGGTGGGGGAGAGTGCAGCTCATGGGTTTGAGAGCTCCTGCTAACCTCTGCTTTCTGCACACCCAGAGAACAGTGAAGGTTGTCAACCTGTTGGGATAAATTCTGCCTATAAGAATCTCAAACTGAGCTTTTCCACGTAATTCTTGCAGGATGAGAAAATGTGTGCCAACATTTCTGCAAAGAAATAAGTTAAGGGAACTCATTTGCCCAAAGATTCTCGAATACTATGTGCATTGGAACCCCTGGGGTTCCCACAAGAGAGTCAGAAGGAGGGAACCTCACTCCCATGGTGCCTCTACTCATGTGGGGAGTGAGGTTTCTTCTACCTGCTTTTCAACCATGTTTCACATTTCCATGAAGCATCTGGCCTTTGGCACCAGCAGGCATCTGTTTCTTGTTTATGCCGTAGGATCTGAACGCTGCAAGGCAAGGACTTCCCTCTGGCTCAAAGCAATCACCCACACATCCCTGAGAGAGTCTTTTTTTTTTTTTCAGGTCAATAATTCTCAAATTTAAGCATGTACCAGATTCACTTGGAGGCCTTGTTCAAACAGATTACAGATTACCAACCTCTGGACATACTAATTCAGTCGGTCTAAGGTAGAGCCCAAGAGTATGCATTTCTCATAAATTCCCCAGTGGTGCTGATGCTGCTTTTGCTGGGACTGCACTTTGAGAACCACAATTTTATCTGAGATGTGTTTGTTTAGCAGAAGTTAGTGATTAACCATCAGTGAGGTCCCAGAAAAGGGTAGCCTGCAACAGGTGAAAAAGTCAGATGTTGGCCTTGGGTGTGACACTGTTTTTCTCTGACCTCATCATCAGCCTGGACATTTCTTCTGCTCCTGATAAAAGGCAGTGAAACACATGGAGCCAACTTATTTGTCCGTGGATCCCTCCCTCTTCCCATTCTTCCTTTCTTTTCCTTTTTTCTCTCCTCTTCTCTCTTCCTTTTGAAGGTCACTTTCTCTGAGACACCATGTATGAGAAGTATCGCAAAAAAGTAAACCAGAATCCCATTTTAGCAACAGATTTCAACTAAGTTTGAAAAGGAGAGCCCTATGGTATGGAGGAGAGTCCTATAAGGAGTGAAGTAAAAAATTCAAGAAGGACAGAAAGATTAAATCCTTCTTCAGCTTCAAACTCCTCTCTTGCAAATTATTTTTTTCACTAAGAGACACAATCAGGCAAATGAAACACAAAAATATTGCTTTTGCACCATACATATTTTACTTAATCTTTTTTTTTTTTTAATTTGAGACAGAGTTTCACTCTTGTTACCCAGGCTGGAGTGCAATGGCGCGATCTCGGCTCACCGTAACTTCCGCCTCCTGGGTTCAGGCAATTCTTCTGCCTCAGCCTCCTGAGTAGCTGGTATTACAGGCACACGCCACCATGCCCAGCTAATTTTTTGTAATTTTAGTAGAGACAGGGTTTCACCATGTTGACCAGGGTGGTCTTGATCTCTTGACCTCATGATCCACCCTCCTCGGCCTCCCAAAGTGCTGGAATTACAGGCGTGAGCCACCACGCCTGGCTATTTTACTTAATCTTTACAACCATATGAAGTAGTATGGTTACTAGCCTTTTTTTAGATGAGGAAATTGAGATTTTGAAAAGCTAATAACATGAGCACACTCATACAGTGACTCTGCTCCAGAGGAAAAGATCTTAGTCCTAGGCCTGGGATGACTTCCTTCACAAAAGCCACCACAATGAATGTGACAATAATGGTGTGGGTGGGGGGTCGTGGGGATGATAATTCATAGAGGAGCTATTTTGACAAATAACCAGAAACTGGAGAATGGAAAGACTTGTGCAGACTGGCTAACAAACTCAGAGTACTAGAATATTCATGAGGAATAAAAAGTAAGAAAATGGAAGCAGAAAATGAGAACTTTCGATTGCTAAGGGAGAGGTCAAGAAAAAATCAGTCAGTTATACAAAGAACTGGTCCAGTATTGTTTCCTTATATCCGTTACCATCACAGTGGTCACCTGGGCAAAGCCCCAGGTCCTTGATTGCTCTTTAGTACCTGTAGGGGCCCCACAGAAAATCGCTGGGTGTGAACGTAGAAACCCTCCAGACTAGTTACTCTATACTCCAATGGCCTTTGCCCCCATCCAAGCTTTCTGCCTCCTGGGACTACCTTGGTGTTTGAAGCTATTATCCTTTTGCACCTGGTTCTGCTTCTGTATTTTATTCCAACGTCACTTCCTAGCTGACTGATGAAAATCTCTACTGGGAGCACCACCTATCCTCAAACTGAGCACTTCCAAACTAAACAGCTTCACCCCCAGACCACTTCTCCTCCTGACTCCCGTTTCTCCTGTTAACCAGACTTGAAAACAACAATCATATTTGGTGCCTCATTTTCTCTTCCACAGAATTTAGCCAATAACCAAGTTGATACAAACTTCTACAGTGTCTCTTTAATCCATTGTTTTTCAAATACCAAGGCTTCAATTCTAGTTTAGACCCTAATTTTCTTTTTCTTTCTTCTTCTTTTTTTCTTTTTTTTTCTGAGGCAGAGTCTCACTCTGTCACCCAGGCTGGAGTGCAGTGGTGTGATCATGGCTCACTGCAGCCTCAACGTACTGGGCTCCAGCGATCCTCCCATCTCAGTCTCCTAAGTAGCTGGGACTACAAGCTTAGGCTAACATGACTAGATAATTTTTATACTTTTGGTAGCGATGGGGTTTTGCCATGTTGCCCAGGCTGGTCTTGAACTCTTGAGCTCAAGAAATCCACCTGCCTCAGCCTGCCAAAGTGCTAGAATTACAGGCATGAGCCACCACACCAGTCAGAGACCCTCATTTTCTTTATAAAACATTATTACTGAATCATTTTTTCTCTTGCAGGCACTTTCAGTCTCTCTCAACACTTATCTGTTCTCTACCCTAGGACCAGATCATTCTGGAACTGCTCTAATCATGCTGCTTCTTTGCCTAAAAATTTTCAGTGGCTCAAGTGCATTTTCTTCAGATTGGTTTCAGAGGCTGGTGGGGACACCTGCTGTTTTTTCTACCCAGCAGGCAGTTATTTATCTGGTAGGGCTTTAAATTTCTTTACAGGCACCCATTCCTTCATTCCAGTTTGGCTGGCAGTGATCCTTCTTCTTGGCTCTAGGAGTGAGCACATGATGAATTCTCCTAGACCCAATAATTGGATCAGGGATAGGTATAATTAGTTAAGTCAGACAGGCAAATCTCTATTCTGAGACTTTTGTCTGAGCAGTTGAGAAAGAGCAGCTCATTTTCTGTTGAGGCTGCTGGAAGTCACTATGATAAAAGACAAAAGTTGCCAGGAATTACCAACTACAACATGAAACCAACAGAAAAGAGAGAGGTGTAGTCTACTGAGCAAAGTGACAATCCCTGAATCCAGCTCTGAGTGAAGCCAGAGCACATCCTTCACTTTGTGTTTTTTTGGTTTTGTTTATTTTTTTTAGAGACAGGGTCCTCACTATGTTGCCCAGACAAGCCTTGAATTCCTGAGCTCAAAGAATCCTCTGGTCTCAGCCTCTTAAGTAGCTGCGATTACAGTTGCATGCCACCACACCTAGCATTCTTGACTTTCCAGTTATATAGGCCAATACATGTCTTTCTGAGCTTAGTTCAATTTTAGTTATGTTGCAGTCACCTTCAGCCTACTAAAGAATCTTAACCAATATAGCTTTCTTCTCTTTTTAAACATCTCTTTCAACCCCTCTGTTATTTGCTAAGCCATTCACTCTTGTCTCAAAGCATAACGATTTTATCTATCTGTGCTTTTGCTTGTGCTGTTCTTTCTATCTGGGACGCAGCTTGCAGGCATCTCCATGGCCCGATCTAAGATCTCTTTCAGATGTTACCCTCACATATGATGTCTTTTCTACCCTTTAGCTACATAAAGTCTTATCTCCATTTGAGTTCCCCCATTCCCTGCTGAGTCTTCTTTGCTATTAAATTTTAACACATTTCACCAGTGGTCCACATTAGATGCTGAATAAACTGGTGTGAATTGAATCAGAGAAAAGGAAAATGAAGCTAATGCTTGTTGGATTGAGTTGACTTAAGGTCCTGAGGAAAATAACAGGAAATGGCTTATTATCCTCTCTATATAATACCTACATTTTGTTTCTTTAAGCAGACAGGTAGACATTTTCACTGCTACTTCTTTAATCACACATGATGCTGTAAACTATAATTTTGCAGAACCCGTGGGACATAGCAGTAAGTCTGGTTTTAGGAAGATATTTTATTTATTTTAATATTGGTTGCCTCTCTTTGTACATAAACTTTGTTGTTTTTGTTGATCTTATTGTTATTTTGATGATTATTTTTTTCAATGTCAGTTTTGTTGATTTGTTTTACTAACAATTTCAGTATTTTTGAGGCTTCTATATATTGCTTTCTTCTTTGGAATACTGCAAAATTCTTTGAGTCTTGTTCAAGTTTTAATATGACATTATTTGAAAGGAATGTTCAGTTGTATTCAGTGTTTATGTAACACCTGCCAGTTTATCCTCTGAGTAATTTACAACTCCTCTAGTGAACAAGAAAGTAACCAACAAGGTAATCTGGCAGAAGAGGAGTTCTTTCTATAAATGCCGACCTGAGTGGTTAAACATGAAAATTTCAATCAAACACCTTGAGCTCTTGTCTACGTGATGCCAAAGACACACTTTTTGACCCTAAGTTAAAATAGTTACTTTGATGTCACATAAACACAATTCATGCAATCAACACTGAATTTAAAAGGAGTCACAAGACTGAAATCCAGACCTTTTCCCCCTTATTGCCATAGGCTGCATAAACTTGAAGGGCTGCTTTATAGCACAGCAGAAAAAAAATCTACACGGTTATGTTTATCTTAGAAAGTGGCTTAGGAAAGGAACTCTAGATAGTTTATGCTTTTTCCCATATTCAATTCATATACCATTGAGATTTTTTTTTTTTATCAGAACAGAAGGATGGGGGAACTTGTATGTTTAGACTTTTTATGTATGTGAGTTTCTGAATCGAGGTATTTCTGTTTCTACATGCTTTTTTAGCTGGCTTTATAAGTAATATTTGCACTGTTTCAACCTGCTTTTTCAAGTAATACATATATACTTACAGAAAATAAGACTACAGGCAGGGCACGTTGGCTCACGCCTGTAATCCCAGCAGTTTCGGAGGCCGAGGCAGGAGGATTGCTTGAAGCCAGGAGTTTGAGACCAGCCTGGGTAACAAAGGAAGACTCCACCCCCCACACATCTCTACAAAAAAGAAAAAATAATTAATTAAAAATATTCATGTTGTAGCATGTATCAGTACTTTATTCCTTTAAAAAAGACTACAATATTATTTTATAGCCACTTCACTGATAAAATTAAGAGATTTGGCATTCCAAGTATTGGAGAGGATATAGATTAACAGCATCTTTTATATGTCAAGAGTTTAATTGGTCCAACTACACTGAAAAATAATTTGGCATTATCTTGAAGAGTTGAGAATTCATATACCCTATGGCACAATTGTACTCATTAGAATATGCCCAAAGGAATATGTACCAGGAGTTAATGTACAAGAATGTTTACAGCAACCCTGTAACAGTAATAAACCAACCAACCAACCAACAAAAACTGGAAACAACAGAAATGCCCAGAGACTAGGAAATGTATAAATTAACCATTGAATAATTAAGCAACAGTGAAAATGAATGAATTATAACTACATGAAGCAGGCTGTTAAAATCTAAGTAACATACTGGTGAATGAGAAAAACAAGTCTCAGAAGACTACATACAACATGATGTCCTTTAGTAAAGTTCAAAAGCAATGAATACTAAAGATTTTGTTTAAGCATACATACATATAATAAAAAAGAAATGTAAGAGAATGATAAACCCCAATTTAGGAAAATGATTATATATGGCAAGAAAGCAAAAGCATGCAATAGGGAAGAGTAGATGGGAGAGTTGAATCATTGTTATTGTTCTAATTCTCGGATTGTGTGGTAATTTGTGGGTGTTTGCTGGGTTACCAAGAAATAAAATGAGACAATGCTATGAATGGGCCAATGATGGTAGCGTACCATTAACCAAGAATTAAGATGAATCCAATTCTTTGTACCTGAAGTCCAGAGTTTAAAAATAAAGGACAACAAATGCATACAAGAATAATAAGAAAAATCCATGTTATCTGAAAGTACTTTTTTCAGTTTCAGGTAAACAAGAACCAACTTCCTTATCTCTTCTTGGACTGGCATTCTTAGTAGGGCCTTCATTCTCAGGAAGGCTAAAGCCAAAGGAGCATGCTGACCAAGGCTAACCTCTCTTAAAAGGATCCCCGAAGTCCCATTTAGCTTCTACGAGCCTTTAAAAAATTTCTGCCTTTATTTTTTATTGTTTTTTTAAATTTCTTTTTTTTGAGTTGGAGTCTCGCTCTGTCTTCCAGGCTGGAGTGCAGTGGCACAATCTTGGCTCACTGCAACCTTCACCTCCCAGGTTCAAGCGATTCTCCCACCTCAGCCTTCCAAGTAGCTGGGACTATAGCCACATGCCATCACACCCAGGTAATTTTTTGTATTTTTAGTAGAGATGGGGTTTCGCCATGTTAGCCAGGATGGTCTTGATCTCCTGACCTCATGATCTGCCTGCCTCACCCTCCCAAAGTGCTGGGATTACAGGTGTGAGCCACCACGCCCTGCCAAATTTCTGCCTTTATTAATTCTGCTGGTTTGCACCAACTTCTCTCTACTTCCCTTCTCTCTTTCACATTGCTTCTGTTTATTATCTCTTATTGCTTCTGATTATTCATGACCTCAGTGTCTTACCTTCTCTCTTTGCTATTTGGTGCTTTGTTCCCAAAACAAATGATTCATTCCAATGCCTTAAATTCAGAACTCCTTGGGAGAGATCAATTTGGGCAAAGCTCACATATCAATCATCTAAAATGTGTCTAACCAGTAGGCTTATTAATTCTCTGCCCTGATTCATTCACTTGGGACCACAGGTAACTTTTGGGAAAATCTCTTTTGAGAAGGACTGTGGGTATGGCGGACATTCCAAAGTGTGTCTCATCCAGGACAGGCCAGCTCGTAATGCACAGCAACATAGGCAGGAAAAGCATAAGGTATTTAGGAAGAGGGAGGATTTCTATCTCCTATGGTTTCAGAGAACATTAGCAACTCATTTTAGACTAATGTGTAAAGAATTCTTGGATGAGGTTTTTTGTGTTTTCTTTTTTAAAGGAAAAGAAGGAATTTCATATTGACTTGGGAAGGGCTTAAGCAAAGAATTGAGGAGAAAGGAATGAGCCTGCAATGAACAGAAGTAGGCTGAAATATTAGGATATCTGAGATGGTAAGAGAGGAGAGAGTCTGGTGTAACTGGTAGAGAGAAATTGGCGACAATATTAATCCATTCATTCAACAAACATTTATCTTTTAATCGATACATGTCCATGAATTAAAATATGTTAAGTACTTAGAATAGTGCCAGGTTTTGTTCCAGGTCTTGGTATATACCAGTAAATAAAATCACAAAAGTCTCTGCCGTGTGGAGCTTATATTCTATTATTATTTAAGTTAGGTGCTTTAATAACTTGACTCACTTTATCTTCATGAGAGTACTCTGAAGTAGAGTCATCTATATAAGCTTGAGTGATCTACTTTGTGCCAGGCTCCACTCCAAAAGTTTTACACACTTTAATTCAGATCCTCCTTATAACAATCTTATGAGTCAAGGTAATGTTATCACCCCCATTTTACAGGTGGGAAAACTGAAGCATGTGGATAGGTTAAGTCACACAAGAAATAGGTGGTAGAGCTGGGAATTAACTAGTGGATCTAGTCTCAGATTCTGTGATTCTTATTTTGTGATGATGCTTTTCTGTTGTGCTAGAATATTATTCAAGACACAGAGGTAGGTATTAAAACTCAGGTCTGACTCCATACAGTAGATATTCTGGCTACATTCATATGCCCTACAATTTAGACCTTGAACTTGATCTATAGAATCATAAGAAGTTGTTAAGAAGTTTCGTGGAGAAGGTTCAGTGGTCCAAACAGGGACAAGTAGAAAAAGAGAAAGAATGAAGATGGTAAATTCAAGTAGGAAGTTGCAGACATTGAGGTGAGGGTGAAACATGTACAGATCAAGGACTAACGTGGGAATAAAGTGGTCAGAATGAATTGGGTCAATATTAGTTGCCAATCTGCAGGTATCATCAACATTTAGGGAATGACTTGATTTCAGATATTCTATCTAAAAGAAGTAGAATTAGATAAGCACAAGCTTTAACAATGTCACAAAAAATACTATATTATGAACTTCACATACATGGCAACCAACACTTAAAAGAGGAAACTATATGAAATAAAAAGTAAATTTATCTTTTCTCTTTTTCCCCCAATAATAGTTTTTTAAAAATACAACTGATTATGATCATAATTCTAAATAATTTCTGTATGTGTCAATTTAACAGTATCTGTTGTTGCCTAATAATACAAAATGAGCAAACTAGTGCTCCCACAGTATTTCTGCATTTCTGCTATCATCCCAAATTGTTAGTCTTATCATGGCTTTTACTCTGTTGTTGACATTTACATTCGACTTTATAACTATAGTTATCTTTCATACTTTACATAATGGACATTTTTTTCATAAATTAGAAACCAAAACACAAAATGATAAATATTATGATAATGTTAATTTTATTCTCTGTATAATTGACTAATGTGACTGGAACCACAGAAAAAGAAATGTAGTTTATGTTATCAACTTGTGCCATTCAAAAAATAAATTTTCACAAACAAGGCATAAGTGGATTTTCTTTTCTTACTCTCTACCAATTATTCAGAATCATAGTATCTCTAAGTTTCCTTCACATTCATACTGTGATTTTTCTGGTATAGTTTTCTGTTTTCCTGACATTTTTAGTTGTCTTTCATCATTTTGAGTGAATGAATAAATATGACCTTTTCTATTACACCATTAAGCTTTATGGCTTCTTTGTTATTCCTCTTAGAATAGAAGTCTGCTCATATCCAGGTCTGATTTTGCATGATTGCTTTCTATGATTGCTGGTCAGCTATCTTTCTGATGTTACTTTCTTCTTGCATTCTTAGCTTAGTCTGTTCTATTGGATTCCATGTTGCCCTCTTCAGTGAATTCTTACATTTTTTTCCCATAGTATATCCTCAAATATTTTTGGGAAAGTAAATGGAAGTAAATTTTTTGAGTCTCCCAGTGCCTAGAAAAATTGTTATTTTGCTTATACGTTCTTTTTTAAATAAATATTCTGAACTAGTCTAAGTTAAAAATAATTCTCCTTCAGAACTTAAGGGTATTGTTCCATCGTTTTCTGGTAACCGGCATTGCTGTTAAGGAGTCTAATGCCAATCAAATTTGAATTCCTTTGTAATGGACCATTTTTTTTTCTCTCTAAACTTTCAGAATGTTTTTGAAAAATCATGAGGATGTGACTAAATATGTTTTTCTTTATTAGTCATACTTATAGGTTGTTATGAGAGTGAATGAGAATCCATGGAAGGCACTTAGTGGATGATATCAAGAATGTTATTCATGCTAGTTGTAGTCATCCTGCTCAATGGTGAATAAGACTTTCAATTTGAAGAGTTTTTTTCATTAACGAAAATGTTGTTCAGCTATTTCCTCAATAATTTCCCCCATCCCATGCCATGTTTTCCTCATTATGCATGACTTATTAGACAGATTTTAGAATGCTTAGCTGTATTCTTTGTATCTCTGAACTTTTTAAAATTTTTCATATTTTCCATCCTTTTCTATCTTTGGCCTACTTCTGAAAGATTTCCTTTACTTTATCTTTGCTACTTTATTATGTATTTTATTTTGGTAATCATGTTTTTGGATTTTTTCTTTTATTATCCCTTTTTATAGCAGCTATTCCTGTTTTATAGAAGCTATATCTCATTGGATTTATACTAATTAGAATTCTCAAAAAATTCCTTCTTCCTCTACCCACCCACCCCTGCTTTTCCCTTCAGTTGTTTATGTCCTCAGCTATTTATTCCTCTGGGTAACTTTTTATTTTATTTGTTTCTCTCATACCATGGATGAGTTTTGGTTTTCTACTCAGATTTGGGAATTAAGGATGAGGTTGGTTAATAATGATCGCTGATACAGGTTTTTCTGCTGCTGTATGGGCCTTTCCTTCACTCCAGGATTGTACTGTGATTTCTATGTGTGTGTTTCGCATCGCCCTCCAGATATGGGGACAAAGCACAGGTAAGATTACCTCCAGTCACACTCTTTTTGATGCCAAAATTTTCAGGGTTTTACTCTGGAGCCATCTTTTCTTTAGAGACCAGCCCTATGGTTTGTTCCAAGGACAAAAATAATGGCAACCACTTCCAGTTTAAGTAAGGAGCAGAATGGAGGGACAGAGCTGTTCTGAACATACTTCTCCAGGTTCCTTCCTGACTGCTACTCCTGTTCTTGCTTGTGTCTCCTTCTGACTTTTAGTTGTGAGCCTCTCCACTCCAGGAAGAGAGGCTCTCACCTGTACTTCATCCCTGTTGTGCACATTTTTGGCTATAGTTCTTTCAGCTTTAACTTATCCATCAGCATAATCTACAAGTCCATCTTCTAAAAGTCTGTCAAAAATCTCTGGCCTGCTGATAGCTGCTCTTTCCTGCTTTCAGTATTGTTATGAATTTATCCTTCTTCAGATATCTTTACTGTCACTTCTGTGGGGCTTGGGGGAAGATAAATACAGGTTTTCAATCAATTTCCTGAACCAGAACCTAGCTACTACATTTTGATGGGCTTAAGTTCATTTTTGTTTGCATCCTTGAAAACTATATATTTTCACAAGGTAAACCTCATGTTCTGGTACTATAGCAGTATCACAGTGAGCTACAAATTTTAGAAGATGTGAATTTTGGGAAAGGCAAAGTTTAGGCACTTCAGCAGGAAACTGGGCCAGTGAGCTAATCTGTGGCCTCACTATCTGGGGAAGGACTCATCCCCTGGAAATTTAGTTAAATGACTGATCATCAGTGGATAGTTTCTGATATACTTTGTGCTTGGGAAAGAAATAAAGAAGACTAATTCCTAGAGGGCTGAGTAATCTTTTTAGGATCAGTTAAAATTAGTAAGAAAAATCTAGAAGCTCAGCTCAGACAGGCCTGCAAGTAGCATTCATTGATTATCTTATTGTGGTGTTTTCTTGACTCAGCAGGTAGTATTTATGGCATCATAAAACAGCCATGGAAAAAGAAACAGAAAGCCTGTTATACAATGTACTTAGTATGCAGTAAAACATTTGATTTTCTGGTGAGGATCGTAACCCCAGTGCTTGGTTCTCAACACTGGCAGTACATTAAGAATCATCCGGTGGACTTTAAAGTCCTAGTACCCAGCTCAGTGACATCAGACTCTCTGGGGACAGGAGAAAGCCATCAATATCTCTGGAAGCTCTCTGGTGTTGAGAACCATATCCCTAGAGAAATTCACAGCAAGGGAAGGGAAATGATGTCTGTTATGCAAAGAAGGGAATAGGATGTTTTTGGTACAAAAGAAGGGGGCAGAAATACCTGAGACTGGGTAATTTATGAAGAAAAGAAGTTTAATTGGCTCATGGTTACCCAGGCTGTACAAGGAAGCACAACAGCATCTGCCTCTGGGGAGGCCTCAGGTAGCTTTTAATCATGGTGGGAGGCAAAGTGGGAGCAGGCATCTTACATGTCAAGAGCAGGACTGAGAGAGAGGTGGGAGGTGCTTCACACTGTTAAACCACCAGATCTTGTGAGAGCTCATTCACTATCACAAGAACAGCACCAAAGGGGATGGTATTAAAGGACTCATGATAAATCACCCCCAAGATTCAATCACCTTCCACCAGACCCCACCTCCAACACTGGGGATTACAATGTGACATGAGATTTGGGTGGGGGACATATCAGGATGTTCATTGCAGCTTTGTTCATTTCTGCCAAAATTTGGAAGCAACCGAGATTCCCTTCATTAGGTGAATAAATAAACTGTGGTATATCTATACATGGCTTAAGATTCAGTAATAAAAAGAGAAAAACTATCAAGTTAGAAAATGAACATGGAGGAACCAAATGCATGTTACTAAGTTAAAAATGCCAATTGAAAAGGCTACATATTGTATGATTCCAACTATACCATATTGCGGAAAAGGCAAAACTATGGAGACAGTAAAAAGATCAGTGGATGTGGGAGGAAGAAGAATAGATAGAGCACAGAAGATTTTTAGGCAATGAAACTATTCTGTATTATAATCATGAACACATGTCATTAAACATTTGTCAAAACTCGCAGAATGTACATCAAGAACAAACTCTGCGAACTATGGATTTGGGATGATAATGATGTGTAAATGTAAGTTCATTGATTGCAATAAATAGACCACTCTAGTACAGGATGATGACAGTGAGAGAGGCTGTATGTGTGGGAGGGGAGGGGCTATATAGGCACTCTCTATAGTTTCTGTTCAATTTTGCTGTGATTCTAAAACTATCCTAAAAAGTAAAGTCTATTTAAAAATTTTTTTAAAAAGCAAGTCAGGATAAGGAGTTGACAGTTTAGACTGGAGCTAGTAGATTGCTCTTATCATTTCTTGGACAGGGAATTACATGGTTAAGAGGAATGTTTGAAGAATGACACCTTCCACAATGTATAGAGTGGATCACAACATCAGAAGGCTATGGCAACAACACAGATGCAAGGTGATGAGAGAAAATGAAGGTTTGGTGATGACCTGAAATTTGGCAATTATGAAGAAAGATTTGATGACTGACAACTCCTCAATGCAAGCCCTATTGTATTCTTTTAATTATTCTGATAAATGAAAGTAGTAGTGAAGTCATCTAAAAGGAAAGGCAAAAGCATGAATTAAGAGTTGAAATGTGCATTAGGTTCTAAAAAATCTGTTCTTCAGAACAAGGCTGGAAGGCTGCACATGGGAGGCACTTGAGTACATTAAAAAGCCACTATGTGAATTATTTTAAAAATCTAATTTGCAAAGGCCACTGGCATTGCTTGGGTGCATTTGTAAATCAGGCACTCGCTTAAGTCATCTTCAGTGGCTAAAGCTATAATTTCCATGCAAAGTCTCAAAATATTAAAACATTAATTGAAAAACAGTACTTTGAAAATCCTGTTTGCAGAGTTCATTCAGCTGGGCAGGATAGGGTCAGGCCAGTTTTTCATCTGCAGAATAGGCTAAGCCTTTTTGCATGATTGCTCTGGAAAACAAATCCTTCACATGGCAAATGAATGACTCTTTGGTCTGTTTGCTTTATTAAAGGCTATCGTGGTCCTTTTTATTTATATGCTCTCAGTTTCTGCTAAACTCACAAACTTGAATATAAAATGTCCTGCCTTATTTAATCTGCTAGCTATTGTTTATTCCCTCTCTTATGAAGCCAGGGCTGGCAGACTCAGCTTTTATTACAATGGCTATAAAGTGTCTGTGGCATCTGTGACAAGGGCAGGGGTCTGCTGCTCTGTGCTCTTCTGCTGCAGGCTGGCAACTTGGGGTAGTGGGCACAGATGCTCCCCAAGCTCTCCCTCCTATCCCCCAACTGCTCCTGCCAAGCCTAGATCACCTTAACAGAACAGAGGGTAACTCAATGTCAGCATCTCACACAAGCTAATCTTTCCTCTGAGGCAGCTGACAAAAGCTGCTGAGAACAGGGGAGTGATTCCGGGTTCCCTCTCTGAAGGTCTTTGCTGATTTCAAGGTCAGGTAGGTAGTGCACATGGTATCTTAATTAAAGCAGATGCCACAGAGTCTGGAATGACATAGAAAACAGGGAAAAAGAGAATTCACATGCCTCATCTGGTCCTGATACTTTCCCTATGTTACCACATTTTAGCCCTCTCCCATCTTAAGAGATAAGAAACATTATTTTTCCTCTCCTTATAGGTGAAAAAAATGAAAGCATACGGAAATTTAAAAACCTGCAGGCAGGCATTCTGATAAGCAGTGATTAGTAAGTGCAGAACTTGGGGGGGGCTAAGCCAGGCATGCCTAACTTCAGAGCCCAGGGCTTTTCCCTCCACAGATTCTTGCCTTGGAGAATGGTCCCCATGCCTTGGCCCATGTCTCCAGGGGCCCCCAGCATTCTGTGCCTCCCCTACCTGTGCCTCCATTACACATTACTTCCAAGTCCTTGCTTGAATAGCAGAACCCAAGGGCTCACCCATAAAGTTATTTCTCTGTCCCTCCCGCAGAATGCAGGTCAGTTGGGAAATTCTCATTCTTATCACACACATCAATTTTTGTCAGCGGCAGGATTAATTTAGCCCATTAAGTAGTTTCCCATTAGACTTGAGGCTTAACTGAGGTGTCAAAATTTGATGTCTAATATTTTATGAATTACACTGATATGCTACTTCTTTGATTCCTTTTCATAGTCTGTGTTATGACCATCTGGGCACCTCCTTCTCTTGGAGTTTTTGGGATGGTGGCCAAAGCAAGTACAGAATACTGAACAGATCAATATAGTTAAGCGCATTACCATAATCCACAGACATTAAAACGTCAATACCTCATTCCCCTGACAAAGCTTATATCAAACAGAAGGCTCCATGGCACAATAGACAGATTCATTAGGCTTTCACCTCTGGGAATGGGTTTCAACAAGCTTAGGTCACTTACAAAGATGAGCTTCATTGTCTTAACTTTGCCAAACTTTGTTTAATAGTATTTGGGCTCCAAATGTGATCCAATCCAATCAGGCCAACAGCTTTTCCTTATGAAAGGAACATTCTCCACATGTGTCCCATCAAATGCGTAATGGCAACATAAGAAATTATTTGATCTGTGGGTGACCAGTATCCTGTTCTACTAAAAATACCTGCAAACATTTAGACTGAAAAGCTTTGCATATAACCACATCAGTATGTTAATCCAAGACATGAAGAATCATAATAATTTTATTTTTTTCAGAGACAGGGTCTTGTTCTGTTGCTCAGACTGGAGTCCAGTGGCACAATCATAGCTCACTGCAGCCTCAAACACCTGGGCTCAAGCAATCCTCCCGGTTCAGCCTCCCAGGTAGCTGACACTATAGACACAATACACCATACCTGGCTAATTTTCAATATTTTTTTTAGAGATCGAGTCTCACTATGTTGCCCTGATTTTGAACTCCTGGCCTCAAGCCATCCTCCTGCCTCAGCCTCCCAAAGCACTGGGATTAGAGCCACCACACCTGGCTTCTTGAGGAATTTTAAAACTTGGCGAATATTTCTTGGGTACCTACTGTGTGCCTGGCACTGTTCAGGACACGAGAGACATAGTAGTGTGCACAACAGACTAGGAGTTTATTTTGTAGTTGAGGAGCCAGATAAGGAAACATGTACATAGAGTCATCTCACGTAACTATAGATGCTGGGAAGAAAACAGACATGATAATGTGATGTGGGGGCACATGAGGTAGGGTGGTGAGAGAACTTTCTGAGGAGTTGGATCCATTATGTAAAGAAAGTGGCCCTGCAGAAAGGTGCCCTAGACAGAAAGAATAGCAAGTGTGACTGCCTTGAGGTGAGAATGAGCTTTGTTTATATGAGGAATAGAAATCAGGCCATGGCAGCCTTAAAGTCAGAGAGGTTGGCAGGAACTAGATGATGCAGAGACTTTCTGGCCATGGTAAGAGCCTTCGGGGTCACTGGAGGATTTAAATGAGAGAAGTGACATTACTATTATTGTTATTTTATTTGATTTTACTACTTATCATTATTATTAATTATGACTCATTTTTTTAAAGTAAACTTGTTCATGCTATGGTAGGGATTCTCAACAGGGGATGATTTTGCCTCCTGGGAACATTTGTCCCCGTTGGGAGACATCTTCGTTGTCACACTGGGGAGTGCTACTGACATCTAGTGGGCAAAGGCCAGAGATGCTGCTAAACATCCTACCATGTCTGGACTACTCCCCACAACAAAGAAATCGGAAGCCTAAAATGTCAATCCTGACGTGGCTGAGAAAACCTGAGTTATGGCAGGGAGAATGGATAACTGGAGAAGGAGATAGAGTAGAAGCAGGAGGCTGGAGCAAAAGCTCAGGAGAAATGTTGGTTATTTGGACTTGGAAGGGTAGCAGCAGGCCTGTAGAGAGTGACTCAGGATACATTTTGGAGATAAAGCTGATAGGACCTGTCAGTCAATTAGCTATGGAAAGTAAAGGAAAAGGAGCCAAGGGTTACTCTCTTATTTTCAGTGGGAGCAACTGGGTAGACAGTGAGGTCCTTTGCCAAGATAAGGCATAATACATGAGGAATAGGTTGAGAGAGGTAAGATCAAGAATATTGTTTTGGACACATTAAATATGAGCTCTGTTAAACTTCCCTGTGGAGACAGCAAATGAGAGCTGAATATATGAGTCTGAAACTAAGGGTGGGGCCAGTTATCAGCATGTAGATTAGAGGACAAAGTAAGGAAGAAGATCTCGTGGTGGGGGCGGGGAGAGAAGGATTAGGAAAGCAGGAAACTACAGTGCCCTGGAAACCACGGGGAAAGGATTTGAAACTTATGCTATCTGTGTTGAACGTTTCTGAGGAGCCAGTGAGATAAGAGCAAAAAATAACGCCAGAATTTGGGTAGCCTGGCTGGCTTTGGCCAAGGCAGTTGTGACGCAGACTATCATAGCTTTGTTGGAGTGGACAGGATTGAGTTCTGATTGAAGTGGGCTTCAGAGAGCAAGGAGGTGTAGGAAATGTAATAAGAATATTACTTCTTTCAGTAAATATTGATGAAAAGAGAAGCAGAGAAATAGGGCAGTAACATAATTCCAATTATAGAACAACACAAAAAATGCTATTTTAAAAAAAAGAGTTCTTTTTTTTTAAGTCCCAATTTGTGACACTTACTTATGAAATTAACCAATAGAATTTAAATGAATATTTTCGTGGTGTTGCAGGTGTTGGTAAATAACACATGCATTTCGTTCAAATTAGAATTCCATTTTATAAATGAAATTCAAATAAAATTTTCTGGAAGACTAAAACTTTAGAATGGTAATTTTTAGAAGAATTCATTTGGAATACCACTATACAAAATTAGTGTTAACAGCAAAATTTCATGCATCAATCAGTCAGTAGGGCAATAAACTTTTACTCACAATAAGGCCTTTCTCTTGACCCTGAAATTATAGCAAGATTTTAATCCTGTTGCTGTCACTTTTTAGCTCTTTGGCCTTCAACAAATTACTTAACCTCTTGAAATGTAAGATTCACCATTTGTAAACCAGTCAAGGTGAGTGTGAAGAATAAATGAAATAATATATGCAAATGTGTGTGTCTGGCATGGGGCCCACCTTCTCCCTTCTTTCTGGCACCTCCAATTTAGAACTCTCTGACCAAAATTAGCCTTGCAATGACTTTCTGTGGTACATTATAGACAGCAGTGCTGGTCATCATGGCAGGCTCTGGCTCTGGTTTTGTCCTCAGCTCACCTGTTATGTCTTTGCACCTCATCAAGCAAACATCTAGACCCAGAATGCAATGGACTTTGCAAACACTGGCTGCCTATTACCTTGAATTTATAAATGATGAAAAACTAAGGAAAGATTTGTTTTTGTGGTTTCTGGATTTTGGTGTATGCGATATTATAGAAAACTAAATACGTGTAAGCTGTGACAACTTCAATGAGAGCATGCTACCAAATTTTTAGATTAGGGTTTAGACATAGCCAGGACCATAAAATAGTTACTTTCCCCCAATCTTCCAACCACAAATAGAAGGTTTTGCAAAGCAAGGAAGATAAAAAAGATCGATAATAATAATAACTCTTGAATTATTTATACCAGTAGAAGTGAAAAAAAAGTACTTTCAAATAAAAAAAAAATTGCCTAATATTGAGATTGTTGAAGAGAAAAGAACTTATTTGTTGATTTGTATTCTTTTTTCAATAATGGGGATTGCTAAAAGGAATCCATACAGGAGATAAGGAAATTGTAGTAGTGAAATCTTTGTATAATTTAAGCTAAGCAATCATCTGCAGTACACCGAACCACAGGCTTCCTGTACTCATCAGTTCAGATGAATGACACATTCACAAATGTATCATTAGAGTGAGCAAAAGGTTTCTTGTTTTGTTTTTTATTTTTAGACATTGCTAGGTAATATTTATTTCTGTGCAATTCCTAAATTCTGTCAAGTCTTCAACTGATTTAAATGAACAAAAGACATCATTAAGTCTTAGGCTAGAGTTGGAAGGAAGCTTAAAAAAGCCAAAGGCCCATCTACTCCTCAGCAATGTTCATAACCAATGGTCATCCAGGTCTCCAATTCAACTCTCTAGAGATTTAGAAGTGACTGTCCAAATAGGCAGCCCATGCCAATTCCAATCTACTCAGATGTCTATAAATTCCATCCTTTAAAGCCACACAGAAACAGGCTAATGCCTCTTTCTAGGCAGGCATTGCCTGCAACACAACTCAACTCCCAGTAGAGAGTGATGGTCATGGGAGTGAGGGGATGATTAGGCTGCTATAGGTGGCTCACCAGGCACTTCAGGGCTCTTGCTTCTCGTGAGAGGAGGGAGTACTGGTGAGTGAGAGTGGATAATGCTGTCTGTTGACACTGACCATGTTTCAAGATACAGTTTGAACCTTATGGACATGCTGAAGGATGTATGCGATTTCAGTCCCAATTACAGCTGACACCAAGTGAGTTTCACATATTTTTCCCTTGCAGTCCCAATTTCCCCACTACCACTCTGCATGTCTTAGGTTGGAAAATGAACAATCCAGAAGTCATCTATGTGAATATTCTGGGAGGGCAGGGAGAATGGCAGGGAGAGAATGCCCCCAGATTAGAGTTGAGGACTGTCTCTGAGATTTTAACCTATGTCCAGCACCCCTCCTGGGCAGCTTTCATGATGAATGAATTCTGTCTTCAAACATGGAGTGCACTTGGGCTTTAAAAAATATGAACGTCTCTTACTATCACATGGACTCAATGCCAAAAAGAATTAATTAGGATCTGCCGATCATTTCTGCCATGCCCTCCTTTATGTAAACAGAGAGAGCTTCCAAATTTCCTCAGGCTCAAAACGGGGTACAAAAATTCCATAGTCCTCCCATGTACCAGCGTCCTTAGCGTAAGACTTCTGATACAGAAAATATTCAAAGGTTCCATTTTCAGGGGATGTTTTTTCATTTTGATCATGCTTTACTTTCTCTTAGTGTCATTTTTATCTGTCTTGGATTCATTTTACTTTCTAAAAAAACATTTATTTTGAAGATGAGGTGTCACACTGTCACCCAGGCTGAAGTCCAATAGCACAATCATAGCTCACTGTAGCCTTAAACTCCTGAGTTCAAACAATCCTCCCCTCTCAGCCTCTGAGTAGCAAGGACAACAGGTGTGTGCCACCATCCCCAGTTAATTTCTTTTATTTTTTTGTAGAGATAGGGGTCTCACTATGTTGCCCAGACTGGTCTCAAACTTCTGGCCTCAAACAATCCTCCCACCTTAGCCTTCTAAAGTGCTGAGATTACAGATGGGAGTCATTGCTCCTGGTGATTTTTTTTTTTTTTTTTAATTTTAGGTTATGTGGGTTAATTTAGAGCCCTGAGACAATCAATTAATAACAATTAAGCAGTGTCTAGTTCAATGATTTTCAGAATGTTAATACTTAAAACCCTTTAAACGTTAAAAATATGTCCTGCTTCCCATATTATAGTAGTAGAACAGTTAGCAGCCATTGATTGAGAAATTTTATAATGAATAAAGTGGAAGCTTTTGAATGCATCCCTGTAGCAGCTGAACAAGTCCACAAGTTTGAAAAACATAACAGAAGTGAGTCACATTAATCCTTTAAAGGTAGTGCTTGGTATGGACACCAATGCACTAATTCTTTTTTGTTTTGTTTTGTTTTGTTTGTTTGTTTTTTTCTTTTCCCATTTATTTATTTTATTGCATTTTAGGTTTGGGGGTACATGTGAAGAACATGCAAAATTGTTG
>NW_022436941.1:32049391-32050249 GCF_009761245.1 Sapajus apella
ACGAATATCTTTGTGGTGTTCTCTGTATTTCCTGGACTTGAATGTTTGCCTGCCTTGCTAGGTTGGGGAAGTTTTCCTGGATAATATCCTGAAGAGTATTTTCCAGCTTGGATTCATTCTCTTCATCGCATTCAGGTACACCTATCAAACGTAGATTAGGTCTTTTCACATAGTCCCACATTTCTTGGAGACTTTGTTCATTCCTTTTTACCCTTTTTTCTCCAGTCTTGCCTTCCCGTTTTATTTCATTGAGTTGATCTTTGACCTCTGATATCCTTTCTTATGCTTGGTCAATTCGGCTGTTGATACTCGTGCATGCTTCACGAAGTTCTCGTGTCGCGTTTTTCAGCTCCATCAATTCACTTATATTCCTTTCTATTTTGTCCATTCTCGTTAGCATTTCATCAAATCTTTTTTCAATGTTCTTAGTTTCTTTGCATTGGGTTAGAACATGTTCTTTAAGTTCACAGAAGTTTCTTGCTACCCACCTTCTGAAGTCTGATTCTGTCATTTCATCACACTCGTTCTCCCTCCAACCTTGTTCCCTTGCTGGTAAGGAGCTGTGATCCCTTGTAGGAGGAGAGGTGTTCTGGTTTCAGGTGTTTTCATCCTTTTTACGCTGGTTTCTTCCCATCTTTAAGGATTTATCCACCTGTCGACTTTGTAGTTGCTGGCTTTCAGATTGGGTCTCTGAGTGGATGTTCTGTTTGTTGATGATGAGGTTATTTCTGTTTCTTGGTTTTCCTTCTGACAGTCTGGCCCCCCTGCTGTAGGTCTGCTGAGGTTCACTCCAGGCCCTGCTTGCCTGGGATTCACCTGCAGCAGCTGCTGAACAGTAAGGGTTATTACCAGTTTTCT
>NW_022436941.1:32050349-32096226 GCF_009761245.1 Sapajus apella
ACGTTTAGGTCTGCTGCAGCAGAACTCATAAACTGCTTTTTGTTTCCAGGTGCTCTGTCCCAGGGATTTAGGGCTTTATTTATGAGTTCCCGTTATGCTGCCGCCTTCTTTTTTTTTTTTTTTTCCTTCAGACCTGCCCAGCCCAGCAAGGAGGCAGCCTAGTCACTGTCGGCCTATAGAGGCTTTGCTGAGCTGCTGTGGGCTCCGCCCTGCTGCCGAGTGAACTTCCCTGCAGTCCTGTTTATATGAGTGTAGTTAGAACTGCTTTGGCGATGGTGGCCCGCCTCTGTTGGGGCGGAGTCTCTCTGCTGTGGCGGGTTGCCTTGGCAACAGCGGGCTGCCTCAGCAATGGCGGGTTGCCTTGGCAACAGCGGGCTGCCTCAGCAATGGCCGACTACCTCCGTCTTGGAGGGCTGCCTCGGTAATGGCAGACGCCTCTCCCTCACAGAGCTGGACCTTCCCGGGTTCAGCTGCACTTGCTGTGAAAGTCTCAATCCAGAGTTTCTGGTTGCTGTCTTTTGTGGGGGTGGGACCAGCCGAGCCTGATCGCCTGGCTCCCTGCCTCAGCCTTTTTTAAGTTGGTGTTCCAGTTGCCTGTTGAAGAGGCGCCGGGGTCTGTTTGTTTTCCCCTGCGGCCACTCACTGTGCTGGCTTAAACAGAGGCACTGAGGTTCGTGGTGCTTTTTTTTTTTTCCTCTGGAATCTACTGTCCTGGTTCTCTGCTCAGTCCCCTTTTTGAACCTGCGAATGCGCGACTTCCCGTGGCTCCAATCGCCAGCCAAAAGGGCACCCGGACCGGTGTATTTTGTACGGAGAACCGCTGCTCCGGGGCACCGGCAAAGCAGCCGCGTGGGGCAAAGCAGCGGCGCTGGCCGAAACAGCCTCGCTGGCGACCGTGGAGCTCCTCTGCCTGGGAATCTCCTAGTCTGTGGGCAATAAAAACGCGGCGTCCACTCACCCTCTGCGCTTTCACTGGGAGCTGCAATCCTGAGCTGTTCCTAAACGGCCATCTTGGATCCTCCGATCCAATGTACTAATTCTTTAACTCAGTCTCCACTTAGAAGTTTGCACCCACCCTTTCCCCATGTTCCCTCCTTCCCTGCTACAGACTTCCATGAAGAACCAACATCTTTCTTTAGCAGCTTCTTGATTCATAATACTTACTAGTTTTGCCCAGAATGCAAGCTAAAGCTTCTAGCTTGACCTAATTGGATTTTACCTTAAAACTATAGAAACTTGGATCTGGAAAGGATAATAGAGGTCATCTAGTTTTACCTTCTTAATACCCAAATAAGAAACCTAAGACCCCAATGCTTAGAAGTGGCTGCCCTGGAGCACAAAGAGCAGGACAGAACCAGGTCCTCCTGGTAGCATTCTGGTCCCAGTCTCTGCTTGAGTCTGGTGCACAGAACTACTAGGTCTGCATCTGGAGCACTGGCCGCTCCAAATGGCTGGAAGATTCACCAGTATCAGGCTGTGTCTTGCTACTAGCATACTATTCGTGTAACTCCTCTTGCCCAGAATCTATTTCTCCCCACAATTACTTGGAAACAATTTAGTTCATCTTCCAGATTCAGTTAGAGTTGAACTCTTCCATGAAGCATCTTTAGACCCTCAAATAAGACCCCCCACCTCTTTTGTGCTTCTACTGTAGAAATAATAAGAATAATGTCTAACGTTTACTGAGCACTTACTAAATGCCAGTAACATTACACGTTACATCTCACTTAATCCTCATAACATACTATGCCATAGCAACTATTATTTGCCTCCAGTTAAAAAATAAGGAAATGAAAATTTAGGGATATTGAGTAATTTATATAAGTGTCAGAAGTGAGCTCCTCCCTCCCACAGTGTGAGTCAAGCATCACACACTTAACCACTCTGTTATGTTGCTGTGTATTGCACAATAGTTGTAGCAAAGCATCCATAACTTCTGAGCGTACTTATGTTTTAATGTATGTCTTTCTTTCCCACTAGACCATAAGCTCCTCAGAGGAAGGAATAATATTTTATCTGCCTTTTTTTACCCCATAACTAGCAGTTTCTGTCAGAGAGTATGTTCTCAGTATGTATTTGCTAAATGAATGAATGCCTGAATGAAATAATCACTGGAAAGGTGGTTATAAAGTGCAGTTCCAAAAACAGTTCATGCATAATGATCATTTATAAGTGAGAGGGCAGAACTAATGATTTATCTGCATGAATCATGACTTCCCAAAATAGATACAAATTGTGGCAAAAGTGTCAGATAACAGAAGTCTTTATATATTAGCAGAATAAATATTGCTATAGGCCAATATGGAAACTTCAGGTTTCTCTTTGTCCCTGAATCCCTTTCTCTCTCCACAGACCCCTCCTTGTTAAGGAAGAGCACAGAGGAAGCAGAGAACTTGGAAGTAGCATTAGAATGGAATCAGGAGAGTTGGACCCAAACCACTTAGCTTCCAGTGAGACTCTGGCATGTCAGACAGCCTGGAAAAACAGCTCTTTCCATTTCTTCTAAGCAGGGATATGCTCTCTAAGGCCTTGTAGATGCAAACATTCTGGAATTCTAAAATTCACCAGGTGGTCTGTAGGCTGATCCAAAATGAAAGCCATTTGAAAAAAGTCTGTTATTTTGGGCTTCCCCAAAGCATATATTTTCTATATTGCAGAGTTGAAGCTGCATTTTGAAAGGCAGAAAATAAAGATTTTAAAAATTGAAACTAAACCTGTGCTTCTTTTGTAGGGGCAAGGCCCCCAAAGATTTTGTGTTTGTGGTGGTGAAAAGAATTAGAGCAGGCTGGGCACAGTGGCTCACGCCTATAATCCCAGCACTTTGGGAGGCCAAAGCAAGTCATTTGAGTACAGCAGTTGCCTGAGCAACACAGAAAGATTCTGTCTCTACAAATAAATAAAAAATTACCTGGGCATAGTGGCATGTGCCTGTAGTTCCAGCAGAGGTGGGAGGGTCATTTGTTTGAGCCCGGGAGGTTGAGGCTGCAGTGAGCCATGATTTTACCATCGTTCTCAGCCTGGGTTACAGAGTGAGACCCTGTCTCAAAAAAAAAAAAAAAATATTAGAGGAGCTCTCATATACAGGAGGGTTTTAGCCAGGAAAAGCAGGAAAGATGCTTGTGACCCTCAGCTAATCCCCTAGCCCATCTTGGTCTACCTGTCTGTCAAATGGAAGGGTGGGAGCTCATCAAAGATCTCTTCTAGAGCAAACATTTCATGCTTTCATGTGCTCCTGAAATCAACTCAGGATCTCTCTTCATACCACCAGTGGGGGTAAGCCCCCATTTGGAAGCCCCTGTCCACTATGTTGCCACTTCTTCCACTGCCTTTCTACTGATACTATGGCTTTGGTCATGTCCATCATCTCTGTATGACCATTATAAAGTCAAATTCAATTGCTTCTTTTTGCTGTTGTTTTTACTTTAATCTCTGTCTATATTTTTTGGGGGGCTGCTTGTGAATTATCTAAGGAAAGGCAAATGCTCATGTATGTCATATTAAAGCTGTAAGTCAAGGGGTCTGCACCTATCTCTTACAATAAGAAAAATACAATATGTATGTATTTAACATGGGACTTTAGCTAGGCATGGTGGTGTACATCTGCAGTACCAGGTACTTGTGAGGCTGAGGCAGGAGGATCATTTGAGCCCAGGAGTTCAAGACCAGCCTGGGCAACATAGCAATACCTTATCTCTAAATAAATAAATAAAAAGGAAAAAATAAATAAACTGGGATTTCCCTTGGAATGAGTATTCTTCGTTTTTTTTTTTTTTTTTTGGAAGGAAGGGAAGAAAGAAAGAGAAAGAAAGAAAAGAAAGAAAGAGAGAGAGAGAAGGAGAAAAAGAAAGAGGGAGAGAGAGATCGGGAGTCTTGCTGCATTGCCCAAGCTGGAGTGCAGTCTAAAAATGGGTATTAAAAACCTCTTTTATGCCAATAATTGTGCTTGACAATGGAGACAGGAAGGAATAAGGGAGGAAGATAACAAACAAGCAATCAACCAATATTTCACTTAAACCTGTGAAATGCTATGCATTTGCTGAGGAGTGATTTACTTCCAATTATGTGGTCACTTATAGATTAGGTGTGATGTGGTGTTGAGAAGAATGTATATTCTGTGGATTTGGGGTGGAGAGTTCTGTAAATGTCTATTAGGTTTGCTTGGTCCAGGTCTGAGTTCAAGTCCTGGATATCCTTGTTAATTTTTTGTCTCATTGATCTGTCTAATATTGACAATGGGGTGTTAAAGTCTCCACTATAATTGTGTGGGAGTCTAAGTCTCTTTGTAAGTCATTAAGAACTTGCCTTATGTAGCTGGGTGCTCCTGTATTGGGTGCGTATATATTTAGGATGGATCGTTAGCTCTTCTTGTTGCATTAATCCTTTTACCATTATGTAATGTCCTTCTTTGTCTCTTTTGATTGTCTTTGCTTTAAAGTCTATTTTATCAGAAATGAGAATTGCAACTCCTGCTTTTTTTTGCTCTCCATTAGCTTGGTAAATCTTCCTCTATCCCTTTATTTTGAGCCTTTGTGTATCCTTGCATGTGAGATGGGTTTCCTGGATACAGCACATCAATGGGTTTTGGCTTTTTATCCAACTTGTCTGTCTGTGTCTTTTGATTGGAGCATTTAGTCCATTTACATTCAGGGTTAATATTGATATGTGTGAATTTGATACTGCCATTTTGGTGCTAGCTGGCTGTTTTGCCCATTAGTTGATGCAGATCCTTCATTATGTTGATGCTCTTTACCTTTGGTATGTTTTTGGAGTGGCTGATACTGGTTGTTCCTTTCTATGTGTAGTGCTTCTTTCAGGAGCTCTTGTAAAGCAGGCCTAGTAGTAATGAAATCTATGAGTACTTGCTTGTTCACAAAGGATTTTGTTTTTCCTTCACTTATGAAACTTAGTTTGGCTGGATATGAAATTCTGGGTTGAAAGTTCTTTTCTTTAAGGATGTTGAATATTGGTCCCCACTCTCTTCTGGCTTGTAGGGTTTCTGCTGAGAGATCTGCTGTGAGTCTGATGGGCTTCTCTTTGTGGGTAACCTGACCTTTCTCTCTGGCTGCCCTAAGCATTTTCTCCTTCATTTCAACCCTGGTGAATCTGACGATTATGTGCCTTGGGGTTGCTCTTCTTGAGGAATATCTTTGTGGTATTCTCTGTATTACCTTGACTTGAATATTGGCCCGCCTTACTAGGTTGGGGAAGTTTTCCTGGATAACATCCTGAAAAGTGTTTTCCAGCTTGGATTCATTCTCTTCGTCACATTCAGGTACACCTATCAAACGTAGATTAGGTCTTTTCACATAGTCCCATATTTCTTGGAGACTTTGTTCATTCCTTTTTACCCTTTTTTTCTCTAATCTTGCCTTCTCATTTTGTTTCATTGAATTGATCTTCGACCTCTGATATCCTTTCTTCTGCTTGGTCAATTCTGCTGCTGAAACCTCTGTATGCTTTGTGAGGTTCTCGTGTTGTGTTTTTCAGCTCCATCAATTCACTTATATTCCTCTCTAAATTGTCTATTCTGGTTAGTATTTCGTCAAATCTTTTTTCAAGGTTCTTAGTTTCTTTGTATTGGGTTAGAACATGTTCTTTTAGCTCACAGAAATTTCTTATTATCCACCTTCTGAAGCCTGATTCTGTCAATTCATCACACTCATTCTCCATCAGGCCTTGTTCCCTTGCTGGTGAGGAGTTGTGATCCCTTGTAGGAGGAGAGGCATTCTGGTTTCGGGTGTTTTGATCCTTTTTGCGCTGGTTTCTTCCCATCTTTGTGGATTTATCCACCTGTCATCTCTGTAGTTGCTGACTTTCAGATTGGGTCTCTGAGTGGACATCCAGTTTGTTGATGACAAAGTTATTTCTGTTTCTTAGTTTTCCTAATAACAGTCTGGCCCCTTTGCTGTAGGACTGCTGAGGTCCACTCCAGGCCCTGCTTGCCTGGGGATCACCTGCAGCAGCTGCAGAACTGTAAGGGTTTCTACCAGTTTCTTCTTCTGCTGTCTTTGTCCCAGAAGGATATCCGCCAAATGTCAGTCTGAGCTCTGCTTTATGAGGTGATTCTTTGGGTATATGGGGGTCAGGGAGCTCCTTGAGGAGATGGTCTGTCCTTTATAGGTGCTCAAGTGCTGAGCTGTGAGCTCCGTTGTTCATTCGGAGCTGCTGGGCAGGTACGTTTAAGTCTGCTGCAGCAGAACTCATAAACCCCCCCTTTTTTTTCCCAGGTGCTCAGTCCAGGGGAGTTAGGCCTTTATTTATGAGTCTCTGTTGTGTTGCTGCCTTTTTTTTTCAGGGCTGCCCTGCCCAGCAAGGAAGCAGCCTACCTCCGTAGTGGTGGAGTGCCTCGGTAATAGCGGACACCCCTCCTCCACAGAGTTGAACCTTCCCGGGTTCAGCTGTGCTTGCTGTGAATCTCACAACCCACAGGTTTCCAATTGCTATTTTTTTGTGGGGGTGGGACCAGCTGAGCCTGATCACCTGACTCCCTGTCTCAGAGCCTTTTTTTTTTTTTTTTAGTTGAATGGTTGACTCTCTCCCAGGTGTTCCAGTTGCCTGTTGAAAAGGTGCTGGGATCTGTGTGATTTCCCACATGGGGACCCACTGCACCGGCTGAAACAGCGGCATTGAGATTTGTGGCGCTTTTTTGCCCGGGAATCTCCTGGTCTGTCTCCCTGTTTCAGTCCCCTTTTTAATCAGCTGAATGGGTGACTCTGCCTTCCTGGAGCTCTAATCGCCAGCCAAAAGGGCACCCAGTCCCGTGTATTTTGTGCTGAGACCTGCAGCACTGGGACACCAGCAAAACAGCCACGCCGGCCAAAAGAGTCGCGTTGGTGACCTGTGGAGCTCCTCCGCCTGTGTATCTCCTGGTCCTTGGGCAACAAAAATCTGTCTGGAAATGTGGCGTCCACTCACCCTCTGTGCTTTCACTGGGAGCTGCAATTCTGAGCTGCTCCTAATCGGCCATCTTGGATCTCTCTCTAGTATTCTTAATTTTATAAATAAATGATTTGGTTTGACACTTGAAATCATCTTCATTTTTAATTTTCATGATTCTTCTCATGAAATATATTTTGCTTTAAAGAATAAGTAATAACAATTTAGTGTTTGAAATTAGCCATGAACGTTCATGATTTAAATATTATAACGTGCTATGACATTTTTAGTGATAACTATGATAATCACAGCACACAAGTTTCCCATAGATATTTTTGGACAAATTATGTCAGCTATTCTTATAAAGCTTCCTTTTATCCTTTACCACTTTCCCTTTTAAACTTGCTATATATACTTACAGAACAGCAAAATTTCCCACAAGATGTTTTAATTTGCATTTCTTTCAATGACTAATCTGACATGCCAGATAGGAGATTCTTGTTTTTTCTATCTCAGTAAATGCTAACCAAGTATTTTGTTTTTGTGCATTGAGAAATCTAGCAATAATAGACAAGAAATAAAGAGTCCAATGTTTGCATGTTTTCATTCTCAAGATGGCCATATTTTTAAGATTATCCTTTTTTGCAAAATGGCAGTCCACATTTCCATTTCAGTAACTTTGCTGTAATGGAAAGTCATACAAGTGTTGCCAGAATCAATAGTTTAGATTCTTGTGTCTGTCTCTGACAGAAGGATTGCTGTATATGCCATGTGTTTCCATTTGATATTACCTGAGTTTCTTATTTGTAGTTATCTTTCAGGATAGCGTGATTCTGAGTCTTCTTTACTCCCAAAGTGATACATGATTTTATTGTCGTGTTTTTTTTTAAAAAAAACACATTTTATCATTTGTAAAACATTGAATAATTATTCCATTTCTCTGTATTTGTACAAAGAAGGAAGCATTTATCCCTTTCCGTCTCATCTGTCACATTAGCTGGCAAACTAATGCTCCGTAAGCTTCCATTGGATGTTTTTCTACCAGCTATTTCTAGCCAACTAATGGTCCCTTTTCAGGAATTTTTGTCTGTGTTCCATATGTTTGATTGTAACAAGGCAGTTAACGGCCAAGAAGTTTCAATGAGAAGGCCCCTCAAAAACTGGCTTCAGCAGTTAGAATGGCAATCATTAAAAAATCAGGAGACAGCAGATGCTGGAGAGGATGTGGAGAAATAGGAACACTTTTACTGTTGGTGGGAGTGTAAATTAGTTTAATCATTGTGGAAGACAGTGTGGCAGTTCCTCAAGGATCTAGAAATAGAAATTCCATTTGACCCAGCAATCCCATTACTGGGTATATATCCAAAAGATTGTAAATCAGTCTATTATACACATATGTTCATCGTGGCACTGTTTACAATAGCAAAGACCTGGAACCAATCCAAATGTCCATTGACGATAGACTGGGCAAGGAAAATGTGGCACATATATACCATGGAATGCTATGTAGCCATAAAAAATGATGAGTTTGTGTCCTTTGTAGGGACATGGATGAATCTGGAAACCATTGTTGTCAGCAAACTGACACAAGAACAGAAAAACAAACACCGCATGTTCTCACCCATAGGTGGGTGTTGAACAATTAGAATATATGGACATAGGGAGCGGAGCATCATACACTGGGGTCTGTTGTGGGGGAATAGGGGAGGGACAGAGGGGGATAGGGAGGTTGGGGAGGGATAATGGGGGAGAAATGCCAGATACAGGTGATGGGGGATGGAGGCAGCAAACCACATTGCCATGTATGTACTTATGCAACGATCTTATATGTTTTGCACATGTACTCCAGAACCTAAAGTGCAATAAAATATATGTTTTTTAAAAAACTGACTTCAGGATTTTCTGCACCTATTGCTGGTTAGAAATAGGACTTGGGAAGTATTCATCTGCACTTGTCACCAAAAACAAACTGAAGATCTATGATAAATGGAGGCATCCATATATGAATGGTAGTCCAGGTTCGTAAATGCAGACCATGTGTGTAATTGCACTGTTTCTGCTGGTGTTTAGATTTTAAGTAAATCTTGCAACTGGCCAATGGGATACATCTTCTAGGAAAGCCCTCATGACTATGAGAATGGAAACCACTAAGTTCAAAGGGTAGCCAGTAGCTGAGGCTGAAGGATGGCAAAGATTAAAAAAGAGAAAAATATTTCAATTTGTGGAAGAAATGACACAAATAAATTGCCTCACTTATTGGTAGTTTTACTTTTGAAACAATCATAAAGATTTCTTGGGAAGGTGGGCAGAAGGACCAAAGACAGAGAATGGGGGCAAGGCAGAGATTAAATAGACATGTCCAGACTGAGATATGAGCAAAAACCATTTCCAAAGCTGGAGAGCACAGGATTAAGTTCCACTCAGTAGCATTTATTGAGTATCTATTATATGTGAGTCACTGATTATATTGCTATGCCTTTCCAGCTTACTACTAAACAGATTGCTACTTTGCTGGCATTGCTGCCTTGAGTGGACAGGCATTGCTGTGTCTGTACAGAACAGTACCCCTTCTTCTCTGGGGAATCATTCTTCACTCATTCCAACCATGAGGCTGTGCTGATGGAGTCCAATCTTCCTCCCTCTATAAGGAGTGGGTACCTAGCACAGATGGGTCAAGCTTTATATCCATTTTTGCTTGCCACAGTGACTGTACTAGGTTGTATGACCTAGGTCAAGCCAATCAGAGTTCTTTCTCAGAATTTTTCTAACCGTAGCTGGTAGGGCAGATCCCTCTTTCATCCCTTGTCATGAAATTGTCAGGATATAAGCCTAAATCTAGCTATCATTAGCATCCTATAAAGACAGCTGGCTTAGAGGGCCAAAGCTGACCTTCAGAAAGAAGAGAAGAAAGTGGAATAGAAACACAGAGAAACATTGACCTGTTGGTTTTTGAGCTCTGCAACCAATCACCTATGAGGTGTCAGATCCCAGGTAATCCACGGCATTATGTGGGCTTATTCACTTCTTCAGAGAGTTAGAACTGTGTCTCTGCACCTTGCAACTGAGAATCTAGAGTATCCATTGAAATTTGTTATTTTGTTAAGATGATTGTCATGGTAATACTAGAAGAAGTTGTAAAAAAGGGTTGAAGAGGAAAAGCATATACTAGGAAGACGGAGGCAGAGATAGTGTGGAGAGCTGCATTCCCAAGTCTCGGCCCCAGGAGAAATCACCAAGCCCTCAGTCAAGAGCAGAGAAGGCAAGGGACAAGCCACAAGCCAGCGATTATAATCTGACATAAAGAAGAGATTGCTGGTTCACCATTCAGTTGCCAGATATGTTTTGAACTAGTGTAGATAATATCTTATCATGGTTAGGCTATTAGTGCATTACCAAAGCACAAATGCTCAGGTTTATTTTCTGAATCCTGATTTGAGATCATGTAGTTTAAGAAGTCACTCTACACAAATAGTGTCAGCATTTAGCTCATCCATCTTCTTTTCAGATTAAGCAGAAATCATACACCAAAAAGAAAAATAGTAAACTCTGAATATCCTGGAAGAGGCAGGAACAATAGAATGGAATAAATGTTAAGCAACAATGACACATTAATTTAGGCCTTGTTGTATTGATTTAAAGAAAGTAACTACAAGTAAGTAAATATTCATTGGAAGATTAGTAACTGTAAATAACTGAAAACCCAACTCAAACTGTTTTAAGCATTCCAGAGAAATAACAGTTTACATCATTTATGTGGGGGCCTTCTGGTGAGGTTGATTGGGGTCATATCCCTTTTCCTGTAATTCTCTGGGCCTTTCCAATACTGTGACTCCAGGTTTTCGGTAGGGGCTTCTCTTAGGAAATACATACCCCACCTTTCTTTGTTTTTGTACAAGCTCTGTTAAGACTAAGCTTGCCTTTTTATTTATGATCCTTCTGAAGATCACAAGGCATTCTAACTCACTGAGTATTCTTTCCAGGTTTTCTAGTGCTATAGCCTCAGTTGGCATGTGGTCACAATCCCCATGTTTAACCAGCTGATTTGCTATCACATGACAATGATGGCCAATTTCCCAGACTAGAATAAAGGTTCACTATTTCTACCTAATTTTCACTCAGCAACTCTGGCAATTTACAGTCTGCTACTTTTAACTCCTTATTCCTGGGAACAAATTCTGGGTCCATTAAGATGTATTTGGTTGGAAGTAACAGAATATGCAGAGTAACAGAACATTCAGATTAAGCACTGAAAGCGCTTTATTGGCTCATGTAATGCACAGTTTGGCTCACACTGATAATACCAGCACTTTGGGAGGCTGAGCTATGAGGATCCCTTGAGGCTAGGAGTGTGAGAACAGCCTGGGAAACATAGTGAGACTCCATCTCTCCAAAAATAAAGTTTGGTGGTCATATAGTTTTAAGCCTGGTTTGATCAGGGCTCTGGCTCCATTTCTCCAGCACGCTTGGCTGTGCCTCTCCCTGTGTTGGTTTGGGTTTCAGGATGGTTTCCCTCATGGTAATGGCATGGCTGCCAATGGCTAACAAGCCTACGAGTTTCTTGTTTACAAATAATTTCTTTCTAAATTTTACAGCTTTTCTGTCATATTAGTGGAGAGACAGGAGTTCTGGCCGAAAACTAAGTTGTAGGTAATAGTTCCCCATCCCTACCTATTAACCTAACAAAATGTAAACTCTTTGCAAAATTAGCAGACAGGAAATCTCAGCCCATTAATTATTTTTATAAGCATTTTTTTTTTAGGGCACCTGACACTAAGCAGGTTTTTCTCTTATTAAACACTGAGATCCATTTTTTTCTTCTTCTTTCCCTCAAATAGAACAATTTTCTTGTTTCCAGATTGATATCTGACAGCAAGGAGGATAGATGGTTGTTGGTAATAATAGGAAGACCTTGGGAAAGGGGCCGTGTCATAAAGAACATGCTATCATCCTACTTCTTCCCATATGGCCTATTATGGGCTAAATTACACCACTCACTCTCACATTTGTATCTTGAGGGCCTATTCCTCAGTCCCTCAGAATGTAACTATTTGGATACAGGATTTAAAAATAGGTAATTAAGTTAAAATGGATTTGTTAGGGTGGGGCTTAGTCCAATATGACTGGCATCTTTAAAAGAAGCGATTAGGACAGAGATAACATCGTCGGAGAAAAGAAGATGGCCATCCAAAAGACATAGAGAGAGGCCTCAGAGTGAAACAAACCCTGCCAACACCTTGATCTTGGACTTCTAGCTTCCAGAACTTGAGGAAATACATTTCTGTTGTTCAAACTTCCTAGTCGGTAGTATTTGTGATGGCAGCTGTAGCAAACTAACATAGCTCTAGCAAACTAACACTCGACCTTCTTCCTTCTCTCTTCTCATCTTTCTCTTAAAATCATCAGTAGAAAAAGGAACAAGTCATTTTTCAGAGGAGAAATAGGTAATGGGACAATGTTACCACCCACCATACGCACACACTCTGGGTTATAGAGACCTGGTTGTATGAGGATGTCTGCTCCTTCATGCCAGCTCTGCAGAGGGTCTCTGGACACCACTTTGCATCCAGGACAGTCATATTATAGACTCATAATATACTCTATTCTTTTTCGCTAAGGCATAAACACATCATAGTTTTCAAGTTGAACTCCTTAAGAATGAATTTAAGTATTGGAATAGTTTATGTATAAACTTGTGTTTATTTAGAATGTCCAACTACATGTTCAATTAGAAAGGAAATAACAGGTTATGAGGAAGATGTAGTCAGAGGAGTACCTATAAATATCTTAAGGCAGGGGCCTAGCCCTCTCCTAGCCCTCTCTTCTGTGAAATGTGCAGAAATGTCCAGGAGAAGACTTGGGGGTGTCTGGGGAAAATACTCCCTACTTCCTTAAATAAATTCTGGGAAATTCCCAAAGAAAAATAGCAGAAGGAGGAAAATTTGAAAAAAAAAAACATAAATAACTCAGAAGTCACAGCAAACAGTATTAGATTTGATGATTCAAGCTTATAATTCTCTACCCAAAGTGCCGTTCTTTGAGAGCTTACATGGAACTATGCTTAAAACACCACCTTTTTCCATCACTGTGCCCTTTGTGATTTAAATGTCACAAATAAGCAGAGTACAACCTGATACCACCTCAGTCTTGACAAGAGATCAAGGACCACAGCATCTGCTGTTGGATTGGGTATAGCTGTGAGTTCAGTTAGTGGACAACCAGTCTATATTGCTCTTGGCTGCTGGTCTCAGAACAGCTCTCACTTCTCACCTAGGCAGCTATCCTGTTTCCTAAGCAGCTCAAAAGCCCAGCAATTTGATCATGTGATAAATACAAATAAAGCTTTTGGCTTCACCCATCCTTCTTTATTATGAATACTGGGTGAAGCCAACTTAAGAGAGTGAGTGTTCAAGGAAACAAATAATTACTGTGTTACCACTGTACAAAAAACAGGTGGGTGCAAATTCCTTACCTAATTGTTTTGTTTGGTTTGCTTCATTTCCTTCCACCCAGACCTTCTCCCTGTCTCCATAACCTGTTTTGTATTCTCCTCGTAGATCTAGCCCCTCCTCCCCAAAGAAAGAAAGCTAAATTGTTTTTAGATAAAAGTGTCATCTGCTTCCCTCAAAATGGGAAATTCAATCATACAAATGACTGTACAAATGACTGTGGAGGCTGGTTTTCCATTTCCAACGTGGTGTCACTTAGAATGAGATGTTCCTCAGCAGCTGTTGTACATTATTATGGAGGCTGAAAGCCCATCTCGCCAATTGCAACAGAGGACACCCAAAGCTGCTGCGACTCCCCCCCACAAACAAATTACTTCAGGCTGTAAAATCTTAATTGCCAACAGCAACCAAGAGAGCAGACTACATTTGAGAAGTCCAATGTACCATGCTTACAGTACAAGCCAGAGACAGAAAATGGGAGCAGTAACTTGCTGTGTGGTCAGGGGACCAATGAGTGACTCTTCACACTGTCAACTCCTCTGTGAGGTGAAGGTATAGGAGATCTGAGAACCACCAGATGGGAGGGGCCACAAAGCTTGGTTGCATGTCACCTGGCCTCAGCCAGACCTCTACCCTCTCATTCCAACAAAATGTTTTCCTGGGCCTGGTGCCCTTCTCTGTTGGATACTGTTCTTCAGGTAAATTTCGAACATGTTTTTAAGGTTAGTAGATACAGTTTAAGAACAACTTTAATTTATGAGATAAACATATCATACAGTCTCATGATTGAAGAAAAAAGGACTAATGATTTGAGACACCTGGCAGAGAATAATTCAGTGGAAATGTACAACAAAGTCATTCTAATGTGCTCAGATAGCTATTATCCCCACAAGATGGGGGACAATAAATTAAAGTGCATTAGCTTTTTCATTTGGCATCCACAAAGATGGCAAAGGGAAAGGGAATAAATGTTTGCTGCCTGTCTATCTGGGGCCAGGCCTCAGTGTAAAAGATTTTCATACACATTATCTCATACAGTCCTAGAAAACCTTGTTAGGAATTGTTATTTCCATTTTTACGGGTGAGGATATTAAGGCTGACACTTTAAATTGCCCAAATTTCTACATAGAGAGTGAGTGAACTAGAATCTGACCTAGCTGACTCTGTGTTCTTTTCATTACATATTTCAATTTTGGTTATATGACTTTAAAAAAATAGATACCAGTAAATCTTTCCTACCTTGGGTACGCTTGATTTTTAGAGTATGTGCTATATGAAAATAGTATGTCTTTGGAAGCAAATTTCTCATAACTCAAGTAACATAAGTTTCTCCTCAGTATTTTCACTTCCACAATCTTCTCTTCCCTTTCCCTTCCTCATTTCATGAGCAAGGAATTTATAATAATAGAGTAAAATAGTAATGCTAGGAAATACGTGATCATAATCCTCCAAAAAATACTAAAGTGCTAGTCCCGGGGAACACATATAATTCTTCCCTTCATTGAAAAATCATGAAGATACCATGGGTCATGACAGCAAATGAAAGCCATGAAGACAAATACCAAAAAATAACCCCAAAAAACCCAACAGGCACACACACAGACACACACACACACACACAAAACTCTCTGTATGTCTCCTAGGCTTGCTGGTGAGCTCCTTATAGAAAAAAAAATGTGAACAGAAGATCTCATACAGGAAATAAATGACGGTTTGGCTGGCTTGGCCACTGCTCCAATTGCTGGTGTGAGTCTGAAGGTTTGACTGAGGGAGCCTGGGATTTACACAGCCAAGGGACAAACTGAACCAGTTTACACTCTGCAGGAAAAATGTGGAAATGTCAAGGCCAAAGGTTTAGAGGTAGGACCAAAGTTGAAGGTGCAGAGTGCAGAGCCAAGAGGTGAGAGTCTAGTAGAAGTGGAGATCAAGGCAAGGGGAGGGCAAAAACAGCACTGAAGGCAATGACCACGAACAGCCTTGAAGCATCGGTAAACTTTTCCCATGTTGGGACTGCTGGATCTTTAAAGTATAGTGTATGTAACATGGGTGGCATGTGGTAGAGTGGACAAGTACCTAGGA
This sequence comes from Sapajus apella, assembly GCF_009761245.1. Classification (NCBI taxonomy): domain Eukaryota; kingdom Metazoa; phylum Chordata; class Mammalia; order Primates; family Cebidae; genus Sapajus; species Sapajus apella. Next base: position 32,065,751 of record NW_022436941.1, read on the forward strand.
TGGAGAACCACAAAATTATCCATGCATTCTATATGGAATTATTCTTGTTGTTTTTATATTTATTTTAGGGTGGCTCTCCCCAGTTCTAATAACCAACACCTCCATTTTTCCTTGCAGAGAAAGCACTTTATCCTTTTCCTTTCTGTGAGGTTACTCCTACTGGACCTCTTCCTGACGCACACATGCCTTTGCATTTCTCTGTTACACATTTGCTTGCCATGTGTAAGAAAATATTTCTGCTATGTTTTCTCTTATTTACATTATTCCAAGGGCGATTTACATTTCTTACTGAGTATTATAGTCAGTCGTCTGTCTCCTTTTCATAAAATTCCCTGAAAAAAAGTTTAAAGCTGTGGAAACAAAGTATTATTGCCTGTTAAGATGGAAAAACTTAGAACATCAGCATTCAGATAGCCCTGTAGTCATGGAGCCCAATGGAAACCTGCCCTCTTATACAAATATTCTCCTTTAATATTACACAAAGAATCTGGTGTAGTAAGAGTCCCCCTGGAAAACAAAGTAAGCACTACTATAAACTTGCTTTGCAATACCTAGGCAAGGGACATAGGGACTCCACCTTGAATTATAAAACATTGAAGCACCAAACATTGTTGGGCCTGTGGTTGCACTTAAAATAAGATGAATGCAATTCTTAAGCTAAAAATCAGAAAGCTGTAAGTCAAAAGTGGGCCTGGGTTGTGGTGAGAACCCCCTCAGACTCTTCACTTCTCCTCCCTCTTCACCCCTTGCAGGGAAGAGCCACACTTGGGGCTATGTGTTCTTGGCCAACGTACTTGCACTCTGCCTAGAGCAAAACACATGCTCTTCAAGTAAGTGTGCCCTAAAGGAAATATCGCGGAGGCAGAGGAATACTCTGTCAAAACTCCTATTCCCTCCATGCAAACTTCTTCAGGGAATCAGAGAGGTGTTGAGACCCAGGGGTCTTCAATCAGGTTGGTTTCAGCAAATCTCTCAATCAACTCTAAATTCCATTTGGGGTAGAAAACCAGGGAATGGTATTTTCTTCTCCCTACAGCTCTGAGGCTTGCTTTGATTGAATATCTTGATTCATTAAAGGCAGATCAGACTCCAAGGTTCTTTAGAGTTAAAATGTGCCTGCAAACAAGTTGTTAGCATACTGAGCCTAATTCTTCTTCTTTTAAATTCAGAACACCTCCTGAGGTTTCTTCACTACGTCCTCACACGGTCCCCTTAGTGGACTCATGGTTGGTCTGGTTAAAAGCAAGTCTGAACACTATCTTCCCTAATGCATCTGCTGTCGGCTGACAGATTCTAACTTTGTTGTGTTTCCAGATCTTTGTCTCTTATGGTTTGGAAATGGGAATATACAGCTGCAATGTGGCAGTCAAAGTGGGGGAGGTGATCATTTACTTTCTAACACACAGAACTTCCTAGTCAAGGTTACTTATAAATCAAATACATGCCACTTCATAAACACCCCCAAACAACTGTATTTCATTATGAAAATGTGAAGCAGGGCAGTTAATGGGTATCTAAGGACTAAAATCAATTTAACTTACAGGCACTCAGCTGCTATAACAGTTGTGAACATGTCTGAATGTTAATAAACACTGATTAGTATTAATATCATACAAGATTTTAAATGCGACTGGGATGAAATTCTCAATCTAATTGATAGGGAAGCCTGTCGACAAAGATTTATTCTCTTTATTCTCTTGTCAACAGAAATTTTCATAGGCTTGACAGTATTACCATCAGTTTCACAAGTGTACTATGGCACTTCTTGATTTTTAGAGACTATAACAATCTCATGAAAAGAAAGAGGGTTGAACACTCATTTGTCACTCAGACACAACACTGAAATGACACAGAGTAAACCAAGGAGCAGCAAGTGAAATGTGAAAATGAAGAGGAAAGAGAAGGTGAAGATGCACAGGCCATGATCATACAGAACAGTTGTGCGAACGAGGGGCTGTTCCTCAGAGAAGTTGACAGTAGCCATGACCTCCAAAACAAGTGATAATGCAGAGACACAGCTTACTTTTGTTACCTTTCAACACAATGTAAAGGAGCAAAATGAAGAAGAAAAATATATTGATTGGAATTGCAGAGATGTCTGATTTTAGCAAGTTTCATGTGAATTCTGATTCTATTTTCTCACTCACCATTATTTGCCTTGACTATTCTGTATATGAAATGTCAGAGTGGAGAGTAAAGGTCAGGATTACTATGAATCAGTGGGTTTTACTTGAATAATGTCTCTTTTCTAGGAACCGAACACAGTTAAACACAAATATTTCCAAACCACTTGAACTTCCACCAGTATCCATCATAGGAAAAAGTATACAAAGAGGCTCAACAGTTGTTTCACCTAAAAAAAAAAAAAACAGGTGAAAAGAAAGAGAACATTACCTTTAAAAATGCAATCAAGGCCGTCGCTCTCCAGTGCCAGCGCCGCCTGTCACTCGCCGAGCTCCAGGAGCTCCAGCCGAAGGAGAAGCGGGGTAGGTAAGGAGGTCTCTATACCATGGCTCATACAAGGCAGACTGCCCGCAAATCTACCGGTGGTAAAGCACCCAGGAAGCAACTGGCTACAAAAGCCGCTCGCAAGAGTGCGCCCTCTACTGGAGGGGTGAAGAAACCTCATCGTTACAGGCCTGGTACTGTGGCACTCCGTGAAATTAGACGTTATCAGAAGTCCACTGAACTTCTGATTCGCAAACTTCCCTTCCAGCGTAGGGTGTGAGAAATTGCTCAGGACTTTAAAACAGATCTGCGCTTCCAGAGCGCAGCTATCGGTGCTTTGCAGGAGGCAAGTGAGGCCTATCTGGTTCGCCTTTTTGAAGACACCAACCTTTGTGCTATCCATGCCAAACGTGTAACAATTATGCCAAAAGACATCCAGCTAGCACGCCGCATACGTGGAGAGCGTGCTGAAGAATCCACTATGATGGGAAACATTTCATTCTCCAAAAAAAAAAAAAAAAAAAAAAAAATTCTCTTCTTCCTGTTGCTGGTAGTTCTGAATGTTAGATAATTTTTTTTCCATGGGGTCAAAAGGTACCTAAGTATATGATTGCAAGTGGAAAAATAGGGGACAGAAATCAGGTATTGGCAGTTTTTCCATTTTCATTTGTGTGTGAATTTTTACTATAAATGCGGAGACGTAAAGCATTAATGCAAGTTAAAATGTTTCAGAGAACAAGTTTCAGCGGTTCAACTTTATAATAATTATAAATAAACCTGTTAAACTTTTCTGGAAAAAAAATGCAATCAAATTTAAATGACAGTCCATGCAAAATTTTTGTTTTGGAAATTGGCAATCAAATTCTAAAACTTAGATGGGAAGGCAAAGAACCAAGGGTAGCTAAGGCAATCTTCAAGAAAAACAAAGCTGGTGGACTTGTAATATGAGATACCAAGAGCTGTAATAATTAAGACAGTATGGTAGTGGCACAAGGATTGGCAAATAGAACAATGAAAGAGAAAAGAAAGTCCAGAAATATGGTTACCTGATTTATGAAAAAGGTGACACTATAGTGCAGTGGAGAATGAATAATCTTCTTAATAATTGGTGTTGGATCAGATACCCAGATGGGGAAAAATAAATTTGTACCCCCTCTCTCACCATACAAGAAAATAAATTCTAAATGGGTTGCAGATCCAAATGTGAAAGGTAAAACGATAAAATTTCTAGGAGAAAATGTAGGAGAATTTCTTCCTGACTGTGACATGGGCAAAATTTCTTAACCATACAAAGAAAAAGATTGATAAATTCAACTTTTAAGCACTGCGTATTAAAGGACCCCATTAAATGAGTAAATCTACAACCCATGATGTAGGGAAGATATTTGTAATACAGATAACCAACCAAGGACATGAAACCTGATTATGTAAATAATAATGCAAATTGGTAAAAACTCTAACACGTTACTATGTTTTTCTCTGCTCTCACACCACAATAATCATCAACACAGAAGACTTCCGGGACCAAATGTGTGTGTGAGGGGGCTCTCCCCACCACCAAGTGGGCATTCAGTTAATTCTCCAGTGGACACCAACTGGGTGTCCTCCCGTTCAGTTCCAACACTATCTACCTGGAGATTACATCGGATCTCACAGGTTGAGGGCTCAGTCCCCAAGACTACCCACCTTCAGATACCAGTCACAAGTCCTGGCCTCTGGAACTTCTGACAAACAAGATTCAAGTTGAGGATCCCATGACCCCCTCTTTAGGTTTGATTACTTTGCTGGAGTGGCTCACAGAACTCAAGGAAACATTTACATTTACTGGTTTATTATAAAGGATATTACAAAAGATACAGATGAAGAGATGCATAAGGAGAGGAGGAGAAGGCATGTGGAGCTTCCATGCCCTCCCTGGGATTACCACCTTCTAGGAACCTCCATGTATTCAACTATCCGGAAGCTCACAAAACCCTGTCCTTTTGGGTTTTTATGGAGGCTTCATTATGTATGCATGATTGACAACTTTGTAGACATGTGACTGAACAAAACGAGTATGATCTCGTACTAGTAGATTGAGTGGGGAAAACCAGCAAGACTCGTCTGTTCAGGTTCTTCTTGACCTCTCTGTGCAGTATTCCTTCCTCCAGAGTATGGGGTGGGATTCTCTTTGGAATAAGGGTCTTTTGACCCACAGATTAGAGTCCTGTTTTGGGCAGGTAAAAGGAGGCCAGGTTAAAATTAGAGAGATTCTGTTTCCTGAGGCCTGCTCCTGAAGCCTAAAACACCCCAAAATTATAACAAAGGACTGTAACAAAGGCCATGGGATTTATGAGACTGTAACAAAGGCTAAAGGAGTTATGATCCAGGAACTGTGGATAAAAGCCAACATATATATATTTGATATTTGTTATTCACAACACAAATGAATAAGGAAAAAAATCCATATTTTTAAACATATATATATTATATATATATATTTGCAATATCCTTTATTACAAATATATATATATATATATTACAAAGGATACAGATGAAGAAATATATAAGGAGAGGAGGGGAAGGCGATATATATATATATATATATAAGTTAAAAAAATATATAGTTTTTTTCTTAATAATTTGTGTGATAGGAATGAATATACATATATATTTATATATGAAAAACACAAATAAGGTAATACAAAAATAAGGTTTTACTTGGACAGAGAATATCCAAGTGGCCAATGAATATATGAGAATGAGCTCAACTTCATTGATCATAAGCAAATGCCACACTGAAGAAAATAAAATATACTTGTCGAAAGTAAAAGTTGAGTATTATCACCTTCTGGTACACTTAGTAATTGGATGTTCTTTCTTGTAGGTCTTTCTGTTAGTACACGTGGCCAAGTGGCCTACTCTAATGGGCAGTATGTACACAGGTAAGGAAAGCTGCACTTATCTCCTTCTTGGTTCATGTGTATAACCATTTCTTCTAAGACAGGAATAATACAGGACAATCGCAGGAAAATAGAAAATTCCAGGCAGCAGTTTCACATGACTAGCAAAAGGAAACTATAGGAATAACTGCAGAATCTAGAGGCTGATAAGATTCTGAAAAACCAAGGTGTAGGCCAAGCTGGCTAAGACTGACTGGACCTATACCATGGTACTGGATTTGACCGAGGATTCACCTATATAATGAGGACCTCATTATATACTCATTAGCATATCAAACCCACACCCATCAGTACCATGACAGTTCTGTGAGTACTCATATTTGTTGTAAAAATGAGTGGCACCTCAGTTCCCAGAAATCTGCATCTTTTTCCAGGAAACTTCATGAACATTCTACTCTTTGGTTAAATAAACTCATAAAGATAGCAGCCCCCAACACCCTTGTGTGTGACTCTCTCTAGAGTATGCCCACATTCTCCTTTCTTGAGTGTGTCCTTTTTGCTTTGCAATAAATCTCCACACTGACTCGTCCTTGAATTTATTCTCAAGAAGGTATTAAGAGACTGGATACTGGTTGGGGTTGAGGTCCCACTGGCATTTTGGGACCTCCCCCAGACAACTGGTATCACTCCTACCCAATCTATTGACACAAAGCAACAGGATATACTGAGTACATGTATCTTTGTTTTATAAGGGGACTTCTGGGGTCCTGGTAATGTACTTTCTCTTTTATCTGGATATTGATTATACAGGTGTGCTTAGTTTGTAAAAATCATCTAACTGTGTACCCATAATTTATACATAACTTCTCTGTATAAATGTTATACACATATTATAGCTGTTATACTTCAACAAAAAGGTTTAAAAATCAAATAACCACCTGAACTTAAAATCTTAATGCAGCCTTATTGTCTGCTACAACCTACAGGACTATTGAAAGATTTACTAAAACAATGAACACACACACACACTCTATACCTGTATTCACCAATTAGCAAAATTTTCAACAATTAGTAAAATTTTGCCACTATGCTTTACTTCTAAATTCTTCAGTGTATCTCCTAAAAACAAGAAGATGACCATACAAATACTTGTAAATGAAAAAACAAACTACTTTTTTCCTCTCTACTTTCACATGCAACACGGCACAGAATACTTCTTTTTATTTGTTTTAGTAGACAGTTTAAAGACTGTATATATTTATTGTGTATAGCATGATGTTTTGAAATATGCATACATTGTGTAATGGCTAAATCAAGCTTGTTAACGTATGTATTACCTCAAATACTTGTCATTTTTTTGTGGCAAGAATGCTAAAAATCCACTCTCTTCGTGATCTTCAAGAATTTGTTAACTATAGTCACTGTGTTGTACAATAGATCTCTTAATCTTATTCCTTCTAACTGTAAGTTTTTATCCTTTGACCAGTATCTCCCAAATCCCCCTGCTCCCCCAGCTCCTGGTAACCACCACTCTACTCTCAAGCTTCTATTGTGTTCAATTTTTTTAGATTCCACATGTAAATGAGATAATGTGATCTTTATCTTTCTGTGCCTGGCTTATTTCATGTAATGTCTTCCAGGTTCATCCGTTTTGTTGCAAATCACAGGAATTTCCTCTCCTTTTAAAGTCTGAATAGTATTTGATTGTGTATAGGTACCACATTTTCTTTATCCATTCGCCCAATTGTTACAGTAAGGTAGCTAGTCAGACAAGAGCAGGGCAGAAAAGCAAACCCCTCAACCAGGAATGTCAGGTGACTATCAGGTGATGGTTAGGCAGTTGTTAACTGTCTCTCAAAAATAATAATTGTTGACAGCCAGGACCATGGAAAGGTAGCCTCCCAAAAAATAGGAAAAACCTGAAGCTGGTGATCAGCGGCTTCCCCAGAAGATCTCAGGAGTTAGGGAAGTGGGCTTACACATGTGCGGTAAGAGAAAAAATGGAGACGCTTTACTGGTATATGACCTTACAGGAACACTCAACTGGTAAGGGAAGAACGTCTCAACTGAGCATACATACAACTTCAGTAAACACACTGTGCATGCAGCCTCTCCCAGGCGCTGGCAGGCCACTGTACATGTGTACAGCCCACTTCAAGGGAAGAATCAGGGGAGAAGTAACGCAACCCTGGAAGCATGCCAATGTATAAAACTCCAAGTCAAAGGTCAACTAGCACATTTGATGTCTCAAGTTTCCTTCTTGGCCCTCTTTCAAGCATATGTTATACTTCCTCTCATTCCTGCTCTAAAGCATTTGAATACACTTTCACTCCTGCGCTAAAACTTGCCTGGCTGGGCGCAGTGGCTCACGCCTGTAATCCCATCACTTTGGGAGGCCGAGGTGGGCGGATCACGAGGTTAAGAGTTCAAGACCATCCTCAGCCAACATGGTGAAACCCCGTCTCTACTAAAAATACAAAAAAATTAGCTGGGCGTGGTGGCGCATGCCTGTAGTCCCAGCTACTCTGGAGGTTGAGGCAGGAGAATTGCTTGAACCCGGAAGGCGGAGGTTGCAGTCGCGCCACTGCCCTCCAGCCTGGCGCCAGGTGACGGCGTGAGACTCTGTATAAAACAAACAAACAAACAAACAAAAAAAACTTGCCTCAGTCTCTCACTCTGCCTTACGTCCCTCAGTCAAATTATTTCTTCTGAAGAGCAAAGACTGAAGGTGGCTGCAGACCTCTACAGATTCGCCACCGCTAACACAGTGATGGACACTTAAGTTAATTCCATTCTGTAGCTATTGTGAATGATACTGCAATGAATATGGGAGTGCAGAGATCTCTTGACATACTGTGAGAAGGTGTTTTAATGGTCCGTTTGCAAGGTAGGATAAATCTAAGCACTGGCAGCCAGCCTGTGGACATAACAAACTGAATGGCTCATGCACCTAGAAAGTCACGATAAGTGAACGGAATGTAGAGGAAGGGTCAGCCCATAAAGTTTCCTTATTGGAAAATCAAAACTTAAGTAGGGAAGGGGTCCAGCGTATGACCTTATAAGGGGATAATGAAACCTGGGTGATGTCGGAGAAGATTATAACCCCACAGAACTCAACCAATGAGAACTGGTGGAGGGACTTATATGCTAGGAAATAAATTGCCTGCTGCAACTGGCCCAGGTGTGCCTGCCTACCAGACACCCGATCGCAAGACCGCCATTAAAAATCTCGCTTCTGCTATTCTTCGTGCCTCTGAGTCCATTCTTTGGGTTTGGACAGGTAAGTGTGTTTCTTACAATATCAATTTCATTTTCTTTGGAGATATACCCAACAGTGGGATTGCTGGATCATATGGTATTTCTATTTTGAATTTTTTAAAGTTTTTTTTTTTTTGAAATTTTTGAAGTTTTCCATAATGGGTGTACTAATTTATATTCCTACCAAAAGTGTACAAGTGTTTCCTGTTCTCCACATCCTCAGCAATACTTGTTAGCTTTCATCTTTTTTATAATGGCCATTCTAACAGCTGTAAGGTAATATCTCATTGTGTTTTTGATTTGCATTTCTCTGATGCTTAGTGATTTTGAGGATTTTTTTCATTTACTTGTTGGACAGTTGTATGTCTTTCGGAAATGTCTATTGAGGTCCTTAGCCCATTTTTAAACTGGGTTATTTGTTTTCTCACTATTTAGTTGTTTGAGTTCCTTGTGTATTTTGGAATGTTAACCTATTATCAGATATATGGTTTGCAAAACGTTTTCTCCCATTCCTCAGGTTGTCTCTTCACTCTCTTGATTGTTTACTTTGTGGTGCAGAAGCTTTTTAGTTTGATACCATCCAATTTGTTTATTTTTGCCTTGTTGCCTGTGCTTTTGTGGTCATAGACAAAAAATCTTCACCCAGACCAATGTCATGAAGCTTTCCCCCTATGGTTTCTTCCAGTAGTTTTACAGTTTCAGGTCTTACATTTAAGTCTTCAATGCATTTTGAGTTGATTTTTATGTATGATGGAGGGTCTAATTTCATTATTCTGCATGTGAATATTCAGTTTTGCAACACCATTTATTGAACAGACTTTTCTTTCCCCATTGTACAGAGTACTTCTGTGACCAGATGTGTAGGGATTATTCCCCACATGCCAAGCAATTCTCCAACTCTCTGAATGTCAGCTCAATGTCCTATAAATCACTCCAATTCTGACACTACCTGGAGAGCATAAGATACCAAAGGTGAAGGGCTTAGTTCCACAAGACTGCTCCTACTGTAGATGCCAATCACAAGTTCCAGGCTGTGGCCTGTGCTTCTGATTGACCAGCTATAAATTGAGGTTCCTACGCCCCAATTCTTGGGTTTGATAATTTGCTAGAATCACTCATAGAATCCAGGGAAACATTTTATGTACATTTACTGGTTTATTATAAAGGATATTATAAAGGATACAGATGAATAGCCACACAAAGAAATGCATAGGGCAAGATATGGAAGAAGGCATGTGGAGCTTCCAGGCTCTGTTCAGGCATGCCACCTAGCACCTCCAAGGGTTCAAGAGTTTTTATACAGTTCAATCTCTAGCCTCCTTACCCTCTCCCACCCTTTTCTGGAGGTTGGGTGGTGGGACTGAAAGTTCCAACTCTAATCCTCCAATCCTTAGGTCTTCATGATGACCAGCCCCTTCATCGGCTATCCTGGAACCCCACCCTAAGTCACGTCATTAGCAAAAACTTAGGTGTTAGGCAAAGGGTGTTATGAATAGCAAAGACATTCCTATTACTCAGGAAATTCCAAGAGTTTTAAGAGCTTTGTGACAGGAATCAGTGACAAAGACTAAATATATTTTATATTATACCACAGCACTACATAACCACAAGACCATGATTATCCTGAAAATATGTAACAGTTCTTATGTAAATTCCATGTTCAAATTTCTCCAATTGTCCCAATAATATCCTTCATAGATTTTTGTTTTTCTAAAGATCCGGGCCTCAAACAATTTGTTGTCAAGTCTCTTCAGTAGCAGTTGCTCTCCTTCTCCAGGCTGCCTTGTGAGGGAGACATTTTACATTCTCCACCTTGCCCCAGTCTTCCTCCCAGTGCCCACTGGGGTCTGTGCAGAGTAGCCTGAAAGTGCTTGTAAATGTCCCTTGTACCTGAGCCTTCCAGTGGCTCTGTTATTTTCATACTTGCCCATATTAAACTTTTAGCAATCCATTAAAAATTTTACCTTCAATCTCACTCACTTGTCTGTCTAATGACCTCATCTTTCTCTGTGCCCTGCCAGAGGCAACCCACAGCTCATGCACTGTCTCTTCCTGGAAGCATCCATTTTTAACTTAGATTTTACATTAGTTGGATACACTGGAAAACTTAGGTCTTAGATGGGTTCAAGAAAATTATGCCTTTATGCAATATGTAACATTTGCTTGATCTTGGGAGTTGGAATGATACTTTCCAACTTTCTACATCTTAAGAAGCTAGAACTCAACTTGATTTTAAACATTTAATGTATTCGCTTTCACATTAGAATTTTGAATGTGAGACAATTCGAGCATCAGAATGATGCCTTCAAGTTGCCTCTTGTGACTTTTTGACACGTCGTCATTCGTTCTTGAGCACTTCCTTTCTAGTATAAGATCTTCCATGCTCACACTGTACCTTTTCTGCTTCAGATCTGGAATTGCTCTTGTCTTTACAGATCTTTGATTCCTTTTAGTAGGAAGTAGCAATGGGAGACCTGAATGCTAAATGTGTTCATTGCCACTTGGTTGTCATTATTTCTAGAAACTTTTAGTGATAAAGCTAACAAATATATACTTTTTAAAAAAATGTTAGTTTGTACAGATATTGGCTATTCCATTTCCATACCACACTCCCCCTTTCCTTCTTCATTTCTTTATTGTATTCTCCCTTCTATGGTAAGAACTCTGGTACGAACATTGATAAATTAAATTTAATCATTTTCTCTATTTTATAAGAAAAATATATTTCAGGATAAGTATATTTATACTAGTATCAAGAACAAACCAACTAAGTAAAATCCAAAATTTCTTGCAGTTCTGAGGGTATATACTATATACATATAGTGTGCTGTATTTAGAAGTTGCTTGAATTGATTCATTTTTGGTGCTTATGTTAACATTTGATATTCAAAATTTTAGCTTCATTTGTTTTTGTTTATATTCAATTTAAGACTTTTTCATCCTTGTAGATATAATTGTATTTCTTAAAATATATAAAACATTACCTTAAAAGTAAAATGTATATTACAAGATAAACTCGGGTGGTCTCACTCCCTTCCCTATTCCTTCTATTCTGTTCTCATCCATCACTTGCAGGTAATCGGTTCCATTAATTTCTGATTTATACACGCATTATACACGTACACATTTACTTAAAGACCAGCAAAATACGCAAGTGGATTTGCTAGCAGTTATCTTGGGTTTATGAGTGCAAATTTATTTATAAGAGAGGAAAATTTCCTTTTTTCTCATAAAGATGACAACTGACTTGAGAAATTAAAAGCTTCTTGAAAATTTTTATGCAGAGAATCGTGTTCTCTTGCATCATCTGTCAATTATAATTTTTTGTTGGATTAGAGCATAACAGAAAACATGATTGTTAAAGACTGTGATAAACATTAACACATTTCTTTCACTTTTTTTCCTATATTTCCTTTCCTTCCCCCTTTCTTTTCTTCCTTTATTACATGGATACTTATTTTTTATCCTTCTAAGTATGAGGTACAGAGATTAACAATACAGGTGAAACTCCTTCCTTTAAGACAGTGATATTCTATTTGGGGAGATAGTGAATGAATAAAGCAGTATAGAAAGATGAGCTACCATTTCCCCATATTACTGCAGGCTGGTGACAGCAGGTAAGGTGACGGATACCTATGAATAGTCTGAGTTGTGTTAACATCTCAGTATCCACCTACTTGCCTTCTTCTTTCCAGGTTGAACACACAGAAGTTAGGAAGAGGTCATTAATGGTATGAAATTCTCTTCCTTCCCTTTGTTTAACCAGCCAAATTTGCTTTGACATATGTTGGAGATGGGAGTACTGGGAATAAAGGCTGTAAAACAGAAACTCCTTTGCAAACTAACTTTGAATTTAGGAGTTTGGAGAGATACAAACAAAACTATATGTTTGTGCAAGAGTATCACCTCAGCCCCATCTCAGCAGAGTATCACTGCCAAAAGATGATGTCGGCAGTTATGTAGTTAAATTCGTCATAGGCATAGTGCTGGTTTTTTGCACCCTGGCAATTTGTAACATTTGTCCTTCATTTCCAGATTTGTTATCAGATCATATAAAATCCCATAAATTCAAAAGCATTGAATGTGCTTAAAAAAAAGAAGAACATGTTATGATAGAAACCAAAGTGATATTAGTTAGCTCTATACAGATGTTTACAGATGGTTCATATACCTGTTACATTGTCCTTATAAATAAGTGGACTTAGGATCAGACTTTAAAATCTAACCTGTGTATAACTATAGGAGCTTCTGAACTTAATTATATAAGAATTGATTCTGTGTTTTTACGATATACATCTTCCAGCAACATAGGGTCCTAAAGTCATTTAGTCAGGAACCCCCTGTAGTCAAAATGATCTTTGAAAATTCCTACATGGATTTGTGCATTTAACTGCATAATATTTCTAAAGTTTGAAGACCACTGAGTTAGTCTTTTAAAAATGAATAAAAATAAGCTCTCAATGCATTCAAATCTCCACATTCAAGTCATTTATCCTTTAAGATAATCATCAAATCTCTGGCTGGCATGGGGATAGATGAGAATTCTAAGCTGTCTTTGCTTATCTTCAGGATGACTTCATATTTTAATAGCAGGAAGCACATTTATTTTTAACACTGTGGAATTAATAAGGTATGTATGTGAAAGCATCTAGTCCAGGGCCCAGTACATAGCTGGTCCTCAATAAATAATAGAGGCTGATTTTGAGTCTAAGATTTGTTTGATCAGGGCCATATGCATACTGATTTTAAAAAGTAATAGAGAAGGACTCAGCCACCTGCTGCTTGTCATTTCAAATATGCAGTTCTTGTGACTCTGCTGAACTGCTGTCACACTCATGCCTTTGAGAACTGATGTTAAGCTCCCTTAAGTGGAGTCACACTCAGCCAAGGGATAGGTTCTCAAATCAGTATGAAAAATAAATGCATTTGGACAGTATGACTAAAGTATAGATGTCTTCTTATCTGTAGTTCAGTGCACAATTCATTTCTCCATCATTCCCAAATCTCTGTGTTTCCTTTTTCTTCTTTTCTCATCTCTAATAGAGCCCGTGAAAACTTGTAGGATGCTGAGTTTTTAGCATTTTTTTTCTCAGTAGGAATATGCAGACTCTAGGAGAACCTCCTTGGCAATTATTTAACTTCCCAGTAATGACATAGAAACAATTAAAGCAACCTTTCTTAATTTTACTCAATTGAGTATTAATTAATTTGGAAAGTAGTGTGGATTTTTTCTGTATCTATGTCTAGAGCTTAATTAAATTCCCCTAAGAGGAAATATGGCCTGTTTACAGAAGTGCTCTTCTTTAAATATTTTCATTATCAATTTTTATAGCTAAATTGCAAACATATTCCCTATATTAAAACACACATGGCTGGGCACAGTGGCTTACGCCTGTAATCCCAGCACTTTGGGAGGCCAAGGTGGGACGGATCACTTGAGGTCAAGTGTTCAAGACCAGCCTGACCAATATGGTGAAATTCTGTCTCTACCAAAAATACAAAAATTAGCTGGGTATGGTGGCCGGCGCTTGTAATCCAAGCTACTCAGGAGGCTGAGGCAGGACAATCACTTGAACCCAGGAAGCAGAGTTTGCAGTGAGCAGAGGTCGTGTCACTGCACTATAACCCGGGTGACAGAGTGAGACTGTGTCTCAAAAAAAAAAAAAAACAAAACAAAGCAAAACAACACAAACACACACACACACACACACACAGACAATAGAGAAGAATATAACGTGAAAGATCATAATCCTTATTATGCTGTATTAGTCCATTTTCATGTTGATAAAGACATACCCGAGACTGGGCAATTTGCATAAGAAAGAAGTTTAATTGGACTTACAGTTCCATATGGCTGGGGGAGCCTCACAGTCATAATGGGAGGCAAGGAGGAGCAGGTCCTTTCTTACATGGATGGCAGCAGGCAAAGAGAGAATGAAGAAGATGCAAAAGCGGAAACCCCTGATAAAAACGTCAGCTGTTGTGAGGCTTATTCACTATCATGAGAACAATATAGGGAAAACCACCCCCATGATTCAATTATCTCTCACAGATCCCTCCCACAACATGTGGAAACTATGGGAATATAATTCAAGATGAGATTTGGGTGGGCACACAGAGCCAAACAGTATCACATGCCCCCTAAATTCCAATCCACTCTCCAGAGACAACCAACTACGTTAACAGCTTTGTGTATTTCTCCAGAATTTTCATTTTTATTGGCATATGTATATGCAATTTAAAATATTTAGTATTGTTTTCTTTGCCTTTATATAGCAATACTGTAGTTATATAACAATATGTTGTAGTTCAATTTGCTTTTTTTCACTTAACAATGTATCTTGGTAAACTTTCCCTAACCACGATCCACCTCACTTTTTTATTTTTATTTATTGATTTTTACTTTAAGTTCCAGGATACATGTACAGAATGTGCAGGTTTGTTCCATAAGTATATGTGTGCCATGGAGGTTTGCTGCACATATTGACCCATTCTCCAGGTTCCCTCCTCTTGCCTTGCAACCCCCAACAGGCCCCAGTGTGTGGTTGTTCCCCTCTCTGTGTCCATGTGTTCTTGTTGTTCAATTCCCAGTTATGAATAAGAACTCATCTCACTTTCAAAAGTAAACTTGTGTCATACCATTTTTCTTCAGTAATGCATGTGCCATATAATCTATTTAGTATTCACATATTGATGGATATCTAGTTGTTTCACTATACAAATCACGCTTCAAACAACATCAATGTTCTTGTTTCTTTGTGTACATATGTATTTTTTTAGGACAGTTACTTGGAAGTGAGTGAACCTCCTAGTCATAGACAAAATCAGAAGGTTTTACTATATAGTACAAAATTGTCCTTTCACAAAGGCTTTGTCATCATATACCAAGAATGCAGGACAACATCTACTTCCCTCACAACTGAGCCCTTCAGTGATACTGTCTCCTCAGTTTTTTACAGATAGCATGAAAAATAAATTATATCTATTTATTTTAATATGCGTTTCTCTTTCATAGAGAAAGGGGACCATTTTAAACTATATTTATTAGCTATTCATGTTTATTTCTCCTGTGTAATGTTCTTTTTATGCATTTTAAAGTTTGAATGACCATCTTTTCTTAATGATTTGTAAGAATTCATTATATTATTTTCATATTTATTTATTTTGGGTTATATATTACTCATCTTTTAAGATGTCATTTTTGTCTTTCAGAAGTTTTTAATTGTTACATGGTCAAGTGTTTTCACTTCTTTCTTTTTCATTTCTGGATTTTGGATATTGTTTCAGAAAGACTTCTCTACCTCTGTGTTACAAAAATATTCTACTATGTTTTCTTTTAAAATTTTTGTATGTTTTAATTTTATACACAGAATCCTTTAATCAACAGAAATTTATATTGGTATATGGAGTAAAGTAGGCACATAACTACTTTTTTTTTCCTGAATGGGTAACTAGTTGGTTCAATTATTACTAAATAATTCATGCTTTCTTCATTCATTTGGAGTGTTTCTCTTATCTTTTACAATATACCCATATAAAGTTGGATTTGTTACAGATCTCTCAATTCTATTCCATTTATAAATTTGTAAATGGTTCTTCAAATACCATGTCTTTTTAATTGTTATAACTTTATATAATTTTTTGGAATCTGATGGGGCACATCCCCCATTTGTTTTCAGTTCTTGGGTTTGAAAATTCTTTGTAAAACTATTAGAACATACTTGCTAATTTTATTATAAGTACTATATACCCTTATCTCTTTTTCATCTATTTTTGTCAATGAATTGTGAAAGGAGTAAATTGACATCTTCCATTAAAATTCTGGTTGCTTCTTCCTTGTAAAAACTTATTAGTGATTGCTCAACATATTACAAATCTATTATGTTAAATGCATACACTTTCCTGACTAGTATGACTTCTTAGTGAATGGTAAGTTCTTGCTAAAATGAAATATAATTCTTCATTTATTTTAGTGCATTTTATTTTTCAAATCTATTGATACAAATTTTTATAGCACTTGTCTGAAATAATCTGTTTTTTCCCTTTATGGTCAGTCTTGTTGTGTCATTTTGTTTTGTTTCTTATAAATAGCAAGTAATTGGAATTTAAAAAAATGATTTTGACATATTTAATATGAAATTTAACCCATTCACCATTTTTGTATTATATACTCCAAGTTATTCCTTTCATTTTATGTTTCTATTGACTATGCTATTTCCTTCTTTATTTAAAAAATGTTCCTATCATCCACTGGCTTTATTGAATTTTTATTTTTTTCCCTTAATAGTTCTGTTAATAATATGGAAGTCAGTCATATTGATTGCAGTCTTCTAAAAGTTGTTTCTGTGTACTTAAAGGATACATTTAAACAACTTATTTTTCCCTCTCCTTTTTCACCTATTCTTTCCTTCTCCTCCCTTCTCTCTCTTCCCCTCCCCTACCTTCTCCTTTTCATGATATGTTCCATGTGTCTTCAGTTTTATGTCCTATCTCTCTCTCTCTCTACTTCCCTCTCTCTGTCATTCCTCTCTTCTTTTTCTTTGTGTTCTAGGATATTTTCTAAACTTGGTCTTCTGTATCTCTATTTTGTTTTCATCTTGATTCATTTTGTTATTAAGCCTTTCTATTTATTATTTTTCAAATTACAACAATCATGTTGTCAATGAAAAGAGTCAAACTCTGTAAAATATTTGAAGAGATTTACTCTGAGCCAGATATGAGTGACCATGGCCCAGGACATAGCCCTCAGGAGGTCCTGAGAACATGTGTTCAAGGTGTTTGGGGCACAGCTTGGTTATATACATTTTAGGGAGGCATGAGATGTCAATTAAATAAATGTAAGAAGTACATTGGGTTGGTCCAGAAAGACAGGGCAAGTCAAAGTCTGTGGGGGCGAGGGGGTGGTGGTGGTGTGTGGGTGGAGCTGAAGGTAAATTTAAACATTTTCTGGTTGACATTTGGTTGAGTTTATCTAAACACTTGGGATCCATGGAAAGGAAATGTTCAGGTTAAGATAAAAGATTGTGGGCCAGGCACGGTGGCTCATGCCTGTAATCCTAGCACTTTGGGAGGCCGAGGTGGGTGGATCACCTGAAGTTAGGAGTTTGAGACCAGTCCAGCCAACATGGTGAAACCCTGTCTCTACCAAAAATACAAAAATTAGGTGGGTGTGGTGGCAGACACCTGTAATCCCACTTACTTAGGAGGCTGAGGCAGGAAAATTCCTTGAACCCAGGGGTGGAGGTTACAGTGAGCTGAGATCGCACAACTTCACGCCAGCCTGGGTGAAAGAGCAAGACTTCATCTCAACAAAAAAAAAAAAAAAAAAAGATAAAAGATTGTGGAGACCAAGATTTTTTTGAAGTCTTCCAGTGACCGCCCTTAGAGACAAGAGATGACAAATGTTTCCAAGATGCTAGACTTTTCGGAAATCTCTTTAGAACTGGGAGGTCCTGGAAGAAAAAGATCTAGCTATGTTAATAGGGATTATTTACAGATGCAAATTTTCCCCTACAAGGACAGTTTTGCAGGGCTAATTCAAGATATGGCAAAGAAACATGATTTGGGGTAAAATATTTTGATTTTCTTCCTTGTCTTGTAATGTTATGCTAGAGTCAGGTTGGAAAGTAAGTCATGATATATAGGGTTAAATAAAACCCATCTGATGAGAATTTAGGGTTTGTAGGACATGGCTCCCCAAACCCCTTAGGTAGGAATTTGGGAGAGATAAAAATAATCAGAGGTTAGTTCTCAATGTTTTAAATTTAAAATAAACTTTTTTCTGGCTTCTTCTTAAAACCAGTCTTTTCTTATTTTATGAATACAAGACCTTCTTTAGTCTTTCTGAGAATATCAATAATTTTTTTTTTTTTTTTGAGACAGAGTCTTATTTTGTCGCCAGGCGCCAGGCTGGATTGCAGTGGTGCAATCTCGGTTTACTGCAACCTCCGCCTCCCAAGTTCAAGCAATTCTCCTGCATCAGCCTCCTGAGTAGCTGGGACTACAGGCGCACACCACCACGTTGTACTTTTAGTAAAGACGGGGTTTCACCATGTTGGCCAGGATGGTCTTGATCTCTTGACCTCATGATATGCCTGCCTCAGCCTCCCAAAGTGCTGGTATTACAGGCAATAATTTTTTTATTAGTTCTTTTCTGCCCTTCAAATTATCTTTCCTTTCTCAGAAGTCATTTGTTTTCTTTGTTCTTTTTTTTTTTTTTGGTTCATGCATTCAGTATTTGTATTAATTTGTTTGGGCTGCTATAACAGAATACCATAAACTGGGTGGCTTAAACAACAAGAATTTATTGCTCACAGATTGGGAGACCAAGAAGCCCAAGATCAAGGTGCTGGCCAATTTGGTTCCCCAGTGAGGGTTCTTCTGGCTTACAGAAGTTTTAAGCTCTGCTTTCTCTCTCTTTTCTTATAAGGACACTAATCTCATCATGGGGGCCCTAATGATCTCATGGAAACGTAATTATTTCCCAAAGACCCTACCTTCAAATGTTGTCACATTTTGGGTTAGGGCTTGTTTTAATTTGGCTGGGGGTGGAGGGGACACACAATTCAATCCATAGCGGTATCCTAGGTTATCAGTGCATGTTTATGACTGAAAAAACTGGTAAAATAATAGATATTGCATTAGTTTTTTATTGCTGCGTAACAAGTTACCACAAATTTATCAGCTGAAAACAACACAAAAAGATCTCACAATTTCAGTGGGTCAGCAGTTGGTATGAGTTGGTTGGATCCTCTAGTCTGGTTCCATCTGGAGGTGGAAGCATGTTAACATGCTGGTTTTGCAAGTTATCCAAAATAAGGAACTGTGACACTAGGAATGCAAGTCCTTAGGATATTTTATTCCAGGAAAAGGAACTTTTTAAATAGGATATTCAATAAACATAAATTTTGTTCTGCCTCTCTTAACTTCCTATACCTAACCAGGAACCTTAGATATGAACTTCACTTTCTTTATCATACAGGTCTTGGGTTTTAACCTATGATCAAGCATTGCTGTAGCCTGTTGCTGAGGTGGATTGAGTTAGGAGACCTCATTGGCCCTGCTGTTCTGTATCAATCTCTGATTAATTTTCCTGACAGCAGCCCCGGGATCCCATCCTGAACTTGCCATTTGCTCAGTTTGAGCTTGAAGTTTTGCTATCTCCTTCATTACCTCTGAAATTGTTGTTGTTGCTGGTGGTGGTGGTGGTGGGGTTAGTAGGGTGTGTGTGTGGGTCGTGGTGGGGGGAGGCTCTTTTTTTCCATTTTGTCCCATGTGCTTTCTATTTCCTAGGAATTTTTCACAGTTTCTGATCTGCTGATAGCACTTTTAAAAACTAATTTATTTTCTTGTGATTCTAAAGATTTATTCATTGCAAAATATGTTTTCAATTTTTTAAAGGGATTTGAGTGGAAAAGGAGGTAGAGGTGTGGCTCAGTCCAACATTTTGCTATAATCCCACAAGATTTTTTTTACAATTTGGGCTGTCTGCTGGTAGATAATTTAGTCAACTCTCAAATTGTTTTCTTGCCCTTTTATTCTCTTAATATTTATTCCTCCTTCCTTAGTTGTCTAAATAAAGAGGACAAAGATAAGGCAAATATAAAAATCAAATATCATTTTTCCTTTTGTGTTCATTACTGTGAAAAAAAAGCTGACTTTGGGTGAAATTGCTGGATGAAATAAAGCCCATGTATTATTAGTGGGTGTCCTCTCTGCCTGAATCTGTTTTGCATGTGTAGGGGAGAGTAAGAATAAATTGGCATAAAACAGATTAACAGGAGAAAAACCATATTTAATTACATATGTATGCATGGGAGTCCCACAGAAATATAAGACATCAAAGAAGGGCCAGATCATTGAAGATTATATAGCATTCTGAGCCACAGAGAGGAAAAAGTTCTTGGGGCTTCTAAGAGGTATTGGAGACAAGTTATGGGAGGGGGAGGGCAGGAAGTGTGTGGTGAATAAAGGTTGCCTCATTATGGGATAAGAAATCTCTCAGGTAATTAAAAGTCTCAAGCAGCCCTTTTTCTGGTACAGATACTTTTACGAATGTTGATTTATTTTATAGACATAAATATCTTTTACAAAACTCCAGCTTTTGAGAGCTACTTCTGTGTTTGCAGTTTCTCACGATAACCTGTTTGAAATATGCTACAAAAGTGTATTTTGGAGTGGCATATTCTGGTCATCTAAAGTCATATTTTGTCCTGAGCCCTAAAAGGTGGATAACTGAAGCACTGTCATTACTTACAAATGACTAAAACATTTTAATGAAACAGGCTTATTCAATAAGCCCTCAAAAGCAAAAAGAAAGTGGAATCAACTTAGTAGCCTCTCTTAGGGAACTAAAGTAAAAGTACTCAGAGGGCCCAACCTTACAAAAAATAATGAAGTTTCCTAATTGGATAATAAAGTACAAAATGTCTTGTCACAAGATAATATGGCATAATTTAGCTTATGATTTAAGGGAGAGATTTTAAAGAATCAGATTTTGAAAATCATATAAATAAATCAAACAACACATGCAACTAGTATATGTGCAATTATACAAATACATATACAATTTATTGTCCAACTCACAGAATAAGGTGGTCAAATTTGAACTACATTGAACTAAATCTATAGTAGACTTGCATGCTAAATGTATCTAGGAGATCGGAGCATGAATTCAGATCCTGAGAGAGTAGTGATAACTGACATATAGGGCAGGTGAGAGCCATTTCACATGTTCTTTCAGCAGAAATATAGCAAAGGGGATTTAAAAAAAATGTTTCAGAGAAAGCTATGGTTTGCAAAATGGGCCAGGTGGAAAGAATGTTAATTCTAATATACAAGGCAAGCATTCGAGGGTGAAGGACTAGAGATTGTAATCCATCCTTTTCTATGCCAGATTGAGTGCCATCCATACCATGCCAGGAAAATGTTCTTTTTAGGGCCATGAACCTAGTGAAAAATTGAGTACCACCTATAAATTCTATTCACTCCCTTTTCCAGATCATTAAAGGCATTAAACTAGACCAGACCCAACATGGACTCTTGCAACACCCTACTACACATTGCCCTAGAGTTAATTATGCTATCATTAATCATTTGCCCATTGTTTATAATCACCCAAGCATTTTTAATATAACTAGATTCTTATTCAAGCCTGTTTTAAATTAATTTTGCAAATAAGATTTGGAGGTCCAGATACAATGATCCATTGGCACTTACATTAATCAATTATGCAGCACTTTCTCTCCTCCTTGGGTGTTTTTCTGATAGAATATGCCCTCTCTTACGCCCTCTCTGCAGATCTGTGTTTCATGTTAGACATGAAATATGCCCTCTCCTGTGCTCTAGTTGTTTACAACTTTCCTCTTTCAATAACTGCACCATAATTTTTTAATCTGTTGACGTAAAAACAACCAGATAATATTGACCCAAATCATACTTATTGTTTTAAAAATTAATTATACATCTGCTTTCTTATTCACTTCTCTGCTCATGTCTTTATTTTTAGTAATTCATGCTAGTTCTCCATTTGAAGTAACTTGTTTAACTTGTTGATGTATTTCCTTAACATCATCTAGTCCTTTTATGCTTGGATGTATGTCATATATATTATCCTTTTGGATGTACCAAATATTTTATTACTTTTTCAGACTAAATTGTAGAGTTATTTTTCTCATTCTTCCTATATACTTTCTTATTTCTTCTACACACTTTCAAAAACAATCTTTTATCTTCCTTTTATGTTATGCATTTCTGCATTTATTACTAGACCTTATTCTTTTCCAGCTCTCTATGTCTTTAACTAATAAAACATAGTGTGCATAGCTAACCATAGTTTAGAATCAAATAATTTTATAAGTTTGTAAGGAAAAATAATAGTTTCCTATCCCCACTCCAGCATTTCCCTCTTTGAGAAACAACAAATTTCAACACATTGCTGAATATTTCATTATTTACCTCTATGTCTTGAATTAAAGCGCTTGAATTTCTACCATATCATTTTTATTTTAGGCATTATCTATTGCCTTCCCACTATGGAAGTTGGGATTTTGTCATCTGTGCCATACCAAGCCTCACCTGTTCCTACCACATATATATTTCCTTTCCTTTACTTCATTCTCCGCATCATACTTTTTATTAGACTAATACGAGGGTTTATTTTATTATGACTACCTAAATGCTATCTGAAATTTAAATAAATTATAAACTCTGATAAGTTACTTTTACTTGATTGTCACTTTTACTGCACAACTTTTTGATTTTTTCCTGGAATTAATGATTATCTTCCTCTTTTTGTTTGATTTTTGTTTTACTTATCAATCATTCATCCCCTAACTTATGTATTGATGGACGCTCCCGTCAAGACTGCTAGACTCATTAGATATTATCTTCATTTCATCTTCCTATAGAAGACTCTTCCAGAGCCTCTGACATCGTCCCGTCTGAAATGGTGGCACTCTAGGTCTGATACTCAGCTTTCATCCTGGGATCCCCCTTCACCACTGTCCTGGGATTCATTTATCTCTTCTTCTGTTGGCTCTCCTGGCCCCTCAGTCTTAGGTTTTCCACTTTCTCGGCTTATTCTCCAAGCTTTCTAAAAATACAGGTACGGGAGGTGATTTTTGGAGGGGTAACTTGCATGTCTGAAGATGCTTTATGGCCACGCTTGTCCAACCTGCAGCCCACAGGTTGCCTGTGGCCCAGGATGACTTTCAATGTGGCCCAACACAAATTCATAAACTTTTAAAAAATATTATGAGTTTTTTTTTTTTTTTTGCTCATCAATTATCATTAGTGTTAGGGTATTTTATATGTGGGCCAAGACAATTCTTTTTCTTCCATTATAGTCCAGGGAAGCCGAAAGATTCGACACTCTTGCAAGTTTACACTGTCCTTATAAAATAATTGACTGGATTGGAAACATTTTCTTTCAGATTGTTGAAGGCATTACTCTAGTGCCTTGTATAATAGCTTCCAACATCATTGTGGAGAAGTCTGAAATATTATGATTCCTGCTCTTTTAGTACTTAATGAGTCTTTTCTTTCTTTCTGGAAGCTTGTATTCCTTTTCAATTTTCTCTGTGTTCTGCAGTTTTACAATGATGAACCTTCGTGTAGATCTCTTTTTATCTATATGTGCTGTAGATTTGGTGGGTCCTTTAAATCTGGAAACTAGTTAACACAGTTCTAATAATTTTTTACTCCTGATTACTTGTTGATTGCTTCCCTTCTATTTTCTTTCTTTCCTCTTTTGGAATTCCAGTCATTTGAATATTAAACTGAATTAGACTTCTCATTTTACTCTCTTTCATTTTCCATATTTTTGTTCTTTTGCTCTGCTTTCTGAGATATTTCCTTAATTTTATCTTTCAACCCTTCTATTAAATTATTCGTTTTTATCATATTTTCAGTTTCAAATATTTTATCTAGTAAGTTCAGTTTCAGATTCTAATAGATCTAATAGAATGTTCTTTTTTTAAATGGCAACCTGTCTGGTTTCATTTTTGCATCATATTTTGCTACCTAAGCATATTTTCTCCAACTTTTTATTATGAAAAATTTTAAACATATATAAATAGCAAAAAAGTAGTAGTATGATGAATAACCATATAAATTCTACCTAAATTCAATAATTGTTAACATTTTACTTTGTTTATCTATATGTATGTATATATATAATTTTTTTGCCAAACCACTTGAAAATCAATTGTAGACCTTGTGTCACTTAACCCCTAAATTCTTCAGTGGGTCTAGGATGATCAACTTATCCTGGTCTGGTTTTTAAATGGAAAGTCTTGTGTCTTGAGAACCCCTCCACTCCCTCCCCATGTCCCAGCAAAACAGGAGAGTTGATCATCCTAAGTGGGTGGCTCATAGTGATGACATTCTCCTACAGACCCACAAGACCATTATCACACCCAAGAAAATTAATGCTAATTTCATCTGATTCAATTCTACATTCAAATTTATCGAATTGTCTATTACAGCATATATATGCATATGTGTGTGTATGTACTGTCTCTCTCTCCCTCTCTCTCTGATATTGAGAAACCAGACCAGCTACTCACAGAATAATGTTTCATATTGTATTTTGAATTTTTCTAATTTTTTCTTCTGGATGTCATTTAGCTTTCTGCTCTAATAATGTTTTATACTGCATGCTAGTACTAAGGTTAGGAAGTTGAATAGATTGAGGTTAAATATGTTTGGCAAAAGCATTCTGTAGATTATACCATCCACCTCAGAGCACATCACAGTAGGAGGCACAAAGTATCAAATTTTCCCACTATTAAGTTTGAACTCTCAAGTAAGGTGATGATCAGCAGATCTCTCTACTGTAAATGAATGTTATTTCCTTTGCAGTTAGCAGGTAATCCACAGGATGGTATTTAGGGGCTCTAAAAATATTCTGTTCCCCACAACATGGGGAACAGCATCTATTAATGATTTTTAGCATCTATTAATGATTTTTATTTGGAACATTATTACAAATATGGTTACAAAGTACTGATTTGTCTAATTTACTCATTTCTTCTACATTTTCTAGCTGATAGTCTTCTATAACAAAGAACTTACCTTAAACTAGAAATAAAATAGAGGCTCTCATAAAGAGTGTCAGTAATTGTGTACTTTTTTCTCTTTCATTGCCAATTTTCACAGTCAGGAATGGTGCTATTGCCTCCGCTGGTGGCAAATAAGGTCTCTCTCTCTCCCCCCGCCCCCCATATCTGGAATTATAGATATTTTTGTTAATATAAAAGATTTAAAAATTAGTTTACTAAGATTTTTTTAAAGTTCTGCTGCATAGAAAAAGATTGATTTCTCTTGATGATGGTAAAATGAACAATTTGTTTGATCATTTTCCTATTGCAGTATTGTTTAATAAAGTGATTCCTGGCAGCTTATTTTCTAAAAACTCAAAGAAAATACCAGATATAATTCTGGGTATGTAAATATCTATCTCTCTACATGTAGTTACTTTTCCCAAAATGGAACTAGAGTGGCGATATCTATCAATGTCCACCATTCGCAAATACCTTTGCATCTGTTTTCACTGTGGGGTCTGTCTCTCTTCCCTGACTTAAGGAGTAAAGCTGATTGAATCTGGCTAATGGGTATCTGTTTCAAATGCTGGTGAGCCTGCCATAGCCTGTGTCTCCTGCCTCATAAAGAATAACTGGGCCAATTACCTTTCTTTCCCAGGAATTTGGCATTGGAAAACTGAGAAACTACAGCAGCTAGCAGTAACACTGAAGTAGAGGTAGGACCAGAGAAGCTTTGATAAGCCATGTGAAGCAACAACCACATGAAAGACAAAGTCATGGGGAGGAGAAACTGTAAGCAAAACAGAGAAAAGCAAGCCAGGTGGGTTGATGAACCAAGAAAGTGTTGTTCATCTCTGGGAATGGCACCATCAGGTATCCAGTAGTCCAAGTCTAATGCAAGATACTGTTCTTGTATGTGTATGGTAACAGGTTTAACTGCATCCCCTTCAACCACACTTCAAGCAATTCTTCACCAAAAATATAAATCTTATCCTGTTATCACTACTCCCACCTCAACACTTACCCCTATAAATTTCATAAAATACTTCCCATTTTTCATAAAAGGGAGATAGAACTTCCACATGGCTTTTATTGAAGTACCACATAGTCTCCCCAGCACATCCACTTCGGTCTTCTTGGCATCTTGTTCTCTCTTTAAGCCATTGGGACTTTCCACATACCACCCCTTGTTTCTGGAGCACTATTGCCTCTTTCTTGGACAACTCTTACTCTCACTTCAGCATTGGCATCACCTCTTCAGGACACTCATTCCTCTCTTATAGCCTCTAACAGGTCTGTGAATCCCCTCTTCATAGTATACAGTTGAAATTGTTTATTTTATATTTGTGCCTGTTTAACATCTCTCTTCCCCACTATTCTAGAACCCCTGTGGCCACTATATCTGGTTATTGCTCACTATTTTATCTCAGTATCTAGCACAGATATGGCGCATGGAAGTGACTCAGCAAATATCTATTAGATGAATAAATGAGAAGCAAAGAAGCCAGAGAAGAGGGAGAACATGAACTTGCTTCTCTTTCATTCTCTTCACTCCACATTTGATTCATTAGTCGGTTGTGCACAATCTACATGCAAAAATGTGGATTCACACCTGAACTGAATACTTCTCATTACCACCACTTCTGCTAACCTAGTCCAAGCCACCATTAACTCTCATCTGAATTATTATATTAACCTTCTTCCTAGTCTTCCTTCTTCTCTAGGTCCCTATAGAGCAGTCATAGTGGTTTCTTAAAACACCAGTCCCACATGACACCTTCCAATGCCTCCCATAACAAAGAGAGTAAAGTCTAAGCATTTTCACACTCATGAGCCTCTGCATGATCCTTGGCTACTCCCTCTAGTTCACCTTCTCCATTTCCCTCTTCACACTACCCAGTCATGCTGGCCTTTTTGTTATTCCCTCAACACATGAAAACCATTCTGGCCCTAAGAATTCAAACATTTATATTTTCTTTGCCTGGAATACACTCCCCTACATTGCCTCCTCCAATCTTTCAGGTGTCTGCTCAAAAGCCTCCTTCCCCGATAGGTCTTTTCTAACCACTCTAACTAAAATAGTCCACCTGACATCCCTGTCAATCTATGTCATCTTTTTGTTCTTTTTCTTCATAGAAGATTTTACTTTCTCAGATTAAATCACACATTATTTTCTTATTGTCCCTAGTGGAACATAATAACCACCAAACACCATATTGCTATTGTATTAGGAAAAACCAGGGTCCAGAACAAAGGCACCTAGAGTTTGCTTGATAAATATTATGGAATGAATAAATTAGAAAGAAAGCTAGCACAAAGACTGTGCCCAGCACATAGCAGTCGCTCAACAAATAATGTTACTGCATTTCTAAAGATATTTAACCTTTGATATCATAAAAAATTGAGACTGAATTCTCAAATTAAGACAAATATAAATGGCATTTTAAAACAGTATATTTAATGGAAGAAAGAATAATCTTTTCAATAAATTATGCCAGGACAACTGAATATGCACAGGCAAAAGAATGAAGTTATATCCCTACCATATACCATATACAAAATTAACTGAAAATGAATCAAGGACCTAAATGTAGAGCTGAAATCATACAGTTCTTAGAAGAAAATATGATTATAATTCTTTGTAACTTTGGATTAGGCAGTGATGTCTTAGACATGACACCCAAAGCACAAGCCATGAAAGAAAAAAGTGGATAAATTGGGCCAGGTATGGTAGCTCATGCCTGTAATCCCAGCACTTTGGGAGGCTGAGGCAGGCGGATCACCTGAAATCAGGAGTTTGAGAACAGAGACCAGGCTGGCTGGCATAGTGAAACCCTGTCTCCACTAAAACTACAAAATTTAGCTGGGTATGGTGGTGCAGGCCTGTGATCTCGGCTGCTTGGGAGGATGAGGCAGGGAAATTGCTTGAACGCAGGAGGCGGAGGTTGCAGTGAGCCAAGATTGTGCCAGTGTACTCCAGTCTGGGTGATAGAGTGAGACTCTTTCTCAGAAAAGGAAAAGAAGAGAAAAGTAGATAAAGTAGACAGATAAAACTTCAGAAACATTTAAAACTTCTTAGATTCAAAGAATACCATCCATAAAAATGAAAAGATAATCCACAGAATAGGAGAAAATATTTGTAAATAATATATCTGAAAGGGTTGCTACTCAGAATACATGAAGAACTGTTACAACTCAACAATATGGGCAAAGTATTTTAATTGACATTTCTCCAATGAAGATAAATAACCAAAACCCATGAGAAGATGCTCAACATCATTAGTAATTAGAGAAATGTAAGTCAAAACCACAATGGGATACCACTAAACACCTACTAGGATGGCTAAAATATTTTTTTTTTAAAGGAAAATAACAAGTGTTGGCAAGGAAATGGAACCTGCATAGGTTGCTGATGGGAATATAAAATGGTACAGCCATTTTGAGAATCCTCAAAAGGTTAAACATAGATTTACTATTGGACCCAGTATTTTCACTCCCATGTATATATCCAAGATATTTAAAGGTGTACATCTACAAAACAGTTTGAACATGAGTATTTATAGCAGCATAATTTGTGGTAGCCAAAAAGTGGCAAGAATACCATGTCCATCAACTGATGAATGAACAACAAACAAATGTTGTATATATACAATGGGATATTATTCAACCATAAGAAAGAATGATATATTGATTTGTGCAACAAAATGAATAAACCTCGAAAAAATTAGGCTAAATGAAAGATGCTAGACACAAAATATCACATATTGCATAATCCCTTTTATATGAAATGTCCAAAATGGGCAAATCCATAAAGACAGAAAATAGATCGGATGATTGCCAGGGACTGAAGCAGATGAGAAATGGAGTGACTGCTAATGGGTACAGGGTTTCTTCTGGAATGATGAAAATGTCCTGGAATTAGATAGTGGTAATGGTTGCAGGACTTTGTGAATATACTTTAAAAATCACTGAATTTTATGCCTAAAAAGGTGAATATTGGTATATAAATTATATTTCAATAAAAGAAAGAAAAAATTAAGTACAATTTATGAGCCCATTAGAAATATCCCTGTATGTTCACAGCTGAATTCTACCAGACATACAAAGAGGAGCTGGTACCATTTCTTCTGAAACTATTCCAAACAATACAAAAAGAGGGAATTCTTCCCAAATCATTTTATGACACTGACATCATCCTGATTCCAAAACCCGGCAGAGACTCAACAAGAAAAGAAAACTTCAGGCCAATATCCATGATGAACATAGATGCAAAAATCTTCAATAAAATACTGACAAGCCGATTGCAACAGCACATCAAAAAGCTTATCCACCATGATCAAGTAGGCTTCATCCCGGGGATGCAAGGCTGGTTCAACATACGCAAGTCTATAAACGTAATTCACCACATAAACAGAACCAAAGACAAAAACCACATGATTATCTCAATTGATGCAGAGAAGGCCTTTGACAAAATTCAACAGCCCTTTATGCTAAAAACACTCAATAAGCTAGGTATCGATGGAACATATCTCAAAATAATAAAAGCTATTTGTGACAAACCAACAGCCAATATCATACTGAATGGGCAAAAACTGGAAGCATTTCCCTTGAAATGTGGCACCAGGCAAGGATGCCCGCTCTCACCACTGCTATTCAATATAGTATTAGAAGTTCTAGCCAGAGCAATCAGGCAAGAAAAAGAAATAAAGGGTATTCAAATAGCAAAGGAGGAAGTCAAATTGTCTCTATTTGCAGACGACATGATTGTATATCTAGAAGACCCCATTGTCTCAGCCCCAAACCTCCTGAAACTGATAAGCAAGTTCAGCAAAGTCTCAGGATACAAAATCAATGTGCAAAAATCACATGCATTCCTATACACCAATAACAGACTTAAAGAGAGCCAAATCAAGAACAAACTTCCATTCACAATTGCCACAAAGAGAATAAAATACCTAGGAATACAACTAACAAGGAACGTAAAGGACCTCTTCAAGGAGAACTACAAGCCACTGCTCAACGAAATAAAAGAGGACACAAACAGATGGAGAAACATTCCATGTTCATGGTTAGGAAGAATCAATATCGTGAAAATGGCCATACTGCCCAAAGTAATTTACAGATTCAATGCTATCCCCATCAAGCTACCAATGACCTTCTTTGCAGAACTGGAAAAAACCACCTTAAACTTCATATGGAACCAAAAGAGAGCCCGCATAGCCAAGTCAATTCTAAGCAAAAAGAACAAAGCAGGGGGCATCACACTACCAGACTTCAAACTATACTACAAGGCTACAGTAATCAAAACAGCATGGTACTGGTACCAAAACAGAGATATAGACCA
>NW_022436941.1:32096326-32097458 GCF_009761245.1 Sapajus apella
CTGATCTTTGACAAACCAGTCAAAAACAAGCAATGGGGAAAGGATTCCCTGTTCAATAAATGGTGTTGGGAAAGCTGGCTAGCCATGTGCAGAAAGCAGAAACTGGACCCCTTCCTGACACCTTACACTAAAATTAACTCCAGATGGATTAAAGACTTAAACATAAGACCTAACACCATAAAAACCCTAGAAGAAAATCTAGGCAAAACCATTCAGGACATAGGTGTAGGCAAGGACTTCATGACCAAAACACCAAAAGCATTGACAACAAAAGCCAAAATAGACAAATGGGACCTAATCAAACTCCACAGCTTCTGCACAGCAAAAGAAACAATCATTAGAGTGAATCGGCAACCAACAGATTGGGAAAAAATTTATGCAGTTTACCCATCTGACAAAGGGCTGATATCCAGAATTTACAAAGAACTAAAACAGATTTACAAGAAAAAAACTAACAAGCCCATTCAAAAGTGGGCAAAGGATATGAACAGACACTTTACAAAAGAAGACATACGTGAGGCCAACAAACATATGAAAAAATGCTCATCATCACTGGTCATCAGAGAAATGCAAATCAAAACTACATTGAGATACCATCTCACGCCAGTAAGAATGGCGATCATTAAAAAATCTGGAGACAACAGATGCTGGAGAGGATGTGGAGAAATAGGGACACTTTTACACTGTTGGTGGGAGTGTAAATTAGTTCAACCATTGTGGAAGACAGTGTGGAGATTCCTCAAGGACCTAGAAATAGAAATTCCATTTGACCCAGCAATCCCATTACTGGGTATATATCCAAAGGATTACAAATCGTTCTATTATAAGGACACGAGCTCACGAATGTTCATTTCAGCACTGTTTACAATAGCAAAGACCTGGAACCAACCCAAATGCCCATCGATGATAGACTGGATAGGGAAAATGTGGCACATATACACCATGGAATATTATGCAGCCATAAAAAACGATGAGTTAGGGTCCTTTGTAGGGACATGGATGAACCTGGAAACCATCATTCTCAGCAAACTGACAGAAGAGCAGAAGATCAAACACCGCATGTTCTCACTCATAGGCGGGTGTTGAACAATGAGAACACATGGACACAGGGAGGGGAGCACTACACACTGGG
>NW_022436941.1:32097558-32135994 GCF_009761245.1 Sapajus apella
TGGGAAAAAAAAAAAAGAAATATCCCTGTATAAAGGCATTATTAGTTTCCTCATTTTGAGCTATAATTTTCAATTCTTTATTAAATTTTTAAGCTTATTTTTGAAGAGAGATAATCATTGACAATTTTCTGTAAAGCAAAAGCAAAGAAGGTGAAAGAATTAGAAAAAAATCATTTAAAGTAGCTCTTGGTCATTTTGTATTTTCTATGTGGTCAGTATGCATACATCTGAAGAGAACTGCCTGCTGGCTTCCTAATTTCTATAGTTGCTCTCATGATGCCCTGCTATACTGTGGTTACTGTCTCTGAATTTCCAAGAGAATCCCTTTGTAACTAAAATAACCCACATTTAATTGACTGGTTAAGTGAGTTACTGTGTCTTACAGTCATACAAACTCCATGAGAACAAGCATTTACTTCCCCGTTTTTTTTTTTTTTTTTTTTTTTTACGTAATCATGTAGTATGAAAAATCTATCCAATGTCAACAAACATACACTATATATGAATCATATAAAACAACTACATAGTGTTTCATTTAGCACAGATCTCCACACATAGAAGTAACTAAAATGTAAAATCTGACCAGTTTTCCATAATTAGACTTTTAAATTTAAGCACATTTATCTTCTTCATTCATTTGCATACTTTTGTGAAAGGAAAATAAATCTTGGGGCCCCCAAATCACTAAGCTAAAGGAAAAAGTCAAGCTTAATAGTTTTTACTGAATTTTCAAACACATTTTTCTAAAACAAACCCTAAAATCTTCTCTGGAGAAAACAAAACCTAAAAAGATGGAAGACTTACATAAACTGATTAATATTTTGATGTTTTATGTTTTCCATTGGGGTTAAAAAATGGCTGAACATAAACCAGAATTCAGAATTCTGTGCAAGAGAACTGATGTCATAGAGAACTGATGTCACACAGCATGTGTGCTGACCCATGGAAAAATGGGCCAAACAGTGGCTTTCCAGTTTCTTAGCCTCAGCTGAAGAGTGTGCCTGCAAAAGCCAGATTTAAAAAATTGGATAGTCATTATCCATAACGAGGATCATTCTTCTGTAAGTCATATGTCTGAGTAAAGAAGTACTTTATTCAAGTTCTTATTTCCTAAAATTCATTTTGTTTTTAACTTTCTTTTCAGTTGACACTAACCCACCTATGGGAAATTGGACTCAGCTAAGTATGGAAGGTAATAGAATTGTTTTTTTGTTTGTTTGGTGGTGGTTTTTTTTTAGTTCCACTTCAGTTTACTAATAAAATAAATAGAATTATTTCTTTTTCTTTTTTAGGTCACTTAATCCTCTACTATTTTAAGTGTAATAGATTGTAATGGTTCAGTGTGTGTGATTGACCAAATTGCTCATTCCAGATAATCTGGATTTTCAGGGATTAAATTTATTTAGAAGGGAAATGACAGAAGAACGCTGTGATTTATTAGAAGGTCAGAATTATGAGCCCAACGAAAGGGTTGGCCGGATGCTTTGCAGTATCTTCTTAAAAATCTTTGAGGTTTTTTTTTGACCCAATCATCCTAGAGATAATTCAAACATTTATTTTCCCCTAAAATTCTTCTCATAAAATGGACTTGGGTATTCTCAGTTTGTAAGATTAACAGTTTGAATAAAAATTCATTCTCATTCCCTTAGTCATTCCAAAAGGACTGTTTTGAACCTGGCTTACACCATAGAATTAATTCTGAGTCTCATAGGAAACGTATTTTGGAATTTCTGTGAGTGGCCACGGGAAACAGAGCTCTGGAACACCGGATGGGGAAGGAAGGAATTTATTATTATTATCATATGGCCGGGAGCTGGGCGATGGTTCCAAATTACCCAGCTTGTCTAACAAAGGAAGGTTCTGTCTTTATATAGGCTTACACTCCAGATATTACACGTGGAAGAATTTTAGGTTTACAGCTTTAGGAATCACATGTGAAAAGGTTTCTGGGTTTATAGCTTTAGAAATTACATATGAAAGCATTTCGGGTTTACAGTTTTAGGAATCACATATGAAAAGGTTCTAGTTTCCGGATAGAGGTTTGATCTTGTTTTAAGTAAAAACAGTGTCTTCCGGAGAGTTTCCCCGATACCAAGTATATTATTTACAGGAAGATAAATTCAGGAGGTGCCAGTCAGCCAGTCTTTCCTTCTATTGAAATGCATTGTGGAAGTCGAGGGGGAAGTTGAACCCAGATACCTGGGTCTTCTTCCTCACCCCTCACTTTGAGGCCTTCACTACTTTGTAATATCAGGGAGAGGTCTCACTCTTATTTTCACTTTCCAGATTCTTTGAAGAGACTGATTGATAATGATTTATATAATATACTTGTGATGTCATTTTTCTGGTCTATTACAGCAATAAAGGATTTCTTAGACATTTAGAAGAACAAGGGGGATAATAAACAAATAGCCACTATTGTTATTACACTTATGATGAGGGTTTTTAATCTTCCCAAGGCTGAGGACCAACCTTTAAACAAGGACTTAGGGTTGAATTTATGTCATACCTACACAGGTTCGTGTGCTAGTTTTGTTATATTCTTAACTGCATGACCCTCGTCGGTTATGTGCAGGCAGCAGTTGGTTAGTTTGAATTTTCCACAGACAACTCCTTCAGCTGCCAGCAAATAATCTAGGGCCAACCGGTTCTGAGAAATCCCATTTCTCATTTGAGTTTCTTGTCGGGGCAAAAGGGACAGACCTAATTTTTGTATTTTTAGTAGAGGGGGTTTCACTATGTTGGCCAGGATGGTCTTGATCTCTTGATCTCATGATCCACCCACCTCGGCCTCCCAAAGTGCTGGGATTATAGGCATAAGTCACTGTACCCGGCCCATTCTTTGTCTAATAGTTGCAAAATTTTTCTTCCAGTTTGGCATTTATGTTTTGACTTTGCATATAATACTTTTTTTAGTATTGGTTTTTTAGTAGCTTTATTGAGATTTTATGCACATACTACACAATTTACCCATTTAAAGTATACAATTCGTTGGCTTTTAGTATATTTACAAAGTTGTGCATTCATTGCCACAATCTATTTTAGAACATTTTTATTACTCCAAAGAGCTACTCTGTAACTCATTCTTCTAGCCCTAGGAAACCATTAATGTACTACTTTTTTTGTTTTTTTTTTTTTTTGAGACAGAGTCTTGCTCTGTCACCAGGCGCCAGGCTGGAGTGCAGTGGCGGGATCTTGGCTCACTGCAACCTCTGCCTCCCAGGTTCAAGCAATCCTCCTGCCTCAGCCTCCTGAGTAGCTGGGACCACAGGCACGTTCCATCATGCCCAGCTAATTTTTGTATTTTTTAGTAGAGGAGAGTTTCACCACGTTGGCCAGGATGGTCTCGATCTCCTGACCTTGTGATTCACCCACCTTGGCCTACCAAAGTGCTAGGATTACAGGCATGAGCCACTGCTCCCGGCCACTTCTTTTTTTTTTATTGAAAAAATTTTTTTAAATATTTTAATAGTTTTTAGGGTACAAGTGGGTTTTTTTTTTTTAATTTCAATAGGTAGTGTTTGTTTACATAAATAAGTTCTTTATTGGTGATATCTGAGGTTTTGGTGCACTCATCACCTAAGCAGTGCACACTGTAACCAAGGTGTAGTCTTTTATCCCTAACCCCCTCCTATTCTTTTCCCTGAGTCCCCAAAGTCCATTGTATAATTCTTATGCCTTTGTGTCCTCATAGCTTAGCTCCCACTTACAAGTGAGAACATATGATGTTTGGTTTTTCATTCCTCAGTTACTTCACTTAGAATAATGGTCCCAGTTGTATCTAGGTTGCTGTGAATGCCATTATTTCATTCCTTTCCATGGCTGAATAGTATCCCATGGTATATGTATACTACAATCTCTTTATCCACTTGTTTACTGATGGGTATTTGGGCTGGTTCCATATTTTGCAATTGCAAATTGTGCCGCTAGAAACATGCATGTGCAAGTATCTCTTTCGTATAATGACTCCTTTTCCTCTGGGTGGATACCCAGTAGTGAGATTTCTGGATCAAATGGTAGTTCTACTTTTAGTTCTCTAAGGAATATACACACTGTTTTCCATAGTGGTTGAACTCGTTTACATTCCCACCAGCAGTGTAGAAGTGTTCTCTTTTCACCACATCCATGCCAACATCTATTATTTTTAAATTTTTTGATTATGGCCATTTTTGCAGCAGCAAGGTGATACTGCATTGTGGTTTTGATTTGCATTTCCCTGAAAATTAGTGATGTTGAGCATTTTTTCATACATTTGTTAGCTATTTATATATCTTTTCTTGAGAATTGTCTATTCATGTCCTTAGTCCATTTTTTGATGGATTGTTTGTTTTTATCTTGCTGATAGGAGTTCTTTGTAGATTCCGGATATTAGTGAGGGACTCTTCCCGGGTCCACAAGGGGGCATAGTTTCAAAGGCAAGAACTTCCCAGCACCATACCTCCACCCACGTCTCCATCCCGGATCTTAGAGGTCTTTGTTTAACTTTTGCATACTGGAGAAAATAATCAAAGATCAATCACTGCAATGGAAGTTTAAAGAAACTCCTTTCATAGGCTAAAAAACTTAAATGGGGCGGGAATATCTCCCAGGTTAAAAGTCCCCTTCTCCCTCATCTGAGCGGACTCCATATCTGGATCCCCTTCCACGACATTGTGGAAGCTGCTTTTCTTTCTCCTTTTTCTCTCTCTCTGTCTAAATAAATCACTTTCTGCAAAACTATTTGGGGTCCAATATTTACTTATAAGCCACTGTGCCCCAAGGGGTCCTCCTTCCCATTCTTGGGTGGGTGAGGGACCAAGGGCTTGGAAGAACACATCCTATCAGGGGAGCTGAGCCTCCCCCATGACCCGGAACTGGTCTCATCATTCCTTTGTCAGATGTATAGATTGTGAAGATTTTCTCCCACTTTGTGGATTGTCTGTTTACTCTGCTGATTATTTCTTTTGCTGTGCAGAAGCTTTTTGGTTTAAGTCCCATGTCTTTATCTTTTTGTTGTATTTGTTTTCGGGGTCTTGGTCATAAAGTCTTTGCCTAAGTCAATGTCTGGAAGGGTTTTTTCTATGTCATCTTCTAGGATTTTTAGGGTTTCAGGTTCTAGATTTAAATTCTTGATCCATCTTAAGCTGACTTTTGTATAAGGTGAGAGATAAGAATCCAGTTTCATTCTCCTACATGTGGCTTGCCCATTATCACAGCACTATTTGTTGAATAACGGTTATTTTCCCCACTTTATGTTTTTAATTTCCATCTTGATTTCATTGTTGATCCATTGATCATTCAGGGGCAGGTTATTTAATTTCCACATATTTGCATGGTTTTGAGAGTTCCTTTTAGAATTTTCAATTTTATTCCACTGTGGTCCTAGAGAGTACTTGATATGACTTCAGGTTTCTTAAATTTGTAGAGACTTGTTTTGTAGCCCATAATATGGTCTACCTTGGAGAATGTTCCACGTGCTGAGGAATAGAATGTATATTCTGCAGTTGTTGGGTAGAATGTTCTGTGACTATCTGTTAAGTACCTTTGTTCTAGGGTATAGATTAAATCAATTGTTTCTTTGTTGACTTTCGGTCTTGATGACCTGTCTAATGCTCTCAGTGGAGTATTGAACGCCTTCACTATTATTGTGTTGCTGTTTATCTCATTTCTTAGGTCTAGTAGTAATTATTTAAAGATTTGGGAGCCCCAGTGATAGGTGCATAAATATTTAGAATTGCAATATTTTTCTGTTTAAGCTCCAGTGTTAGTGTATAAATATTTAGGATTGTGATATTTTTCTGTTTGTCATTATATAAATGTCCCTCTTTGTTTTTTTTAAGTGCTGTTGCTTTAAAGTTTGTTTTGTCTGATATAAGAATAGCTACTCCTTCTCCCTTTTGGTGTCCATTTTTATGGAATATTTTTTCCCACTCTTTTATCTTAAGTTTATCTGAGTTCTTATGTGTTAGGTCAGTCTCCTGAAGACAGCAAAAACTTGGTTTGTAAATTCTTATCCATCCTGCTATTCTGTATCTTTTATTTATTTTTTATCTTTATTTTTAGAGACAGGGTCTCACTCTGTTGTCCAGGCTGGAGTGCAATGGTGTGATCTCACTCACTGCAACCTCCATCTCCTGGATTCAAGGAATTCTCCTGGCTCAGCCTCCTGAGTAGCTGGGATTACAGGCACACACCACCACATCTGGCTAATTTTTGCATTTTTAGTGGAGACAGGATTTCACCATATTGACCATGCTAGTCTCGAACTCCTGACCTTAGGTGATATGCCACCTTGGCCTCCCAAAGTGCTGTGATTACAGGATGAGCCACCATGCCCAGCCTGCTATTCTGTATCTTTTAAGTGGAGCCCTCAGGCCATTTACATTCAACATTAGTATTGACATGTGAGGCTGCCTGAATATCTTGCTTTTTTAAAAAATTGTGTTTTTGTTTTATAGGTCCTGTGAGATTTATGTTTTAAGGTTGTTCTATTTTTGGTGTATTTCAAGGATTTGTTTCAAGATTTAGTGCTCCTTTTAGCAGTTCTTTTAGTGCTGGCTTGGTAGCGGCAAATTCTCAGCATTTACTTGTCTGAAAAAGACTATCTTTTCCTCATTTATGAAGTTTAGTTTCACTAGATACAAAATTCTTGGCTGATAATTGTTTTGTTTAAGGAAGTTGAAGATCAGGCCCCAATCTCTTCTAGTTTATAGGGTTTCTGCTGAAAAATCCTGCTGTTAATATGATAGGTTTTCGTTTATAGGTTATCTGGTGCTTTTGCCTCACAGCTCTTAAGATTCTTGGCTTCATCTTGACTTGAGATAACTTGATGACTATGTGCTTAGGCAATGATCTTTTTGCAATGAATTTACCAGGTGTTCTTTGAGTTCCTCTATTTGGATGTCTAGATCTCTAGCAATGCTGAGGAAGTTTTCCTTGATCGTTCATTCCCTCAAATATGTTTTCCAAACTTTTAGATTTCTCTTCTCCCTCAAGAACACCAATTATTCTGAGGTTTGATCACTTAATATAATCCAAAATTCTTGGAGGCTTTGTTTATTTTTATAAATTTTTTTTTTCTTTTTCTTTATTGGATTGGGTTAATTCAAAAACCTTCTCTTCGAGTTCTGACGTTCTTTCATCGGCTTGTTTGATTCTATTGCTGAGGCTTTGCAGTGCATTTTGCATTTCTCTAAGTGTGTCCTTGATTTCCAGAAGTTGTGATTATTTACTATTTATGTTATCTATTGCACTAAAGATTCTTCCTTTCATATCTTGTATCATTTTTTAAAAAATTCATTAAGTTGCACTTTATCTTTCTCTGTTGCCTCCTTGGTTAGCTTAATAATCAAACTTCTGATTCTTTTTCTGGCAATTGAGGGTTTCTTCTTGGTTTGGATCCATTACTCGTGGGCTAGCATGATCTTTTGGGGGTGTTAAAGAATCTTACTGTGTCATATTACCAGAAATGTTTTTCTGGTTCTTTCTCATTTGGGTAGACTATGTCATAGGGAAGAGCTGGGGCTCAAGGGCTGCTGTTCAGATTCTTTTGTCCCATGGAGTGCTCCCTTGATGTAGTGTTCTCCTCCTTCCCCAAGGGATGTGACTTCCTCAAAGCAGAGCTGCAGTGATTGTTTTTCTTTTCTTTTCTTTCTTTTTTTTTTTTTTTTTTTTTGAGATTGAGTCTCACTCTGCCATCCAGGCTGGAGTACAGTGGTGCAATCTTGGCTCACTGCAACCTCTGCCTCCCAGATTCAAGCAATTCTCCCACCTTAGCCTCCTGAGTAGCTGGGATTACAGGCACATGCCACCATATCCAGCTGATTTTTGTACTTTTAGTAGAGACATGGTTTCACCATGTTGGCCAGGCTGGTCTTGAACTCCTGGCCTCAAGTGATCCACCCACCTCAGCCTCCCAAAATGTTGTGAGCCAACAGAGTTATGATCCCAGGTGGATTACGGTTGCCTCTGGTGTGTCATGCAGGTCACCAGGGAAGTGAAGGAAAGCTGGCAGTTACAGGCCTCCCCAAGCTTGCACACAGCCCAGAAGGCCAGGCTCACTCTCGCTATGTCCCTCCCCCAGTAACACTCGGTTTGTTTTTAGGCAGTAGGTAAGCAGGGCTGAGAACTTGCCCTAGGCTACCAGCCTCCTGGCTGAAAAAGCAAGCAGGGCTTTCAGGTTTTATGCCTCCCTGCCTGCCATGGCTTCTGTGCTGTGTCTACACTCCCAATTCACCCCCCTTTTCAAGTTCTGTCCAGAAAACTTCACGTTTGTTCAAAATTGTTACAAAGTTCAGCTGGAAGCTTCCTTCACCCTGTGGTCTTTTCCCAGTTCCTCTGGCAGCCCTCCCAACGACCTCTGCAAGGCAATGTCAGAAGTGGCTTTCCTGCGGGCCGAGGAAGCCCACAGGGCTCTTCCCACTGCTTCTTCTACCCTTGTATTTTACTTGGCTGTCTAAAATCATCTCAGCTCCAGGTAAGATAAAATCTTCCTCCCGTGATCTGGACCTTCAGGTTCCCTAGTGAGGGTGTGTGTTCAGGGGCAGATTATCCCCTTTTCACACTTTGGACACTCACAATTTTTCGGCTACCTCCTAGGGCCTGCAGGAGCAATCTGCTTCCTGCAAAGGGTCTGTGGATTCTCTTGGCTTTCCTGGTATGTTCCTGTGGTAGTCCTTGGAGCAAAAGTTCTCAATGTTTGAGTCTCCACATGGTTCTCTGTTCATCTGAGTGGGAGCTGCAATTTAATCCTGCCTCCTATCTGCCATATTCCCAAACTCCCAATCCTGCTAATCTACTTCTATCTCTGTAACTATTGGTTTGGTTTTTTTACATGCAAAAAAATATTATTATTCTCGGTTTTTTATCAAATTTACCTCTCTTTTTTTATACTTACTCCTTTTTTTGTACTCCTTTTTTTATTCTTCTAAAGAATTTTGAGTCATAGTTTGGAATACTTCCTTATTCCCAAATTATGATAGAATCTACCTCTTCTTGTACTTGTACAGGTTTTTTGGTTTGTTTTTTTTTTTACATTTAGATCTCTGATTTATTTGGAGTTTATCAGGTGAATCACATGAGGTATCAAGCTAATTATTTTTTCCCAAATGACTATATAGTTCCAACACTTCCACTGAAAAAGTTTCTTGGTATTAGTTTCCTATAGCTGCTGCAACAAATTACTACAAATTTAGTAGCTTAAAACAACACAAATTTATTACCTTATAGTTCTGCAGGTCAGAAGTTCAAAAGCAGTTTTACTGAGCTAAAATCAAGGTGTTGGCAGGGCTGCATTTCTTCTGAAACTTCTAAGGGAGAATTTGTTCTTTGTATTTTCTAGCTTCCAGAGTCTGTCACATTCCTTGGCTCACAGGCTTGTCATCCTGAACTCTGCTTTTCATTTTCTTATTTTGTTCCTTTTGTCTTCCTTTTATAAGGACCCTTGTTATTGCATCGAGTTCACCTGGATAATATAGGAGGATCTCCCCCCTCCAGATCTTTCACATAATCACATCTGCAAAGTTCCTTGTACCATTGAAGGTAGCACATGTGCAGATTCTGGGGATGGGGATGTGGACATCTTTGAGATGTCTAGACCCAAATTGTAACCTGACCACCCTGGGCACATGTTCTCAGGATCTCCTGAGGACTGTGTCATGGGCCATTGGTCACTCATATTTGGTTCAGAATAAATCTCTTCAAATATTTTAGAGTTTGACTGTTTTTGTTGACATATTCTTACAGACGTTTGTAAATTTTTTCAATTTTAATGGCTAGATAGTTGATTCCCCTTTGTTCTTCCTAATTCTGTGCATCTGTGTT
The DNA here is from genome assembly GCF_009761245.1 of Sapajus apella. NCBI lineage: Eukaryota > Metazoa > Chordata > Mammalia > Primates > Cebidae > Sapajus > Sapajus apella. The sequence goes on from NW_022436941.1 coordinate 32,107,360, forward strand.
TTCGTTTTCTCTTCCTAATTTCAGTAATTTGGGTACTTTGTTGATATTTTTCAACTTATGAAGTTATTTATTGAACTTCTTATTATACTGTTTTCTTTTATTATTTCTGAATTTTGGCTTTTTTGCTTTTAGTTTACTTTTTTCTATATTAATTTTATTTATTTTTATTCTATTTTATTAATGTAAATGAGGAAATGGCAACTTTTTTTGTAAAGGATCATATAGTATATATTTTTGACTTGGTGGGCCATATTTTTCCTACTGCAACTACTCAATTCTCCTTTACAGTAGGAAAGCAGCCATAGACAATATTTAAATGAATGGCATGGCTGAGTTCCAATATAACTTATCAAAACAAACAGCAGGTTTAGTTTGGCCCGCTGGCTGTGGCTTGATGACCCCTGGTATGAGTTGTTAAAGCTATGAATTTTATTTTGAGAACAGCTTTAATTGTATCCTATAGATTATGATATGTAGGGATTTTTTATCTTTGGTTTTAGAGATTTCGCAACATCAGTGTATTTTCCCTTTAACTCAAGCAGTATATATAATAGTTTATAACATGTTCTTCCTAATCTTGAATTTGGTTTAAAAATGCAAGTGTAATTCAGTGTGCTGAATTAGGTAGGTAAGTCAGATAAAATGTTCTCTTACAAAATGTTATTTCTAGTTTTATTGCATTACAGTTAGCTAATGTTATACTAGTTCTACCTCATGGAACTTATCGAGATTTTCTTTGTTACCCAAAATATGGTAAAATGTCATTTATGTTCCATAAATGTTTGAAAAGACAATGTATTTTTATAACCAATGAATAAAATTTGTTATATTTTTATTATATTCATTTTATGTTGTGTGTATATTTGTTTCCTTGACCTGTCTTGAACTGAGTGAATTAAGGGTCTCCTTTTATTAGATATATCTGCTTCTCATTAAATTCCTATATATTCTGCTTTATGGCAGCTGCTGTGTTATTTATGTATAGGTAATTATAACTGTTACAGTTTCATTATGAATTATGGCATTATACAATATTCTTCTTTGTCTTATTTGTCATTTATTGCTTTTTTACTTGCATTATTCTATCAGATATCAAAATCACAAACATTGCTTAAATTTTATTTTTACTTTTGCCTTATATACTTTTCCCATTCCTTTATTTTTAGACTTGCTGAATCACTTTGTTTTAGGTATATCGCTTTGGTGAGTTAGACTCACTTATATTTATAAATAAAATTGATGTATTTGATCTCAGGGGTATGTATAATGTATCTTGTGTTGACTATGTCTTTCAGTATGCAATGTTACTTTAGCTCTTTTAAAAGTTTTGGAAAAATTTTATATACTTACAAAGATTTGTGTTTTTGTTTTACAGTAGACTTTTTATTAATAATTTGGTTACTGCTTTTTGTCCCCTGCTTTTTCTTACTTAGCTTCTTGTTATCATGAAAACTTTACACAATATGTTTTGATGGCCATCAGTTAGCCCTGCAGCGGTCAACAAGTTTTTTTCTATTTTCTCTCTTTCTTGCTTTTCTTCCCATTATTTTTAGTTTTACTATTTCTATTTGTCAGAACATATAAAGTTGTATGTTCTGCAATGTGGTTACCTAATGTATTAGTTCTACCTCATGGAACTTATTGAGATTTTCTGTTACCCAAAATATGATAAAATGTCATTCATGTTCCGTAAGTGTTCGAAAAGACAATGTACTTTTATAACCAATGAATAAAATTTCTTATATTTTCATTATATTCATTATATATCATATATATTTATGTATTCATTATATTCATTATAACATTATATGTTCTGACAAATAGAAATAATATATACTACTTTTCCCCTCTTACCTTCATCTTGTTTTAATCTTAAATTTTCTTTCTTTTTTTTTTTTCTTTTTTTGAGACAGAGGTTTGCTCTTGTTACCCAGGCTGGAGTGCAATGGCGCGATCTCGGCTCACTGCAACCTCCGCCTCCTGGGTTCAAGCAATTCTCCCCCCTTAGCCCCCTGAGTAGCTGGGACTACAGGCATGTGCCACCATGCACAGCTAATTTTTGTATTTTTAGTAGAGACGGAGTTTTACCATATTGACCAGGATAGTCTCGATCTCTTGACCTCGTGATCCACCCGCCTTGGCCTCCCAAAGTGCTGGGATTATAGGCATGAGCCACCGTGCCCGGCTTAAATTTTCAATTAAATGTTCAAGGCTCACCACAAGTCCTTTACCTGAGGTTTCTCTAATTATTTCTTTGTTGGATGAAACTTGTTCTCTACAGATTCTTGCTTTTCTTATTGTTTATTTATAATAAATTATTATAAATAAAACTGTTGGGTCAAAATGTGTGTATTTTTTAAGACTTTTCACACATAAAGCCAAATTGTCCACAAGACACCAATTTATAATTAACCAGCTGTATATGATAACTCGCATGTCTCAAGAAAAATACTGTAATATGTATTTTAAGTTGTTATATATGTACTTTATTACATATTCATCATCAATCAATTTAACAAGCAGTTATTTTAATGAGTTTACAAACACTTAGGAGGTCAACTCCTAAGTGTTGCATCAAACTCCGAACATATTTTGTGTCATCTTTTAAATATCTTTCCTTAAGTATATGACAATTAATATATATTTATTTTTGTTCTCATATTATTACCTTGTCAGGAGAAATAGTTACATATTTTCCAATTCTTTAAGTAGAGTTTAGAGTTCTGTATTTTTCTAGTGAACTATTTTTGCACAATAGTTGATGCCAAACCTAGTAGTTTAAAAAAGCCTACCATTTTATTATATCTCAAGAGTTTGTGGTTCAAAAATTCAGACAGAGCTAGGCTGGGTGATTCTTATGCTTTATTGGCACTAACTAGTGTCATTACACAGTATTCAGTTGGCAACTGAGCTGGTCTTGAGGACCCAAGATGGCATCACTTACATAGCTCATGCCATGGCAGGGATGGCGGCAGGCTGGGTTTAACCTCTTCCTCTCCATATAATCTCAGGACCTCTTTGTGGGTTCTTCCTAACAGGTAGCAAGCTTCTTATATTGTGGCTTTAGGGCTCAAAGAGCTAGTTTTAACAGAGATGAGAAGTAGAAGTTACCAGTTTATGTCCCAGGCTTAAAAATGGACACAGCATGCCTTCTACAATATTCTACTGGTCAAAGTAGTCATGGAGCCCAGATCAAGAAGAGATGACTTAGAACTCACTTGTTGATGAGAGAAGGGTAAAGGGAATTTATAGCCATTTTGAGTCCACCACAAATATTCCCTGAATGATTGCATTTTTAAAATTGTTTTTCTATGTTCTTAAAACTTGACTGATAACTTAGCTGGATATAAAATCTTCGACTAACATTTTTGTTAAGTTTTTTGAATATATTCCTCCACTATTGTCTTGCTTTGTTTACTGCTATTGCATCATTAATGTCAATTTTATTTTATTTTTTAAGTGACTGGAGAACTCAAAGCTATTTAATTTTTAAGGTCCAAGAGTTTTATTAACTTACACCTTCAAGTTTACTAATCTGGGAAAATGTTCCTGGTAAACAGTGGGTTCTTTCATATGTAAATTAAGAACTATTTTTATTTCAGAAAACTTTTCTTTATAGCTTGAATATAGTTCTAGTATGTTGTATTGCTTTATCTTCTAGGAATTTAATCATATGTACTTTGGATCTTATTTTCCTGTTCTTTAATAGTTTTTACCTTTGTCTTCATTTCTACATTTCTTTTGGTTCTTTTACTTTCTAGACCATATAATTCCACTATATTGGGTCCTATGCACTTTCCATGGGTATCTTGTAATTTCTTTTTTTAAAAAAATGATTTTGTCGGCTGGCGTGGTGGCTCCTGTAATCCCAGCACTTAGGGAGGCCAAGGCGGGTGGATCATGAGGTCAAGAGATAGAGACCATCCTGGCCAACATAGTGAAACTCTGTCTCTACTAAAAGTACAAAACTTAGCTGGGCATGGTGGCGAGTGCCTGTAGTCTCAGCTACTCAGGAGGCTGAGGCAGGAGAATTGCTTGAATCCAGGAGGCAGAGGTTGCAGTGAGCCAAGATCGCACCACTGCACTCCGGCCTGGCACCTGGCAACACGGAGAGACTCTGTCCCTCCCACCAAAAAAAAAAAATAAGATTTTGTCTTTTTAAACAAAAATTTTTTTCCATTAGTTTATTCAGATTGCATTTTATATCTTCTTATTGCTTGCCCATTACTATTCTGAATTTTTAATTTCTGATCCATGATAGTCCTTCACATTTACAGTTACTTTGGGGATTATATTTAGTTTGTGGAGAATATTTTGTTTCAGTGTTCCTCTCTTTCATACTTTTGTTATTTTCCTTTGCTTAGTTTTTTTAGTGTTTTAATCTGCTGAAAAGTTTTTATTGTCGTTTTGTTTTTTTCACGTCATAACTGCATGGATCCTGTTTTTTTTTTTTTCTTCATGACTATTTGTACTGTGTTTTTCAAGTCCAGAAAGAATAAGCAATTCTGTTCTAAGGAGGAAGGAATTTGAGTAGTTTATTTCTTAGTGCAAGATTATCTTCATTTGTTGATAAAATGCAGTTCCCTTAATAAATTATGCTTTAGAAAAATGTTTTCAGCTCTAATTTTTATGTTATAATGTTTTAATAGGTCCTTATATTCAGCCACTCCCATTGCCTTTATTGCCAATTTACAAAGGACATTACTTCCTTCTCAACCAGAAATGGGGCTTTCTCAAAACTGACACCTCTAGTTTGTATTCTTAAGAGATGGGGGTCTCTTAAAGGTTCAGTCAGGATGAACTTGAACTCCTGAGTACAAGCAATCCTTCTGCTTCCATCTCCTATGTAGCTGGAACTACAGGTGCATACCACAGCACCCAGCTATTCTGTTTTAACACATTTCGCAGCCCCTTACTTTTGATTCATTAGTAGTCAGGTCTCAGATTTGTCATTAGTATTTTCCCACACAAATGGGATTCTCATCTTTTTGAGATGAACCCACTATACTCTCTTCTCTTCCACATGATCTCTGCCTAACCACTAAATCTCTTGTGGGTCCTGGAGCTAATTCTGCTTGTCTTTGGATATTTGTTTTTTAACTTGTATGTAAATTAAAGTTTGTAGTTTTCTCAGTCTCTTAGTTATGATGTAAGTGTGAGCTATGGGTAATTTTATTGCTACATGTTCATCTGAATATTTGTATTATAAAGGATGTGTAGTGGTTTTCCAAAACAGGTAGCCACCATTTTTACTTAATCATATACTTGTGTGTACACACAGAGGCACACACATGAACACTCTTTTTTGAAGTTTCTTCTCCCCGTGGAGTTTCTGTTTCTTATAGATTACTTTCTTCTGTTTCCTTTTTTTTTTTTTTTTTTTGGTGACAGAGTCTTGCTGTGTCACCAGGCGCCAGGCTGGAGTGCAGTGGCACTATCTCGGCTCACTGAAACCTCCGCCTCCCGGGTTCAACCAATTCTCCTGCCTCAGCCTCCCGAGTAGCTGGGACTACAGACACGTGCCATCTCGCCCAGCTAATTTTTGTGTTTTCAGTAGAGACAGGGTTTCATCACGTTGGCCAGGATGGTCTCGATCCCTTGACCTTGTGATTCACCCGCCTCAGCCTCCTAAAGTGCTGGGATTATAGGCGTGAGCCACCACGCCCGGCTGTGTTTCCTTGTTTTGATGCCTTTGTCACGTTGGAGGCTTTTCCCCGGACAACTGGTTATCCGTAGAAGCTGGAGATTTTAGCATTGTGTATGGAAAGGTCACTCATTTGCCCTGTTTTCAGTGTTTCCTATTCTACACACCTTTTATTCTCTCCAAATTAAGTCTTTTCGCTGTGGCTGGGCAGGATCAATAACTTGGCTGTGTGGAATGAGAGACAGGATACGGCGATCTAAGTGCTTCTTAAACAGGCTCTCACCCTAGTCCTTGTTCTGAGAATTCCTGTGGCCGCCCGCACTAGTTTACGCCCGTAATCCCAGCACTTTGGGAGGCCGAGGCGGGTGGATCATGAGGTCAGGAGCCCGAGACCAGCCTTACCAAGATGGTGAAACCCCGTCTCTACTAAAAATACAAAAATTAGCGGGCATGGTGGCGCGCACCTATAACCACCACTACTCAGGAGGCTGAGGCAGGAGAATTGCTTAAACCTGGGAGGCAAATGTTGCAGTGAGCGGAGATTGTGCCACAGCACTGCCGCCTGTCAACAGAGCAAGACTCCTTCTCAAAAAGAAAAAAAAAGAATTTCTGTTAACCCTCTCTTCTACAAATACCTACTGCTACTTATTTCCGAGGCCTTTTTTTTTTTTTTTTTTTTTGAGGCGGAGTTTCGCTCTTGTTACCCAGGCTGGAGTGCAATGGCTCGATCTCGGCTCACCGCAACCTCCGCCTCCTGGATTCAGGCAATTCTCCCGCCTCAGCCTCCCGAGTGGCTGGGATTACAGGCTCACGCCACCATGCCCAGCTAATTTTTTGTATTTTTAGTAGAGACGGGGTTTCACCATGTTGACCAGGATGGTCTCGATCTCTTGACCTCTTGATCCACCCGCCTCGGCCTCCCAAAGTGCTGGGATTACAGGATTGAGCCACCGCGCCCGGCCTATTTCCGAGGCTTTTTTGAGATTCTTTGTTGTAAATCTTTCAACTCTCGTTGCTGCTGGCTTGTTATGTCGTTTTCTCACATCTATTCTGATATTTAAGATTTATTCATCTGTTTTCTGGCTTCCAAGACATTGTTGCTGTTCTGCTCCTAAACTTTTTTCTATGTTCTTGTATGTTGATGTCTTTTTCAGTCCCAGCATTATTTTTTCATGGGGTTGCAAGAGTCAAAATAGATATGTTTCTGTGACATGCCATCTTTATTGTCTAGGATTTTTTTTCTCGAGATATTTTAAAAAATCACTTTTACTCTTGCTTGCATTCGTTGGTATTACTTTATATAATTTAATTTGATTCTGCTCTTATAAAATCCCAACTCCCCACTCCCCATCGTTCTCCAAAGCTTTTGATGAAAAAACATATTTCTATGCTGCTGCACCCCCACCTTCTTTTTACCTAATTTCCAATACCAAGATCCTCAGGGCTCTTAGTTGTACTTCTGGTCATTACATTGGAGACTCTTTGTTATATATTATTTTTCAAAAGAATGACAAATGACTGTATTCTGATTATGATATCACTTGTAGAGCACATATTTTTTCAAATTTAGCACATATTTTCTACAATATACAATCAAATCTCATTTAATTTCTAAACTGCATAGAAGTTCCTGTTCTCCGGCTTAAGGGCCTTGGTTCCCTTCTTTTTAATACACTTTATTTGATCAGGAGATGGCCTATGTTTACTCCCGAAATCATGACTGTGAGCAATGCAACTTTCTCAGCACAATTTTAAAATCCATGAATACCTTAAGTGGATATTCTTAGTTCAAACAAAGTTAATTTAAACAACAGTGCGAGAAAAGTCCTTACACTCTCTTGACACCCAAATACAACTTCTGAGTTTCTTACCAGCGTCTATGCATAAGCATGGATACATTTTTATAGTTATTATAGTGTATATACAATTTTATGTTTGGTTTTTCATTTAATGTCTCAAAATAATTTTCTTTGTTGTTGAATAGTCTTCAGAATTTTAAATCTTAATGACAGCACAGTGTCCGCCAAAGATCATTGAAAAAAATCACAAGAAGCTGATAAGAGAGAAACCCATACCATTTCTCCCAAGCAAATCTAAATAATACAGTGAAAATTCTGGATGGAATTGCTTATGGGAAATATGTACTATCACAGTTTCTTCCAGTCAGATGATAACTGGTCCATATTAAGCTCCTCATTTTGACCTGTCTCAGCTCTGGTCCCACCCTGACTGTGAACATGTTTAACTTCTTTCACATCTTTTTGCCTTCATGAAGTTTAACTATAGAAATTCTGGTATTCAGCTTTGTCTAAGGAGCAGGTATGCAAACTGGAGCAACCCTCCTTGACCCCAGATTGGGTTGGAGAGCTGCCTCCAAAGACTGAAGGCACAGTAGTGGGGAATCCATAGGCCACTAGGCCTGGCCACACTGACCCTGTGGCATAGCTTTTCCCTTACCTACAAAACCACAAGTCCTTTTGTGGTTTCTCCTAGTCACCTCTTCCCATATATGTGTCTTCTATATTTGTCCCTTTCCCCTCGCACCCCACATTCAGCCCTAGGTATGTTTATTCTAGATCAAATCATGTTTCCCCTGATCATCTCACCATTCTTCCTGCCACCACACTGCCTCAGGCCTTTAGAATCTTATCATTGATATGTTACAAATGCTCCTTACAGGATTTCATTCCTTCCCACAGGTCTATTCCCCACAGCTCCCAAATACCCACTTGCAGAATATACACATATACAATGTTCCCCCCTGCCATTTGCACACTCTACTAGTAATATGGCTATGAGTTATTTTTCTTAAGGAGCATCCAAACATGTCACTCCTCTTCAATTATTAAAATAGGTTTACTGTGTCGTTATCACATGCCATTTATTATGCTCTAATTTTGGAAATACAGAGTGTGTTAGTCACAGTTCTCTAGAGGGTGATAACTAATAGATGGATATATATATATATAGGAGTTTATTAACTCACACAATCACAAAGTCCCACAATAGGCTATCTACAAGCTGAGAAGCAAGGAAAGCCAGTCCAAGTCCTAAAACTGAAGAACTTAGAATCTGAAGTTCAAGGGAAGGGAGGGCCCAGCACAGGAGAAATATGTAGGCTGGGAAGCTAGGCCAGCCTCATCTTTTCACACTTTTCTGACTGCTTTATATTATATATGAAGTGTGTATATATATATATATATATATATATATATATATATATACTTTAAGTTTTTAGATACATGTGCAGAATATGCAGGTTTGTTATATAGGTATACATGTGTCATGGAGGTTTGCTGTAGCCATCACCCCATCTTCTACATTAAGCATTTCTCCTAATGCTATCCCTCACCAAGCTCCCCACCCTCACAGGTCCCAGTGTGTGATGTTCCCATTCCTGTGTCCGTGTGTTCTTATTGTTCAATTCACACTTGTGAGTGAAAACATGCTGTGTTTGGTTTTCCGTTCTTGTGTTAGTTTGCTGAGAATGATGGTTCCAGCTTCATCCATGTCCCTGCAAAGAACACGAACTCATCATTTTTTATGGCTGCATAGTATTCCATGGTGTATATGTGCCACATTTTCTTTATCCAGTCTATCATTGATGGGCATTTGGGTTGGTTCCAAGTCTTTGCTATTGTGAACAGTGCTGCGGTAAACATGTGTGTACATGTGTCTTTATAGTGGAATGATTTATAATCCTTTGGGTATATAGACAGTAATGGGATTAATGGGTCAAATGATATTTCTCCTTCTAGATCCCTGAGGAATCGCCACCCCGTCTTCCACAATGGTTGAACTAAATAACACTTCCACCAACAATGTAAAAGCGTTCCTATTTCACCACATCCTCTCCAGCATCTATTGTTTCCTGACTTTTTAATGATCGCCATTCTAACTGGCGTGAGATGGTATCTCATTGTGGTTTTGATTTGCATTCCTCTAGTGACTAGTCATGATGAGCTTTTTAAAATATGTTTGTTGGCTGCATAAATGTCTTCTTTTGAGAAGTGTCTGTTCATGTCCTTTGCCCACTTTTTGATGGGGTTGTTTTTTTCTTGTAAATTTGTTTAAGTTCTTTGTAGATTCTGGATATTAGTCCTTTGTCAGATGGATAGATTGCAAAAATTTTCTCCCATTCTATAGGTTGCCTGTTCACTCTGATGATAATTTCATTTGCTGTGCAGAAGCTTTTTAGTTTAATTAGGTCCCATTTATCAGTTTTGGCTTTTGTTGCCATTGCTTTTGGTGCTTTAGTCATGAAGTCTTTGCCCATGCGTATGTCCTGAATTATACTGCCTAGGTTTTCTTCTAGGGGTTTTATGGTTTTAGGCCTTACATTTAAGTCTTTAATCCATCGAGTTAATTTTTGTATAAGGTGTAAGGAAGAGGTCCAGTTTCTGTTTTTGGCATATAGCTAGCCAGTTTTCCCAATACCATTTGTTAAATAGGGAATCCTTTCCCCATTGCTTGCATTTGTCAGGTTTGTCAAAGATTAGATGATTGTAGATGTGTGGTGCTATTTCTCAGGACTCTGTTCTGTTCCACTGGTCTATATCTCTGTTTTGGTACCAGTACCATGCTGTTTTGATTACTGTAGCCTTGTAGTACGTTTGAAGTCAGGTAGCGTGATGCCTCCAGCTTTGTTCTTTTTGCTTAGGATCGTCTTGGTTATCCAGGCTCTTCCTTGGTTCCATATGAAATTAAAAGTTTTTTCTAACTCTGTGAAGAAAGTCAATGGTAGCTTGATGGGGATAACATTGAATCTACAAATTACTTTGGGCAGTATGGCCATTTTCATGATATTGATTCTTCCTATCCATGAGCATGGAATATTTTTCAATTTGTTTGTGTCCTCTCTTATTTTCTTGAGCAGCGGTTTATGGTTCTCCTTGAAGAGGACCTTCACATCCCTTGTTAAGTTGTATTCCTAGGTATTTTATTCTCTTTATAGCAATTGTGAATGGGAGTTCACTCATGATTTGGCTCTCTATTATTGGTGTACAGGAATGTTTGTGAGTTTTGCACATTGATTTTGTGTACTGAGACTTTGCTGAAGTTATGTATCAGCTTAAGGAGATTTGGGGCTGAGATGCTAGGGTTTTCTAAATATACAATCATGACATCTGCAGAGACAATTTGACTTCCTCTTTTTCTATTCAAATACCTTTTATTTCTTTCTCTTGCCTGATTGTCCTGGCCAGAACTTCCAATAGTATGTTGAATAAGAGTGGTGAGAGAGGGCATGCTTGTGCCAGTTTTCAAAAGGAATGTTTTCAGCTTTTCCCATTCAATATGATACTGGCTGTGGGTTTGTCATAAATAGCTCTGATTAATTGGAGATACAGTCCATCAATACCTAGATTATTGAGAGTTTTTAGCATGAATAGGGTGTTGAATTTTATTGAAGGTCTTTTCTGCATTTATTGAGATAATCATGTGGCTTTTGTCATTGATTCTGTCTATGTGATGGATTACATTACTGATTTGTATATGTTGAACCAGCCTTGCATCGCAGGGATAAAGCCAACTTGATCATGGTGGATAAGCTTTTTGATGTGCTGCTGGATTTGGTTTGCCAGTATTTTATTGAGGATTTTTGCATCAATGTTCATCAGGGATATTGGCCTGAAATTTGCTTTTTTGCGTGTGTCTCTACCAGGTTTTGGTATCAGGTTGATGCTGGCCTCATAAAATGAGTTAGGGAGGAGCTCGTCTTTTTCTACTGTTTGGAATAGTTTCAGAAGGAACAGTACCAGCTCCTCTTTGTACCTCTGGGAGAGTTCGGCTGTGAATCTGTCTGGTCCTGGGCATTTTTTGTTTCGTAGGCTATTAACAACTGCCTCGATTTCAGAACTTGTTATTGGTCTATTCAGGGATTTGACTTCTTCCTGATTTAGTCTTGGGAGGGTGTATGTGTCCAGGAATCTACCCATTTCTTCTAGATTTTCTAGTTTATTTGAGTAGATGTGTTTATAGTATTCTCTGATGGTAGTTTGTATTTCTGTGGGATCAGTGGTGATACTCTCTCCTTTATTATTTCTTATTTTGTCTATTTGATTCTTTTCTCTTTTCTTCTTTATTAGTCTGGCTAGTGGTCTATTTGGTTGATCTTTTCAAAAAACCAGTTCCTGGATTCATTGATTTTTTTGAAGGGTCTTTCATGTTTCTATCTCCTTCACTTCTGCTCTGATCTTAGTTATTTCTTGTCTTCTGCTAGCTTTTGAATTCGTTTTCTTTGCTTCTCTAATTCTTTTAATTGTGATTTTAGGGTGTCGATTTTAGATCTTTCCTGCTTTCTCTTGTGGGCATTTAGTGCTATAAATTTCCCACTAAACACTGCTTATGCTGTGTCATGGAGATTCTAATACATTGTGTCTTTGTTCTCATTGGTTTCAAAGAATTTATTTATTTCTGCCTTCATTTCATTATATACCCCGTAGTCATTCAGGAGCAGGTTGTACAGTTTCCATGTAGTTATGTGGTTTTGAGTGAGTTTCTTAATCCTGAGTTCTAATTTGATTGCACTGCGATCTGAGAGACTGTTTGTTATGATTTCCATTCCTTTGCATTTGCTGAGGAGTGTTTTACTTCCAGTTATGTGGTCAACTTTAGAATACGTGTAATGTAGTGCTGAGAAGAATGTATATTCTGCCAATTTGGGTTGGAGAGTCCTGCAGATGTCTATTAGGTCTACTTGGTCCAGAGATGAGTTCATGTCCTGAATGTTCTTGTTAATTTTCTGTCTTATTGATCTGTCTAATATTGACAGTAGTGTGTAAAAGTCTCCCACTATTATTGTGTGGGAGTCTAAGTCTCTTTGTAGGTCTCTATTTGCTTTATCTGAGTGCTCCTGTATTGGGTGCATATATATTTAAGAAAGTTAGCTCTTCTTGTTGCATTGATCCCATTAACATTATGTAATGCCTTTCTTTGTCTTTTTTGATCTTTATTGGTTTACAGTCTGCTTTATCAGAGACTAGGATGGCAACCTCTGCTTTTTTTTTTTTCTTTCCATTTGCTTGGTAAATGTTCCTCCATCCCTTCGTTTTGAGCCTATATGTGTCTCTGCATGTAAGATGTGTCTCTTGAATACAGCACACCGATGGGTCTTGACTCTTTATCCAATTTGCCAGTCTATATCTTTTAATTGGGGCATTTAGCCTGTTTACTTTAAAGGTTAATATTGTTATGTATAAATTTGATTATGTCATTGTGTTGTTAGCTGGTTATTTTGCCCATTAGTTGAATGCAGTTCCTTCATAGTGTCAGTGGTCTTTACAATTGGATATGTTTTTGCAGTAGTGGGTACTCATTTTTCCTTTACATATTTAGTGCTTCCTTCAGGAGCTATTGTCTGACAGGCCTGGTGGTGACAAAATCTCTCAACAGTTCCTTGTCTGTAAAGGATTTTATTTCTCCTTTGCTTATGAAGCTTAGTTTGGCTGGTTATGAAATTTCTTTCAAACCCAGTTTGGCTGGGTTGAAAATTCTTTTCTTTAAGAATGACAAATATTGACCCCCACTCTCTTCTGGCTTGTAGGGTGTCTGCAGAGAGATCTGCTGTTAGTCTAATGGACTTCCCTCTGTGGGTAAGGGGTTGCTCTTCTCAAGGAGTATCTTTGTGGTGTTCTCTGTATTTTCTGAATTTGAATGTTGGCCTGTCTTGCTAGGTTGAGGACGTTCTCCTGGATAATATCCTGAAGTGTGTTTTCCCACTTGGTTCCATTCTCCTCATTGCTTTCAGGTACACCTATCAAACGTAACTTGGGTCTTTTCACATAGTCCCATATTTCTTGGATCCATTGTTCATTCCTTTTCATTTTTTTATCTAATATTGTTTTCACACTTTTTTTCATTAAGTTGATCTTCAATCTCTGATATCTTTTCTTCCACTTCATCGATTCAGGTATTGATACTTTTGTATGCTTCACAAACTTCTCGTGCTGTGTTTTTCAACTCCATCAGGTCATTTATATTCTTCTCTAAACTGGTTGTTCTAGTTAGCAACTCCTCTAACCTTTTATCAAGGTTCTTAGCTTCCTTGCGTTGAGTTAGAACATGCTCCTTTAGCTCAGAGGTGTTTGTATTACCCACCTTCTGAAGCCTACTTCTGCCAGTTTGTCAAACTTACTCTCCATACAGTTTTGTTCTCTTGCTGGTGAGGAGTTGTGTTCTTTTGGAGGGTAAGAGGCATTCTGGTTTTTGGAATTTTCAGCCTTTTTTCCTCATCTCTGTAGATTTATCTACCCTTGGGCTTTGGTGTTGGTGAGCTTTGAATGGAATTTCTGAGTGGACGTCCTTTTGGTTGATGTTGATGCTATTCCTTTCTGTTAGTTAGTTTTTCTTCCAACAGTCAGGCCCCTCTGCTGCAGGTCTGTCTGCTGGAGTTTGCTGGAGAACCACTCCAGATTCTGTTTTTCTGCATCACCAGCAGAGGCTGCAGAATATCAAAGACTGCTACTTATTCCTTCCTCTGGAAGTTTTGTCCCACAGGGGCACCCACCAGCTGCTAGAGCTCTCCTGTATGAGGTGCATGTCAACTCTGCTGGGAGGTGTCCCCCAGTCAGGAGGCTTGGGGGTCAGGGACCCATTTGAGGAGGCAGTCTGTCCTTTAGCATAGCTCCAATGCTATGCTGGGAGATCCTCTGCTCTCTTCAGAATCAGCACAGCAGGCAGGAACATTTAAGTCTGCTGAAGCTGCACCCACAGCCACCCCTTCCCCCAGATGCTCTGTCTCAGGGAGATGGGAGTTTGATCTATACGCTCCTGACTGAGGCTGCTGCCTTTTTTTATAGTACACCATCCAGAGGGGAGGAAATTAGAGAGGCAGTCTAGCTACAGTGGCTTTGTGGAGCTGTGGTGGGATCTGCCCTGACTGAGCTTTCCAGCAGCTTTGTTTATACTGTGAGGGGGAAATTGGCCTACTCAAGCCTCAGTAATGGTGGACGCCATTCCCTGCATGAAGCTGGAGCATCCCAGATTAACTTCAGACTGCTGTGCTGGCAGTAAGAATTTCAAGCCAGTGCATCTTAGCTTGCTGGGCTCCATGGGGGTGGGGTCAGCTAAGCTAGACCACTTGGCTTCCTGGCTTCAGCCTCCTTTCTGGGGAGTGAATGGTTCTGTCTCACTGGTGCTCCAGGTGCCACTGGGGTATGGAAAAAAAAAAAAAAAACTCCTGAAGCTAGCTCAGTGTCTGCCCAAACAACTGCCTATTTTTGTGCTTGAAACCCAGGGCCTGGCTCCTTCATAGGGTCAATGGTCTTTACATTGTCATAGGCACCAGAGGGAATCTCCTGGTCTGTGAGTTGCAAAGACCATGGGAAAAGCATAGTATCTGGGCTGGAGTATATAATTCTTCACAGCATAGTGCCTCAAGGCTTCCTTTGGTTAGAGGAGAGAGTTACCTGACCCCTGGCACTTCCTGCTGAGGCAGGCCCCACTCTGCTTTGGCTCATCCTCTGTGGGCTGCACCCACTGTCTAACAAGTCCCAGTGAGTTGAGCCGGGTACCTCAGTTGGAAATGCAGAAATCACCCACCTTCTGTGTTGATCTAAGTCGGAGGTGCAGACCGGAGTTGTTCCTATTTAGCCATCTTGTCCAGAAGTCCAACTGCTTTATATTCTAGCCATGCTGGCAGCTGATCATATGGTGCCCACCCAGGTTAAGAGTAGGTCTGCTTTTCCTAGCCCACTGACTCAAATGTTAATCTCTTTGGCAACACACTCACAGACACACCCAGGACTAATTGTTTGCATCTTTCAATCCAATAAAGTTGACACTCAGTATTAACTCTCACACAGAGATACAAGACAGTCTTGCCCTCAACAAGCATCCCAACTAACATGAGACACAGGTCACTTCAGTGCAATGTGGTGGATCTTAGGTTTATGTCCCTTAGGAGGGCTGCTCAACCCAAAACAGGTGAAGGGGATCTAAAGAAGAATTAAAAAAAAAAAAAAAAAACACTTGAGTTCAGATTTGGGGAGAATATATATGAATATTTAAATGTTTAATTTTCACAATTTTAGCAAGAGTAATATGGGTTCATAGTTTCAAAACAGCTTAAACACTACTAAAGACCTTATAATGTAAAGTAACTAACTGTCTCCCTCAGTGGAATTCTCAGTGCCCAGAGACAATCACTTTAAATTATTTCTGTTTGTAATTCTCTTAGAGATTACTGCCATTTGTGTAAATAAAACATTTATTATAACTTTTTCTTGATTTTTTAGGTAGCATTTTTTTAGCTTCCTGCTCTTATAGATGATAATTTACCTCATTTTAACTAGTTCTGCAGTGCAAAGAAAACTATTTCCTTATCTGGGGGTAATTTTAAAATATGTTTGCAAATTCTTTAAACTCTTCATTTCAAAAGATAAAATTATAGTTCCCTCTCCTTGAATGTGGGAAGGATTCACTGCTAACAAATTGTGGTAGAATTGATGTTATATGACTTCTGCCTGGTCTCTCTCAGTTTGGCTAGTCTTGGAACTCAGCCACCATCTTGCGAGGAAGCCCAAGCAATCTAGAAAGGCCACCTGAGAATGTTTTGGCCTATGGTCCCAGCAAGTTAGGTCCTCCGCCAATAGCCAGGATCAACTCTACTTCCAGACACATGAATGAAGATTCTAGCTCTCAGTATTCAAGCCTTCCTTCTGAAGGTCCGGATACTGTGGAGCAGAGATATGCCATCCCACTCACAGAAATCATGGGAGATAATAAATGATTATAGTTAAAGGCAAGCCTCTTTAGTGAGTCAAACAGAAAAACACTTGATTCTCCTCTGGGAGGTATACTCAGACTTCCAGAAACACTGTGTTGATCTCCTTTTCAGAAATGAAGATGAGAATAAAAGATGCATTTAGCTTATTTCTTAAGTCACCATCTGTTCACCTGATCATAACTCCTTGGGTTGCACTTTTGGAAAAATTTAACCAAATGTAGCTTATACAAAGAAATGGAGTTTATTGCGTCAAGTATATGAAAGGTCCAATGTGAATCCTGCTTTCACAACCTTCCAAGTTTAGGTCTAACAACAACAAACAATTATCCTCTCAGCAGATCCAGCAAAACATCTGACTACATTTCACTGGCCCTGACTGGGTGTGTGTCCATCTGTGGACAAATACTATATATCAGGGGAATGGAATGGTCTAATTAGCTAAATCTAAGTCACAGGAACCTCCTTGAAGCACATGAATTGAAAATGCAGAAGAAGGTGATTTTGGGAAAGCATCAGGATTTAGTTTAAAAAGGAAGGATATATAGGTGGATAAAAATAACACTTGCAAAGAACCTGAATAGTTTAACTCTCCTCTGCCATACCATTCCTTAATATTCTAGTCTTACCACATAACCTGCCTGGGGCTGATGCCTTCAATCATCAGGGACCTGCTGGGAACATAACCTGGTTTTGTGTCCAGCTCCCTTTCCCAATTCTTGGCCTTTATTTTGTGCTCTACCATTAACTTAGTGGCTCTTCCACGAGGCTTCTCTTTTTTTGGCCCTAAGCTAAATCCTAACTTTGGATATAACATTACAGTAAAAATCTCTACAGACTGTAAATTTCCCTATGTCTTAGCCAATATACTTGTTTGGTTTGCTTTTTTACAAGTTGAGGCTGTAATATAAACGGAATTGAGTTCGCCTTTGAAAGTCATACTGATTGGATTTAACTTGAAGGTTCTTATAAAATTCATCCAACCAAATGTTTCAGTCTCTGAAATTCTTAGCCATATAGGAGGATGAGAGGAAGCCAGAGTGCAATGCAATGACACTTTTTATTTGAACAACAAGATCATTGAAAAGCAATCTGAGAATTGGGAATTTATCTTTACCATACATACCTTTTCTCCTAAGAATCTGCTGTACATGACTAAATTTTTATTTGCAACATTATAGAACTCAATTCAACACAGTGCTTATTTGAAAGAAGTGTTTTAATATATTATTAATTTTCAATCATTTATAATGAAGGAATTTCCATATTATGACTCTGTAAGTCAAAACAAGTCTTTTTCTTTCCTTCGAAGTCTTTTTTAATGTTAATTCTGCAACCACACTTAACCAAAAAAAAATTATATTCTTCCTTTGTCAAGTTGTTTACTAAATAGAACATAAGACATTTTATTATACATACAGAGAATAACTAGCTGAGGAGTCTATTACATATAATCATAAATACAGTCAGTAGTATAATATTTTTAAAATATTTAACCTAACTCTGAACTGCAAATATGCTTTGCTCAGTACAGTGGTGCAAATTAAGATTATGAATCCAATAAAATAAAAAGGCTTAAGTTTACACAGCTTATCCTTTAGGAATTGCATAAAAGGTAACTGCAGAAATGTGCTTAGAATGATTTACTTTTCTTTGTAGTTGCATTTTAAAACAGTATATTTTTCGAATAGATTTTCTGTATAATTTTTATCAATATTTTATTTATTTTAAAATGTATTATTAATATTATTTTTGACTGGCAAATAATAATTATGTACGTTTAAGGGGTACAACATGATGTTTTGATATATGTATACAATGTGGTATGATCTAATCAAGCATGTCAACATGTTCATCACTTACCTCACTTATGTATTATTTTTTATGATGTGAGACATTGAAATTCACTCTATTTTGAAATGTATAATACATTATTATTGACTATAGTTACCCTGATGTACAGTAGATCTCAAAACCTATTCCTCTTGTCAATCTGAAAATTTGTACCCTTTGATCAACAACTCCTCTTTCCTCTCTTCCCACCCTCCCAGTCTCTGGTAACCATTGCTCTACTCTCTACTTCTATGAGTTCTACTTTATTAGATTTTACATGTAAGTGAGATCATGTGATATTTGTCTTTCCATGCCTGGCTTATTTCACTTAGCATAATTTCCTCCAGGTTCATCCATGTTGTTATAAATGTCCAAATTTCCCCTCTTTTAAGGCTTAAGAGTATTCTATTATGTATACATACCACATTTTCTTTATTCATTACCTCTTGATGGACATTTTAGGTTAATCCCTATCATGGTTAATGTGAATAATGCTACAATAAACATGGGAGTGCAGTTATCCCTTTGACAAGTTGATCTCAGTTCCTTGAATATATATCCAGAAGTGGGTTTACTGGATCATATAGTAGTTCTGCATTTAGTTTTCTGAAGAGCCTTTATACTGTACCAATTTACATTCCCATTGACAGTGAACAAGAGTTTCCTTTTCTCTGCTTCCTCTCCAACACTTGTTACCTTTCATTTTTTTGACAAAAGCCATTCAAACAGGTGTGAGGTAATATCTCATTGTAGTTTTAATTTGCATTTCCCTAATGATTAGCGATGTTACGCATTATTCATGTGCTTATTGGATATTCGTATGTGTTCTTTGGAGAAAGTCTATTCAGGCCTCTTGCCCATTTTTAAATCAGGTTGTTTTCTTGCTATTAAGTTGAGTTCCTTGTATTTTGAACGTTAACTCCTTATCAGATGTACCATTTGCAAATATTTTCTCCAATTCTTTAGGTTGTCTCTTTACTCTGTTGTTTCTTTTGCTGCGCAGAAGCTTTTAAGCCCATATAATCCCATTTGTCTATTTTTGTTTCTGTTGCCTGTGGTTTTGGTGTCATATCCAAAACATCATTGCCCAGATCAGTGTCATGGAGCTTTCCCCCTATGTTTTCTTCTTATAGTTTTATAGTTTCAGGTCTTATATTTAATCCAGTTTGAGATGAGTTTTTTTTTTTTTTTTTTCTTCATATGGTATGAGATGAGGATCCAATTTCATTCTTCTGCTTGTGGATATTCAGCTTTTCAAACACCATTTATTGAAGAGACTGTTCTTTCCCAATTGTATGCACAGAACATTCTGTGACCAGATGTGTAGAGAATTTTCCCTAACACACCAAGCAATTCTCCAACTATTATGTATAATCATAAATCATATGCTATTTTAAAAATACCTACCAATCTCTGAACTGCAAATATGCCTTGTTGAGTACAGTGCTGCAAATATGATTATGGATTCCATAGAGGAAACAGGCTTAAATTTGCATGCATTATTCTTTAGGAATTGCATAAAATGCAATGACAAGAATATTTTTAGAATGATTTACTTTTCTTTGTAGTTAACATTTTAAAAATATATATTTTTCCAATAGCTTTTCTGTATAAAATTACCAACATTTTAATTGTCAAAGTTTTTTTGTTTGTTTGTTTGTTTTGCTATCAGAAGACTGTTCATCTGCTATGTGCAGGAACTAAAATAACTTTGAGTTATATAAACTGAGGTTTTGGAGCTTTACTCTTAAAATTATATAATTCTATTTTAGCAAGGTTAACAAAAAGGAAGTTATGCTTATACCATGATCAATTATCTGATGTTACCTATGCTTCATGAAAGTAGAAACAGGGTTCAGCTGTAGAGAGAATGGCCCTTTTCATTTACCAGTTTGCAAAACAAAAAGATTCTAAGTTGAATATAATTGTACATGCTTGCCAAACACACATTCAAGATCTTTTATTATTGTTGTTGTTGATGATGCATTCAGGGTTATTCCTTTAAGGCTGATGTCTACTGGTTGTCCACTTTTTGTTCTCTGTATGTTGACCTTTCACAACATAGGACACGTAGTGTTGGTCTCCCATATTATGGGACTCACAAGATCTATAGCTGGGCCAATAGTTGCTATATTGTGCAGGAAAGCTAGGAACTCTTGAAATATAGTGGGGAGTGATGTTCAGGTCTCAGTAGGTCACTTGTTTCTATACTCTCTAAAACTGATATTTTACTTGGTGGATCAATGCTCCCATAAATCTATATTAAATTAATTAGCCAGAGACCAGAATGTGTCCTACTTTGACCATCAAACATTTCTGGATGTAAGTGTCAGAAAGGAATTGTATAACACAGATGAATGGCCTCTCCTTGTTCTGCTGCTAAGTCTGCTTCTATTCTTGTTTCATTTTGGTTAGCAGTGAAAGGAATTCAACAGACATTGTTAAGTATTCCATATTTTTATTCTTTCTTCTTTTTAATAAAAGGATGCCCTGCGTTTTATCTTGGAACATCACTGCCTAGCTGGAGACGGCATTTCTCAGCCCCTCTTAGAGGTAAGCAAAGCCAAATGGGATTCAGCATAATAGACTGGGATAGGACCATACATGTGGCAACTTCTGGTCATCTCCATAAAGAGAAATCACTTCCTCTGGGCTCCCTCTTTTCCCATTCCTAACATTAGGGAAATGCAACTGGTAAAACTTCCTTAGACCTAGAGATGTAAGCTATGTATTAAGGATGGTTGGTGTGGCCCAGCAGCCTGGATTTTGGATGAGCATGTGAAGTAGTAACCCCATCATTCACTGTATTTGAAGGTCTCTTTGTTTTATCAGCTTTGCCTGCATCCTAAATAATGGGAAATCTCTGAAAATCTTTTTTATTTTTTATTTTTTTGAGCCGGAGTTTCACTCTTGTTGCCCAGGCTTGAGTGCAATAGTGCCATCTTGGCTCACTGCAACCTCTGCCTGCTGGGTTCAAGTGATTCTCCTGCCTCAGACTCCCAAGTAGCTGGGTTTACTGGCATGGGTCACCACGCCTGGCTAATTTTTTGTATTTTTAGTACAGACGGGGTTTTGCCATTTTGGACAGGCTGGTCTTGAACTCCTAACCTCAGGTGATTCACCTGCCTCGGCCTCCCAAACTACTGGGATTACAGGCGTGAGCCACTGCGCATGGGCAGTAAAATCTCTGATAATTTTAACCAGTCCTAGAACCAGCATAATCACTGCCATTTTTATTGTCCTAATGAAAAAACCTTTATCCATTGTCACCTGATTTATTCACTAATTAAATAAACTGCCCATGTCAAGATTAGCATATCAACAATGACAACATACAACATTATAGGTGCAATACAACATGCCATGCAGATTACAATGACAACAGCAAATACATGTATGTCTGGAACAGTACTTTTATGCTAAAGGCACGTTTGAGTAATGTGTGTGTACAGATTTCACATCTCTTCACCAGACTCTGGAGCATCAGAAAGAAGGTGACATGCTACAGATACTTTGGAATAGGCAGGAGTGCAATCAGGAAATGGGGCAATGGAAAGCTGTGACTAAAGTTTGGAATCTCAAGTTGTGTCTCTCTTGGAAATATATTTGCTGCTAAGTAACTGTTACTAAAATCTATGATATTTTGAAACTGAAATTGACAGTTTCAGTGAAACTTTAGGGCAAACATACCATTCTTCGAGGGCAAAAAGGCAGAGTATAACATTCATCATCTAATTTGTGACTTTAGGTAAAATTCATCACCTCTTCAGGCTGCCATGACCTATCTTCTGCCCCTCCTCCCTTTTATTGTCTAGTGCAAAGGCTGGCGGAGCAGAGACTCCAGGACAGCTGCAGGCTGACAGGAATTGCTGGCAGTGTGGTTGTCTTTAGGTTTTTCTGTATCATTAAAATTCTATTTCCAAGGATTTTAATGCAGCAATGGAATATATTAAAATATTTGTAATACTCACTAGTCCTACTTAGCTACACACAAAAAGTTTATTCTAGATTCAGGGTCTCTGAGTCTTAAAGCTTCATAGATAAGTGTTTCTTTCTATAATCTGAAAAGGAGGTGGATGTGAGAATTTCTCCTTGGAAAAAAACACAGCCTCAAGCATCTGAGATCTTCCTGCCACAAATTTACCCTCTCCTGAGAAGCTCAAATCTCCTCTCCAAATTTATGAATATGTAAAGAGGATCTTGCCTTTCATGCCTGAGTACATGGGGCATGGACTGCTGAAAATCCCTGAAAAATAGACTTAATTATCACGGGAAAATGCCCAAAAGCAGTCATATAGGGACAAATCAAATGACTCTAATTTTATAAAGCCTAGCAAACTGAAGAATGTCTCTTTCCCACAGATCATGAGCAATACAAGTTATTCATTTTCAGTGCTCACATTTACAATTCACGTTAGTGAAAATTATCATACTCCAGCAAGGTCAGTTAAATTAGCACTACTGTGACCTCTTTGCTGTGTGTCCCAGCAATCATTCAGTGTGCTAAGTCACTCTTAAGGGCAAGTCACTGGGACAGGTCCCTGTGAGGTGAATGCCATCATCATTTACACCATAAAATCAACTGTTACTATGTACTAGTTTTGAGTTGAATAGACAGAATAAGGACGATTTGGTCCTCTTATGAAATACAGAAGCTAGTTGAGAAGCAAGAAAGAAATATGACAAGCTTAACCCTTTTCCTTAGCTGCTAAGTAGAATAAGAGGTACACAAAAATAAATTCTTAATAAGTTGCCCAGCCCTTGGCTAAGGACTTTCCATGTATAATCTCATGCAATCCTTTCTACAGCTTCTGGGGTATTATCCCTGTTCTAGAAAACTGAGGTTTAGAGAAGCAGTTTGATTAAATTCACACAACTCATAGATGACGGGTTTGGGATTGGAATCCAGACCTGTTTTCTCTAATGATTTGAGTGTCGTGGACTGATTAGATTTCTTGGAAGAGAAGTAACATGATATGAGCTGAATTTTAGAGGACAGAGCATGTGGCTAAAAGAAGGACAGAGCCTTCCAAGTCAGGTATGAGGCGCTATAGTCTGGATGTTTGAGTCCTCCTATAAGTCATGTGTTGAAACCTAATCTACAAGGTATCAGGAAGTGGGGACTTTAGGTGATTAGGGCATGACAAGGGAGCCTTCATGAATGGGATTAGTGCCCCTATAAAAGAGGTCCTAGAGAGACCCCTTTACCCTTCTACCACATAAGGACACTGCTAGAAGCACTGTTTATGAACCAGGAAATGGACCCTCACCAGGTACTAAATCTGTTAGCAGCTTTATCTTGGACTTCCCAGCCTCCAGAATTTTGAGAAAGAAATTTCTGTTGTTTATAAGCCCCTTGGGTAGTGGTATTCTGTTATAGCAGCCCAAATGGACTAAGAAGGTAAGAAAGGACTGGAATGTAGAAGCCTGAGGCGGTCCTGCCTGTCCTGAAGCTCTCAATCCTGGGGTGTGATTACCTTCTTCCTTTTGCTATGGCATTCAGAGAGCTACAGTTAGTTGTTTCTAGTATACTCACTTTCTGCATTTACATTTTCTCTTTGTTTCACTGGTGGTCTAATAGTGTGAGTTAGCTTTGGGGTCAGAAAAACCTGCATTCTATAATTAAAAAAAAAAGTCCTCAGTTTCTTTCTACAGAAGGGCATCTGGATATTAGCATTTCCAATAGTGCCTAGAAGCCAAGAAATACATAAACACATCAGAAAGCTGACTTTTCATTATGTCCTTGAGCAGCTCATTGCAATGGAAACTTTAGTCCAATTAGGGTTTATGCTGAAAACCTAAAGTTCCAATAAAGCTACTAAATTTGTAAAGAAGATTCTGTTTTAAATCTGCTGGAAATTTCAAGCTGGTATCTCCCAGGGTTTCTAAGATACAGTTGTCTCCAAATTGGCCCTTTGTGTTGTGCCCTAGGGCAGCACAGCAGAGCTGTAATTGTGTCTAATTAACCTCCTGCTAAACACAAAATGTCAGAAAGGCAAATCACCAAACTAGAGAGGGATGCTGGATTGTTGTTATTTTCAACAAGGATAGAACTAGCTATCCTGTTTTAGATTTTTGAGGAAACTACTCTGAAATTTGGCATAATATTAGCATGATTTGCATTTCAAAGATGAGATTTGAATAGGTCTTAACTTTGATGAGGTCGTATTTTAAAACCAGTGCTGAGAAAGGCATAGAGATTATTATAGCTGAATATTAATTTGGGAGGAGGTAAGATTTTTTAACTAAGTTCTGGATCCATGCAAAATTCTGTTTTCTGCATAACTCAAGGTGACTATAATAGCTGGGTTTTTTCTTTGTTCAGTAATGTGGTAGCCTGGCAGAGACAGCAAAAAACTGCCTTATAATTCAGTCAGGATAAGCTAAAGTAAGCTTTAGTAACAACTCCAAAATCATAGTGCTTTAAATACTAAGGCTTCATTTTGCAACCACATTACACGTCCATTGGGTCAGCTGGAACCTAGCTTAAAGGAGGCTCTATATCTGCGTTGCCACAATTGCCAATTTGTTTTCTATTGCTCCGGATCAAATTATCACCAACTTAGCAATTAAAACACACACACACACACACACACACACACACACACACACACACACACACACACTTATTTTCTCACAAGTTTTATGGGTCAGGAATACAGGCATGGCTTGAGCTGCGCCCTTGGCTTCACAGTCTCTCACAAGGCTGCTATCAAGGCGTTAGCCAGGACTGGGAATCTTACCTGAAGGTTTTTCTGGGGGAGGATTTGCTTCCAAGCTTAAGTGGTTGTTGATAGGTTTCAGTTCCTTGGAGGGAGAAAATGTGCTAGCAAGATAGAGTTTGCAGTTTTATGTAATACAATAATGGAAGTGGCCTCCCATCACCTTTGCCGTATTCTATTGATTTGTTGCAGGTCACTAAATCAGCCAACACTCAAGGGGAGGGGATTGCACAAGGATGTAAATTCCAGATGTCAGGGATTGTTGTGGCCCATCTGAAAGTCTGTCTGCCACTCACCAAAGCACACACACACAAAATGGACATAAGGTTTCATGCCTTGACTCTTAAAGACATAACACTTTCACTTCCATTTCATTGGCCACATCAGGCCATGGGGCCATATGGCAATATCTATATTGTGTGTGGAGTGTGGGAAGAATGGAGGGTGGGAAAGATGTAAACCTACCATATACCTGGACAGAGGAGAAACAGAACATTTGTGTATAGCCCCAATGACAATCAAATTTTGTCTGTGAAATAAAATCACTTTTTTCTCTATAGGAAGATTTACCAGTTGTAAACAGATCAGTGCATGGAACAAGAGGCTAAAAATTAACCAAGTAAATTATACTATGATACCATTGTCTTAGCTTGGGTTCCCTAGAAGCAAACCCTGAGGTGGGAAATTGAGTACAAGTAGTTTATTTGGGAAGTGATCACAGGGGAGTGAAGGTGTGAGAGGGGAAGGGAAGGAAGCTAAAAGGAGTGTATCATCACAGTGGTTGTGACAGTGGGCAACTGGTGCTCTAACCCTCTGGGAACACTCCTAAGGTTTATCCCACCTATGGGATTGGAGATGCAGGACATTTATCTTTTGACTCCCATCCATCATTGGCTGGTGCTATGCCTAGCGGCATTAACTCTGAGCATTTCTGGCCTGCTCTTTAGCTGAGAGAGGGCACTCAGACTTAGAGTTTGATCTGTTTGCAGTAGAAACCCATTTACATGCACCGGCACAGCAAGTGATGAGGGTTTTTATGGCCTGGGCCCAATAGTATCTGCTACAACCATTAGGCTTATCTCATATTGTGCTGAAAATGAAGGGAACTGCATTATAGAAAGAGGTTTTTATACCACTGAGTAATTTGATATCTGTGTCATTGAAATTCTGTGCTCCTCTCATACCCTGAGCTTGCTTCTAAGTTTATCTGGAAAAAAAATAGTAGTAAAAAGTAATCCCTAAGCTTCTTAGTTGTAGATAACAATGAGGTTATTCATTACCATTATTTAGTAATAGTGATGAGTAATAATAATAAGCCTGAAAGTCCATGCATGCTTTTATAATATCACCAGAAGACTGTAGAAAAAAGGGGAGATGGTGGGGGGACAGTTTGTTATTATGACCAGTAACTTTCCTACTTCTTATCTACATATGGCTGTTGATGAGGTATGAAGGTAATAAAGTCAAAGGCATCAGAGGCTGGGGAACTCTGAGGAAGGCGGAGACACAGGAATAGGAAGATAACTTCATAACTTAAGGTAACTTCTTGGTATGTGTATTGGTTTACTGGCGATAATAAAGTACCATGAATTATGTGACTTATAAAACAGAAACATATTGTCTCACAGTTCTGGAGTTAGAAGTCCAAGATCAGTAGAGTTTGTTCCTTTTGAAGGTTGTAAGAATCTGTTCCATGCCTCTCTCCTAGCTTCTGATGGTTTGCTGACAATCACTGGCATTCCTTGGCTTACAGAAACATACTGCCAATCTCTGCCTTCATCTTCACATAGGGTTCTCCCTGTGTGCATGTCTGTGTCCAAATTTCCCTTTTTTTATAACACTAGGCATATTTCATTGAATGACTTCATCTTAACTAACTATATCTGCAATGACCCTATTCCAAATAAGGTCACATTCTGAAGTACTGGGGGTTAGGACACAACATAACAGAATTTCAGGAGGACACAATTCAACCCATAACATTATGTAATGCAAAATATATTGTTACTTCATAGATCTAAAGTCCAGCCTGCCACCTAAATCCTAAAGATTCTATGAAGTGTTTCTCTTTCTTTGTAAAAATAGACACCTGCCTTTTCCATAGCATAAAAACCTGCCATTGATTTTAGATAATTTTTCATTTTCCCCTGATTGTTACATGTGCAAGTGTCTCCACAGCAAGTTTCTCAAAGACTGGAATCATAAGAAACATATGTCTGTGGCAATATTAAGTCCTAGATTCCTTTAACATGGGTTGACATAACATCAGGTGACATATACCCTTTTCCACACTAAGTTCTAGAAGGGCAATAGTTCATAGTCTTGTTGAATTTTACAAATACAGATTCCTGGGCTCCATGCAGATCTAGATAATGTGCACTCTGGGGGATATGTGGTATACAAATCTGTGGGTTCATAAGCTCCTCTAGCAATTTTGATGCAGCTATACCCATAGGCCAGTACTGGGGAAGCTCTAGGGTAGAGTCTACTCCTCATTGAGTATTTGGCCACTGCTTGCCAAGCCTGTTGTCATTTTTACATATTTCTAGCTCTTCTTCTAGGGTAACATAAAATATTATTTCTTAAAATTCCAAGGTACCACATTGGCAGAGATTCATGATCAAATAGGTTTGAGATATGCTAAGTTAATCACAGTAAAACAGATTTATCTACCACAGGACTTTTCAAAAATTATAATAGGGTAATATACATTATGAGCTGGGATAGGGAAGGATAGTATACAACATCAGCCATTCTTACTGTACTAAAGAAACTCTTTTCCTAGGGTCCCTCACAAGACCATTCTTGTGAAGAACACATTTTGGGAAATAAGATGAAATCTGGAGTCAATTTCAAGAAGCCTGGCTTCCAGCACCAGCACTATTATTCAAAGGAGCTAAGGCTTCTTTGAATCTTATTTTCCTCATCTATAAAATTAAGGAAATTTGTTCCAGAATATTTTTTAGATATTGTAAAAATACTTATTTCTGACTCACATATAGTGTAATGTTATGTATTAAGAAATCTATTTTGGTGCATTTGAGTCTATCACATTCAAGAGCAACTGAATATCTACCACTATAAGGTACTAGTGGCAGGAACCATAAAAGAAAGAATCATGTTTCCTCAGGATAGGAAGGAGAAACAGACATTTACACCTTTCCTTATCTCTCTCTCGCTTTACTCTGACTGCACCCCCTTTTCCCCCTATATCATCCAGGTCTGTCTTTGGTACTCTGAAGAAACACATGAAGCAAAAATGCAATAAAATGCTATGCTATTTTCTACTTAACATCATTATCACCAGAGAGAAGATATGCCAACATGAAAATCAATGAAGAGTTTACTGTTCTTTTTTCCTTACAAAGGAAATCTTTAAAATGATTCCTTATCAGAAAAATTTGGCCTAGGGTCCCTTTGTGAGTTTCATTTAATTAAAATTAGGATAGGGAACTAATTCAATGACAAGTAAGTGCAATGCCGGCCAGGCATGGTGGCTCAAGCCTGTAATCCCAGCACTGTGGGAGGCCGAGGCGGGTGGATCACGACGTCAAGAGATCGAGACCATCCTGGTCAACATGGTGAAACCCCGTCTCTACTAAAAATACAAAAAATTAGCTGGGCATGGTGGTGCGTGCCTGTTATCCCAGCGACTCAGGAGGCTGGGGCAGGAGAATTGCCTGAACCCAGGAGACGGAGGTTGCCGTGAGCCG